>NC_142063.1:250236631-250576631 GCF_059756535.1 Pantherophis guttatus | reverse complement strand
CACAAGAAGATACCATTAAGGATATATAAGGAGATCAGACATAGAACAAATAAACTGAGGAGTTACCATTTGAAAGAGATAACAATTTTAAACTCAATTGATCTTGAAACAGAGATTCTTTTGTAAATTTGTGCAATTCCTTTCCCATATTTTTCCCTTATTTATTATTGGCTACCTGCCAAGGCAATCTTAGCTTTGCCTCACCAACAGGTTCTATCTCTTCGTACATTATAAATTCAGATCATTTTGACAATGAGAATTTTCCTCTATCAAGAACAGGCAGACTTGAACTAATCTGAGTCTCATGAAAATGTCAGGAAGCAAAAAGCTTCATTTGTTTGGAATACTAAAAATAACCACAATGCATACCATTGAAATAAAACTAATCAACTCGGATGGGTTTCCAAATCCTTCCCTCTTCATGTTCCTCTCTCAAGTAATCCAACCCGGGCATAAGTTCCTTGGAGATTTTCCCACTGAGACTTGAAATGGCACCACACAATCATTTTTCACTGCTGAGGATTTTCACAGGAAAAGAAGGAAATGAAGCTATATTATTCCAGATCTACAGCATAAGCTACAAGAAAGATTCCTGGTGGTGTACAAACAGCTGCTTAAAAAGATATTTTTCGTAGAGAGTTAACAAGATTCCTGAGCAGCTCACAAATGCTATACTATACTTCCCCAACCAAACATGATCTTTTCTCACAGCCAGGAGCAAAAGAAGACACTTTGGTCATAAATAGAACAGCTTTGCCTCCATCCCTTAGGCAACGAAAGGAACTCCACAAGAGTTAACCTTTCCAGTTCGGCATTCCTGCCCTGCTCCAGGATATCTGGATCAAGTTTCCCTTGCACTTTGCCAGATGCACACACACACAAAAGCAGGAAGAGAAGCTAGTTTTCCCAAAACATCTACCACAGTGTAAAAAACGTTTGGGGCTCTTCCATTCTGTTAAACTGAGTTGAAGGATTGAAAAAAGGAAAGGGCGGGACATTGATTTTGCTTCCATCCCACCTTTTCTTCTGGTGAGGATGCATCTGTGGGCTTCGATGAGTATTTTAGTGCTGCTTCCAAAAATCAGGCTTCCATTTTGCCCCTTTCCCAAGCACCAGCTAGCCCCAAGCACCAACTAGCTAGGGTTTTCAGAAGAATCTCCTTAAACAAGCTACCCTCCATCATGACAGATGCTCTTTAATCAAAGCCAGTGTGCTGAAGAAAATGGATGACCCTTTCTGTCACGCCATCCCTGCCCACAGAAACTCTTAAACAAAAGCACCCAGCCTGAGACTTCTTCTTCTTCAGTGGGGAACTCCACTGGATGCCTTGGTGCCCAGAGGGCGTTTTCTACTAGGACTTGCATTCGAGACTGGGCTAGGATTATCTAGCGTTGCGATCCGTTTCCAATTCAGGCCAGGGCCGACCTCCGGCTACTCCGAACATGTGCAGAGTTACTCTTCTCTTACAATGCCCGATTCAGCCCCACCCACCCAGCCAGCCAGCCAGCCGATGTGGAGAAGGGATTATTAGGAAGCCGCAGGGCGCTTGAACCAGCGTTTTAATAATACACACACATACACAAACCCCACATTAGGATGCTGGATCTGAATGGCCCCTTCTGCCGCTCTCGCTCCCCTTCCGAGGAAAGCGACCTTTGCGGGGATGGCTATTGTGGCCGGGATGCGTGAGGAGCCCTCCAAGCCAGCTCACCTGTTAAACACTTTACGGATCTTCTGGCTCACACTGGAGGAAGGCGGGGCGGAGATGCAGCTCCGGCCGCCGCCGCCACCGATGCCCTCGGGAGGCAGATTTTCAATGGTCGCCACGACATGGTTGGGCTGCTGCTGCTGCTGCTGCTGATCCGGAGAGATCATCGCGGTGGGGCTGGCGATCAGAAGAGAGCAGCAGGGCGCATCGTGCGCCGCCCGGCCGCCGAGGCGAGAATCCCGCGGAAGATCCAGAGAAAGCGCCCGCGGGGGCGGCTGCGGGGGTTCGCGCGCTTCTCTTTGGGGCTCCAGCTCCAGCCGCCGCCGCCGCCGCCGCACGCCTCAGGGCTGCTCGGCCATGGAGCGAAGGAGGTGGTTTTTTTTTTTGGTTTGGTTTTTTTTGGGGGGAGGGGGGTCCTTCAGTTGCAGCCGCCCCGCTCCTTCCCCAGCAGCAGCAAGTGTCCGCCAACGAGGGGTGCGGCGAGCAACCCGAGTGATGGCAGCCGCGGGAACCTCGAGGGGGCTGCCTGGCTCTTCTTTTGTCTCTCCGCAGCTCAGCCCAGCCCAGCCCAACCCAACCCAGCCGGCGTCTCTCTTACTCGCTCGCTCGCTCTCTCTCTCTCGCTCTCTTTCTCCTTCTCGGCGAAGCGCGATCAGGTGCAGCGCTTCGCTCAGCGCTGTCTGCACAGCCCGGACTGAGGGAGCCGCCTCTGCGCGCGCACGGAACAGGGGAGCTCTTCACGCCAGAGTGCGGCTGCAGACAAGCCGAGCCGAAGCCGCCCGCTCCGTGCGCCCCCCCGCCTCCTCCCCAGCCCTCTCCGTCCGTTCCCCCCCACCTCACGTCCCCTCCTTCCAGTTCAGTTGCGCCCACTAGAGGAAGCAGGCAGGATTGGACGCCCTCCACCTTCCCATCCGCTATCTTTCTTTCCCCCTTTGCCCTCCTTTCCCTTTCGGAATTGTTTGCCGGGAGTTGTAGTTTCCTGCGGTGCTCAAGGTGCTCAAACTCTCCGCTTACCTTCAGAACCGCTCGTCCCTGGACAGCTCCCAGCATCCACCACGGCCCTGGCGAACGGGGACATAAGGGCAGGAAAGAAAGCAGGCGAAAGAGTTAAGTCCCAAAGGTGCTTTTTTCTGGAGGCGACTGGACTTCTTGTTTTGTTTTGTTTTTCTTTGAAGACTTTTCTTTGAAGAAGAAAAAACAAGGAAGTCCAGATGCCTCCAGAAAAAAAGCACCTTTGGGACAACCATGACCTGGATGACTGAGAATCTCTACAGAGTAAGCTTATATGCGGGCAATAAAGTCCACTTGCTGGGATGCATCATGTGTGGTCTGTATAGTAGTTCTTTGTGGCAATTTTACTATATACTTCGGTTAACTCCCCAAAAGGCTGCTTTAAAAAAATGGTAGGGAAAAAAAGGTCTGGTAGAAAGAAACGATGTTAAAATCGAACCCAGGAGCATGTATTTGATCCATCCGTAAGCTATATTTGATCCATAGGGTAAGGGAAGAGACATTGGGGAAGTTGCTGGGTGTCCCTCAATGTTATCTGCAAGGTTTGCTTGCAGTGGCTCTCTGGGTGTTGGATGAAAGTTGCACCCAAGCCCCCTGCACAAAACGATCTCCCTGTCTTACAACTTTTCTCAATTTACTAGGGAAACATCTGGGAATGAAGTCCTTCTGGAAGCACAGCAGAACTAAGGATGTGTTGCAGAAAGAAAAGGAGGGGTGGCTTCCTGTGTGTTTTTGTGACTCAGGAACCACAGCTGGGTTGGATTTGTGGAGAAGTAACTTCAACTCACAACATAAGAGGTCTTTGTGGGTTTGTTTGTTTTTTTACATGTGTGGTGCTGACATAGGTGAAGTAAAGTCTGCAAGAGCAAACAAAAGTCTTGCTTCCACAAACAGGCAGATGACATCTGGGTTGGAGCATTAGGGTAGGCAGCTACCTACCTCATTTGGAGAAGCATTTACATTGTAGACATTGTTAGAGACAGGAGTGCTGATTGGAATATAGATTTGGATCAGGATTCCCAGGATAAATGGAAGTGCAATACAAAGTATCCAAGCCAAGGAGATATGTGGGATGCCTGCTCTTATTTGCTGCTATCAACTTCCTCTGGAGCACCAAGGCAAGAGCATCAGGTCAGGTGCCAACCATTGAGTCCTGTAGGAAGATTCTCTCCCCTCCCCAAAGCTGTATTTGAACAAGGCTTCTTTGCATGGCAATAAGAACAGCACTTGCAGTGTGAGCTACCTGGATTGTTTCCATCTTTATTTATTTGTTAATGAGTTTATTACATTCTGGTGTTTTTCAGCTTTATTTGAATCTGTGGGGATTTTTATTTTTTTTAAAAATAACTCATCCAACAATTAATGTTATTGTGAACCACTAGGACGAACCTTTCCGGCACCGAGTGCCAAAATGTGTGTACGTATGTGCCGGAAACTGGAAGAGTAGCCGCCTGGTGCATGCACTGGCCACTTGGTCTTCCGGTTTCTGGAGTGCATGCACACGTGAAAACCAGATGGCTGGTGCATAAATAAATAAATAACTTTATTGTCATTGTACGTGTATACACAGTATACCCATACAACGAGATTCACTTAACACCCAAAGACTAGGTCCAACACACATAACAATCCCCAAACACACTCCCACCCGCCACATATGCATGTGCCAGAACCCAGAAGATCATCTTCTTGGCATGTGCATGCGCACGGGACGGCTGCTCTTCCGGTTTCCGGTGCTCCCGCACGCGGGAACACCAGCTGGCCAGTACAGTGAAACACAGAAGAGCAATGGGTGATGGCTCACGTGCCCGGAGAGATGGCTCTGCATGCCACTTCTGGCACATGTGCCATAGGTTTGCCATCACAGCACTAGAACATATTTTATTATTGAAAATGGCATATTAATGAAAAATAACAATATTAATGCCTAAGCCTAATGCCTAAGCAAACTAAGAAGGATCAAATCTGGTTACTGCTGGGATGGAAGACACTAGGAAGTCCCCAAGGAAGTCCCCAAGGAAGTCCCCAAGTTGATAGAACACACTGAGAAATTGGGAAAAACTTGGAAGTCAGTAAAAGGATGCTCCCGCATTCCTGCCAAGAAAATTACAAGGATTTACTTGTCCATATTGTCCCCAGGAGCTGAGTTTAAGTTAAAGAAAAATTAAATGCAAAGTTGAAAAAATGAATTTGTGATTCATGACTTTGATGATTAGACATTAGATTATAGAAAGAAAAGAAATGATGTAACTTTAGAGAGTGAATTTAAAAAATAATTGTACTTATAACTATTGTGAAGACTGGAAGCCACTTCTTTGATTTTTTTTCCTATTTTTATTCAACTTTTTCTTTTCTTTCTCTTTGCTTTCTCTTTGCTTTCTTTTTTTGTCTTTCTTACTTTATATTAGTTTGTATTAGTTTTCATCTTATTGTTAAAAGCTTCAATCAAAATATAATTCTTTTTAAAAAGTTTAATAGTAAATAAGGTTTTCCATTTTCCATTTACACTTTACTAAATTGGCCATATTATTTAAATGTGCTGTTCTCTTTTGTTATTGGTTTGTTTGTTTTTTACATATGATGGTATATATTTCAGTAAATGCATATTGTTCACTGCTTTGGGCAATTAACTAGAAAACAGAACAACACATAACTAAAGGAAATTAAGATACGCTTTACTGTACTGCATGAATCTTGTAATCTTGTTATTCTAAGAGAGCATTCACCCAAGCAACTTTTGACAGTTGATTAACCTACCCTAGTTATCCACTGCTTTATAATGCAGGATACGTTGTTCCCCTTCATATTTTACATAATCGCTATATGGAACACACCAGTGCATATCTATGGTGCATCTAATATAACTTTCCCCATCTTCATTGTAGCTGAATGGCTTGGAGAGGCTCTTTGGAGTGGATTACTATGTTTGCTCTTTTATAAGGCTAATGTTGTTTTCTTTAGTTCTGCATGCAAATAGACACATTATTCTTTCTCTTGAAACAAAATACATGGACAGGAAATCAGCACTATCTGATCACATCTGAAATTGGGGCATTTTGATTTTGGTACTATTTTTCTACAACTTACTGCACTGGTTATAGTATACTCCCATCTCTTATGTTTCTTCATCACATAAACTGTCACCCTGAAGTATTTGCTGAATTATCAGTGGTTCCCCCCACCCCCCAGCTTCCTTGCTGAAAGTAATATACTTTGCTATTGTTTGTTGTTGTTGTTTTGTTTTGTTTTACTAAAGCAATAATCATTTGTGTCAGCCCATTGGCCTTTAGAAATCACAGACAAATGGGACAATAAAGCATGCCAGTTAGAAATGTAAAAACAACAACAGAGTTCTGCCTTTCAAGATTATTCCATTTCTAATGTTTATTGTTTATTATTACAATTATTATTGTATACTTGTTTATTGGACCCGTGTCCCTCCTGGTTAGTGCTGGCTTCTCGGGAGGTGACACGAGGCTGGTTCCAGGGGATTATAAATGCTTCGCTGGGTGAGGGTGTCTTTCCTGCTGCCTTGAAAGAGGCGGTGGTGAGGCCTCTCCTCAAGAAGCCTTCCCTGGACCCGGCAATGTTGGTAAATTATTGTCCGGTCTCCAACCTTCGTTTTGTGGCAAAGGTTGTTGAGAGTGTGGTTGCGCAACAGCTTCCCCAGCACCTGGATGAAACGACGTATCTGGATCCGTTCCAGTCGGGCTTCAGGCCCGGGTACAGCACGGAAACGGCATTGGTCGCGTTGGTTGATGATCTCTGGAGGGCTCGGGACAGGGGGTGCTCCTCTGTCCTGGTCCTGTTAGATCTCTCAGCGGCTTTTGATACCATCGACCATGGTATCATGCTGCACCGGTTGGAAGAGTTAGGGGTGGGAGGCACCGTGTTGCGGTGGTTCTCCTCCTTTCTCTCTGACCGGTCGCAGTCCGTGTTGACAGGGGGACAGAGGTCGACCCCGAGGCCCCTCATATGTGGGGTGCCGCAAGGGTCGGTCCTCTCACCTCTCCTGTTCAACATTTATGTGAAGCCGCTGGGCGAGATCATCCGTGGTTTCGGGGTGGAGTACCATCAGTACGCTGATGACACCCAGCTGTACATCTCCACCCCGGATCACCCCAACGATGCCCTTGAAGTGATGTCCCGGTGCCTGGAGGCCGTACGGATCTGGATGGGGAGGAACAGGCTCAGGCTCAACCCATCCAAGACCGAGTGGCTGTGGTTTCCGACGTCCCGATATAGCCAGTTGACGCCATCACTGACTATTGGGGGCGAATCATTGGCCCCCACGGAGAGGGCTCGCAACTTGGGCGTCCTCCTGGATTCACGGCTGTCTTTAGAAGAGCACTTGACGGCCGTGACCGGGAGGATTTTTTATCAGGTCCGCCTGATTCGCCAGTTGCGTCCCTTTCTGGATCGGGACTCATTACGCACGGTCACTCATGCCCTCGTCACCTCCCGCCTGGACTATTGTAATGCTCTCTACATGGGGCTCCCTTTGAGGAGCACCCGGAGGCTCCAACTGGCGCAGAGTGCAGCCGCGCGGGTGGTAATGGGAGCGACATGGCGCTCCCATGTAACACCTCTCCTGCGCGAGCTGCACTGGCTCCCGGTGGTCTTCCGGGTGCGCTTCAAGGTTTTGGTTACCACCTTTAAAGCGCTCCATGGCTTAGGGCCTGGTTATTTACGGGACCGCCTACTACCACCAATAGCCTCCCACCGGCCAGTACGCTCTCATAGAGAGGGACTCCTCCGGCTGCCGTCAGCCAAACAGTGTCGACTGGCGGCCCCTAGGGGGAGAGCCTTCTCTGTGGGGGCACCTACCATCTGGAATGAGCTCCCCCCGGAGATACGGAGGATCCCGGATCTGCGTTCCTTCCGCCGTGCTGTGAAGACCTTTTTATTCCATCAAGCGGGCTTGGCCTGATCTCTTCCCTTTTTAAAATATGTAAATTTTAATCTGTTTTTAAATTATTGGGGTATTTTAATTTGTCTGGGCCAAAAAGTTTAATTTGATTTTATCGGGTTTTTAAATTTTGTGTATTTATGTATTTTATTGTTGGCTGTTCACCGCCCTGAGTCCTTCGGGAGTAGGGCGGTATACAAATCAAATAAAACCTAAACCTAAACCTAATAACTCTTAATTAAACAAAGGCATTTATCCAGTCTATCCAAAGCAGAGGAATTAGATTATAACTACTATCCTGTTCTTAGTTTGCCATTCCAGCAGACATGAGTGCAAATTATATTCTAAAATATCTACAGTTTCAGTCTGAGGGATGCTGGTTGATAAAGAGCTTTTAAACTACGATTTCTATATAGGTCCACCAAGATGACAATTCTTTGCCACTGAGTCATGGGATTAGATTTCCCCCTTCAAGGCTGGAAAACAAAGCTATGACATTGATGGGATAAATTCCAGTACTGGTTCCCTTCTCCTACTGCTATGCCAAATATCAGAAAAATTGATGCTAACAAAGGATTGAATAGACTGCAAAGGGTATGAGACTGAGATGAGTTAGTGTTAGCCCAGTGAGGTAATTCCGAGAAGAAGCACAACCAGAAATACTAGCTCTATTTTTATTGTAAAATAATCTTCACAGTAATCTTGCATGTCTGAAAGTATTTCTTCCCTCCTGTCCTTTTAGTCTCCAGAAAACTAGGAAGGATGCCTTTTCAAAGGTTTCCCATACCTTTCCCCCTTCTGTGGGCTGAGACATTTTTACATTCCATCTGTCCACTTAGCAATTCTCCTTCATGCCTCTCAAGGTCATTCCCACATACCATTACAGTTAGCAATTGGGTTAGAAAGACTGTAAAATATAGTCTTTCTATACTTTAAAGACTTTAAAGACAATATAAAAAATTATGAACTTTCTCATTCTTCATGCTATCAGAAATTTAGAAATTGGAGAACGGGTCTAGATTATTACCGGTACTTCCCTTTGCTTACAATCAGACAATTTTTAATTTACAAACCAAAAACAACAGCAGGAAAAACAGCAGATACTGCTCTTCCACTAATTTAAAACTACTTGGTTCAGTGTTATTGCATGTTTGCTGGGTGTTCTTATTTCCACGGACTAACAGATGCCTTTTATTGTCTTGCTTCTTATCATGGTCTGATTGTTTGCTTTTTTAAAAATAAAAGTGTTCTGCAATTATTTTAGTGCTTTTTAAAAAGTGTTTTAATCTTAGCTTGAGTATTTTGGTCAACTGATAAATCCATCTTGTAGCAATTGCCTCCTTTTTTTGTAGAAGAAGAAAAGTTATTCTGGATCATTTGTTTTGTTATGAACCCAGAGCCTTTTTCAGAAGCCATGATTAATATAAACAACTAGAAAGTGGAACAAAGACCTGTTTAGGTTATTTCATCAGCCCTATTAATAAACATCAAGATAAAGTCGACAAAGGTAGAATGGGATTAGCTTGATGTTTTAACTTGTTTGATGATTCATGTAGGCAAGAAATCTGAGAAGTGATTTTTCATAAAATCCTCTGCCATTGGACTTCATTTTTTGTGCCCTGAGACTATTCTAATTTCTTTGTTCCATCCTGCCCAACACTAACCAACCCACAGTCAACTAACCATGCCTTTTTAGGCTCCTCCTCCTCTTCTTCCTCATGCTCTCCCAAACAACCTAGGTCAGTATTCTGGATCAAGTGAGCAGGAACCTTCTAGTTGGTTCTATTGAATCTTGTCCAATTTTTTCCCCCTTTTCTGCTAATTTTGAGATTCCCTCATGTTTGCTTCTCTCTTCAGTGGTGCCACTGGGCATATATAAAGACCCATTTGGAGAATGAGTTTGAAGCCTTTGCCATACTTGGGCCTGGAAGATATTTAAATTAGAGTTTTCATAATCCTCTAACAATTGGCCTTGCTCATTTTGATCAATAAGACATGAAGTGTTCTAATATCTAAGGGGCTACCACAAAGAAGAGGGAGTCAACTTATTCTCTAAGGCACCTGAAGGCAGGACAAGAAGCAATTGATGGAAACTAATCAAGGAGAGAAGCAACATAAAATTAAGGAGAAATTTCCAGACAGAACAATTAATCAGTGGAACAACTTGCTTCCAAAAGTGGTGAATGCTCCAACAGTGGGATTTTTTAAGAAGAGATTGGACTATGATTTGTCTGAAATGGTATAGGATTTCCTGCCTGAGCAGGGGGTTGGACTAGAAGACCTCCAAGATCCCTTCCAACTCTGTTATTCTATTAAATATTGGACACGTATTTGGTACAGAGCTATTCATATTTTTCCTCCCAATGCAAAGGGTGTTCTGGGTTCCCAGTGTTCAGGTGCCTTCAAAACCAAGATTCAAAAAATTGCTTGAGGAATTGGAGAGAACTTGATTGAGATGCTCAGCATTTTTGTCACACCATATATTAATTTTACCAGCTCATCTTGTCTGTTGTTATTTATTAACTATATATTCAGGTTAGCCCTCTATTATGCTGTGTTCATAAGGGTAGTTCTTTTAATGTGCTGAGCCTGAAGATCCTTCCCTAGGGCTCCCCAAAAGCTGTCCTGTGGGCAGTGTGATTTGACAGAAAGAACAAATGATATCAGGACATACACTTTATTTTCCCAAGCTTCACCTCTAGTGACATTTGGCCTCTTGGAGGAGATGGAGATTGAATCATATGCTTTCCCTGCTCCTGTCCCACTGGTTTCAGCTTCTTGATATAGAGACTATCCTGGTGGAAGGCAAACTGATGTTGGTAAAACAATAAGATTGCAAAAGCAGCTATATATACTCTTCCAAATAGCAGTGTAGATGTATGAGGGGTAATTTATAAAACATGTCACTTTTAGTTTTTTAATCTTTGTAGAATTAAACTCTGGTCTTAAACTAACAGGTTTTGTGGGGTTGTAATCATTAACATTCTCTGATTTTTTAAAAAACATCATTTATCATTTGCAATGATAAATCACCAATTTCTTCTTCTCTCCAAAATTTGATTTCCCACAAATTAATCTGTGAGTTAAACTGGATTAGCTAAATATGGTTGTGTACCATTTGGGAAAAGAATTGTTAGATGTACATCTCAAAGAATATGTGCTAATAAGCATCTAAGAGTGCTACAAAATCATTGTTAGTCACTATTCAATGAGTCATTTATTGAAATATTGGGAATTATGTCAATTAGGCTATTCAAAGTGGGTGTTGGACTGTTTATTGGGTGCCTCCCTGCTAGAGCTGGTAATGAATTATTGCAGTTACAATTCTACAGTTGCACCTGGCTTTTAGATATACTGATTTTTTTAAAAAAATAAATAGCTTCCCTTCTTCCACATATTTTATCACAGATATGTGGTAATGTTTAACAAAATTTTCCATTAAGATGGAATTTAAAAATCAATAATTATAAC
Source organism: Pantherophis guttatus (assembly GCF_059756535.1). Lineage (NCBI taxonomy): Eukaryota > Metazoa > Chordata > Lepidosauria > Squamata > Colubridae > Pantherophis > Pantherophis guttatus. Next base: position 250,565,532 of record NC_142063.1, on the reverse strand, counting down.
AAGGGACATTATCATTTTAAAGCCAAATCCATGATAGTTTTGCTAACCCTAGATTATGTATCACTGAGAGAAGCCAAGGGGGTAGTTCTGCTGAAGTTCCTTTATTTTTTCTTTTAAAAACTCCTTTGCTTTCAGAAGAAACAACTATTTAACAGCTTAACATGTTCGGGGATGCAATTTATTTTTCTTCTTGTGTATGTATCATTCCTCTGTATTAATAAAGCAGATGTATTAAAAAGTAAGATAAAATAAAAGCGGATAAATTTAACTTAGGGAAAGATACACTCAACATCCTGAATGAGGATCACAAAGCAAGCAACTCTAGAACTAATAAATGTTTTGAAAACCTTAGTGCACCACCTACTGACCAATTTAATATAAAACTTTTCTTTTTCTTATTCTAATACAGAAGACCAAACCAAGAAAGCTTGTTCCCAAATACTCATTTTTAAACAGCAGATTGACCAATATTTGAAGCAGGGTAGAGATAAGCAAGTTTTGGCACTTCTGTGCCAAATTTATGGGTTGTGATACTTGGAACAACATTCCTTAGTGGATACTTAGCAGTTGACTAAGGAGCTTTCAACATTTCATCTAGTAATCTCTTGTGATCTTCCTCCCTCTCTTCCTACATTTTAAATCTGGGAATAATATACAGGCTGATTTGAAAACATTTCTGCTATCAAAAATAAAGCAACTGTTAGCATGAAAAAGGAAGATATCAGAAAGGCAGAGATATTAAAATACACCATTAAATTTGCACAGAATTGGTTTAAACATACGCCCAAATTCAAGCTAGATTCTGTAAAGACAAACGAGAGTATTGTATCTACCAAACGACACACCCGCTGGATAGATGACTTCTTGTTTCGTGTTGAAACAAAATTTATATCTAAGACTTATAATCTTTTGCTATCATGGTATACAGCTGAGGAGATAGTAAAACATACGATGATTGCCTGGGAGAGAAATTTAGGAAGACCAATGCAACTTGAAGAATGGCAGGGAATATGGAATAGATCAATGAAATTGACACTATCAGCGGCATTTAAGGAGAACTTTTACAAAATGTTTTATAGGTGGTACCTCCCACCAGCTAGGATAGCTAAAATGTTCCCTGGATCTTCAGACAAATGTTGGAAGTGTAATTCGGCCAGGGGTACTTTTTTTCACCAGTGGTGGACCTGCCCTCAGATTAGGAAATTTTGGGAAAAGATTCAAAAATGGTTGAACGAGATAACAGATGCAAGTTTCCCCCTAACTCCAGATTCTTACTTACTCGGAATCAAGCTAAAAGACGTGGGCAAACAAGATTGGCACCTATTCATCCATATTACAATAGCAGCGAGAATGGCACTGGCCTAGCAATGGAAAAATGCAAATACACCATCAGATCAACTTATAATAAATAAGATATTGAACTGTGCTGACTTGGACAAATTAACGTATATCCTAAGAGAGAAAAAGTAACTGGGAACACTGGTATATATGGCTAAAGAAGAGGACAAACATAGAGTAAACAATATAATATTAAATATAAACTTAGTTATAATTAGATAGTGTTTGGTATTCAAAATAGTCAATGTTATCTGAACGAAAAGATCTACCAGGATGTAACTATGAATAGGTATCTGGGGGATCGTTATGACCCCCGGTTAGTCTTTCTTTGTGGTTGTCTTTATGTGTTGTGTTGTGTACCCATATATATATATGATATATATATATATATATATATATATATATATATATATATATATATATATATATATATATATATATAATATCTGTTTGATAATTACAGTATATGTTTTTTTATTTGTAAATAATTAATAAAGATCAATTTTAAATAAATAAATTAATAAATAAATAAATAAATAAATAAAGCAACTGTTAGCATGAAAAAGGAAGATATCAGAAAGGCAGAGATATTAAAATACACCTTTAAATTGGCACAGAATTGGTTTAAACATTATTTTGCATCAGATTAGAGAGAAATGCAGACATAGTTCACGATGCAATGTATTGTCTAGTTCCTCATTCCTTGGTTTTAGGATTTTTTCCCCTCATTCAATCATATCCAATTCTCAGAGACCGCCTGGACAACTCCCTGCAGTTTTCCTAGAAAGATTTTTCAGAAGTGGTTTACCATTGTCTCTTTCCAAGGGCTGAGAAATAGAGACTGACCCAAGGTCACTCCAGCTGGCTTTGTGACTAAAGCAGAGTTAGAATTCATGCTCTCCTGATTCCTAGCTCTCAGGCTTAAGATATGGGTTTCCAAAAGATAAAGCATTGATGAAGGGGTTATAGATGGTCAATTAAGCTACGATAGTTGGGGCAACCTGTAGCTTCCACGTGTTCCTCAACTATTCCTCTTAGCATTCTTCACCATTAGCAGTCTCTGAGACACTTGGGATTTTATAGAATGACTAGCTGGATACCCATGCTTTGCTACTTATGACTATTTTCACACTTATGACCATTGCAGCATCCCCATGGTCTTGACAGACTCTCATTGTCATCATCATCAACAAAGTATATCTGAAGAAATAAAGGCTGCTGCTGAGGTCCTGCCATGATACTCTCTATCCTGTGGTAGACCTGCCTCTGCACTTTGAATGTTGGCATAAAATTTTCCTCCTTCACCTGTCTCCAAAAGGCGTCATTTTGAAGCATCTGTTGTACTTCTGGGCAGCAGAAAGACAGTATTTTCTCTTTAACTGATGTTACAGTAGAAGGAACAGGTCAGTGTAAGAAGTGAGTTGGGGCTGGGACACTATGCAGGAGAAATTCAGTTCAAAATCTGTTGGCTCAGTGGTGGTCAGTGATTGAAACACATAAGGGAATATTTCTCCCGCCGCCTTGAGTCCGGAAGCAGTTCCATAGGTGGAAGGCATAGACATTTTGGTGAGGTACCGAGTCGATGTTTAGTACTGTAAAGAGCCTGAGACTGCTCCTGAGTGAAGGAGTGGAATGTCTTCCAGTTTGAACTGAGGTAACGGAATGTGAGGCAAGTGGCAGTTGGAGCTTTTCAGGTGGGGAGGGTGAGTAGAACGTCTAACTCCTTAGCATCACAGTGTGTTAATATACTGTATATGAATATACTAATAATCTGATGGTCATTTCGAAAAATCCTTTGTTAGCGAGCACCTAGAAACCAAGACGAACGTACGTGCCAAATTTCAAGTTTGTAGGCTTTACCGTTCTGGAGATTTCGTGAATGGATTTTGCTTTTATATATATAGATAAAGTTGCCAGAGGATATGAGACGTGCTACATTTATGAATTCAACTTAAGAGTCAATTAGTGTCTTACTCCCTGCTTCAATAGATTAGTGAAGGACAGTTCACCATATCCCTGTATTATGAACTCAGCTGTCAAAATTGCCTTAGCGTTAGGAAGGGTGTGTGTGTCTGCCATTCAACTGTAATGTACCTCTCTGTAATTTCAATTTCATTTCTTGTCCTCTGAGATGAACACAAAACAGGTCCAGGGTTTTAGTTTTGAAGAGTATGATCTTTTCTCCTTAACTATTTTATTTCAGAGATTTAAAAAACCTAATTCCCTCAGCTTTTCCAGTTACTTGTTCAGGAGTATTGGTAGGGTCTGGTAAAAAAAAGTCAAAGTGGCAGCAGAATGGTACAGTTGAAGCTCTCCTCATTTTTATAGTGTCACAGGTGCATAAAGAGCACATCTAACACACCAGTCCTAGTCATCCTTATCTCTTCTTTGAACTCACTTGATTTGTTTAACTTTTTTGTAAGATCTTTGTAGCAAGCGTATCAGATTACTGACTCATATTTATCTTACTTCTGACTGCAATTCCATGATTCAGCACTTTCTGTGCTTCAACATTCTTTTGCCAAATTTCCTCAGTTTTCTCTCTGAAGTGATATCTATCTAATGTCAGCAGACCATCCTTTAGGTAACTGGGCTACATTATCTAGGTTGATTCATCCAAGTAATTTAGACCAGTTGTAATTTATCCGTATCTGGAGAGTCCTTCCATCTTGCCTTAAGGAATGTCACTCTGTAGAAGGGCTAAGGGGGAAAAGAAACCACTGATCTCTGTCACTTGAAGCAGTCAAATAGTTTTAACAAATGATACAGTAACCCTTGCTTATTGAATTGGATTATTTTATAAAGTCATTATTTGATTCACTGCATTATTGAAAATGGTTACACCTAAGTCCTGGTAGAGAGTATTTACAATCACCTGGATATTTCAGAGTGGATCTCAAAGTTCCACACATCAGAAACAAAGTGTTCCGAGAGGAAATATTTGTCATGGAAGTTAATAGCAAGATCTTTACAAACAACGTTCCTGCTGCAAACCTTTCTTTTAAAAAGATGGTAAATCTGTAAAGTATCCCTTAAGTAATTATGCTCTCATTCCCCATCTCCAAATAATATCAAATTGACATGATCACACTTTAAATAATTCAAACCATATTAACACTTAGTCCCATTGCAATTATTTTTTTCCAAGCCACATAAAGTACCACTGTCTTGCTATAAACAACAGGTGGTGTGCCTGCTTCTTTGCAAAGTGAGCATTCATCAGATAATTGGATAATTGAAGAGAAAATAATGTGTTGGTACTTTTCTACTATGTAATTAGCCTATTTATATGTGTTCTTTCTATATCAGCTTTTCCTATCAGGGAAGCTGATCTAATCACAAACTATTTCTCCTGATAAATAAAAAAATGTCATAAACTTTATGAAGTTTATATTCTAGAAATATGTCAAATCAAAACAAAGTAACATGTTTCTTTAAAACTGGATTGCACCTTTGGTTGTAATTTGTTCAGCCTCTGAGAACTGTCAGGGATGATTTAGTAATATAGATGGTGGAGTTTTGGTTTGTTATATTGAAGAAAGAAAAATGCAGTTTTAGGAAGCATGGTAATGATGGTAAGCAAAAGGAACCAGGAAAACCCATGGTTACTCCCCAAGATTGGTGCATCAAACTAAACTCAATCGGAAGTATGGCTTCCCAGGTCTCTGTTTAAGATCTCAGTCTAATTGTAGTAATTTGGAAGTCCCTAGGATATGAAGGAAATGTATTTCATAAACAAGTAGCAAAACAGCCAAGTGGCCTGAGGTTGTATTTGTAGTTTGTATGGTACTTTTCTTTTTCAATGTTTAAAGATGGTTTTGCTAAAAATAAATGTCTGGACTATTGTAACGCTCTCTACATGGGGCTCCTCTTGAGGAGCACTCAGAAGCTCCAACTGACGCAGAGTGCAGCCACGCGGGTGGTGATGGGAGTGACGTGGCGCTCCCATGTAACGCCTCTCCTGTGCGAGCTGCACTGGCTCCCGGTGGTCTTCCGAGTGCGCTTCAAGGTTTTGGTTATCACCTTTAGAGCGCTCCATGGCTTAGGACCTGGTTATTTATGGGACTGCCTGCTACCACCAATAGCCTCCCACCGACCAGTACACTCCCATAGAGAGGGCCTCCTCCGGGTGCCGTCGGCCAAACAATGTCAACTGGCGGCCCCCAGGGGGAGAGCCTTCTCTGTGGGGGCACCTACTATCTGGAACGAGCTCCCCCCGGAGATACGGAGGATCCCGGATCTGTGTACCTTCCATCGCGCGCTCAAGACATTCTTATTTCATCAAGATAAGGAGAATCCAAGACCTCAGTGCCTTCCGTCGCGCCCTTAAAACCCATTTATTTAAACAAGCCGGGCTGGCTTAAGATGAAATTTTTAACTGTTTTTAAATGTTTTAAACGTTTTTAATTGGTAAATGAGTTTTAATTGGGCCAAATTTATATATCTTTTAATTGTTTTTAATATTTGTTCTGCATGTTTTTTTAATCTGGCTGTACACCGCCCTGAGTCCTCAGGGAGAAGGGCGGTATAGAAATCCAATATAAAATAAATAAATAAATAAATAAATAAATAAATAAGCTGGCCTGACCTAAGTTTTTTTCCCCTTTTTAATGGAAATTTTAAATTTGGTTTTAAATTATTGGGGTTTTAAATTTGTTCAGCCAAATTATTTAATTCGTTTTATTCTATTTTAAATTTTGTATTTATATGTTTTATTCTATGGCTGTTCACCGCCCTGAGTCCTTCAGGAGTAGGGCGGTATACAAATTCAATAAAAGTAAAAGTAAAGTAAATAATGCTATATATTTTGAAACAAACAAAAATAGCCAAGTGATCTATGCTCTTTTACTTTCAAATCTACATAAAATAAAAACCATATTGTGTTCTGGCCAAAGATATTTATCTCCAGAGTAGACAACATCTCCAGAAGTTCTCCACAAACCTTCAACCTACAGGTAATCCATCGGTTTCATCCACTCATTCAATGATCATTCAAACCTGTGATGGTGCTGAATAAGGGGGACTTATGACAGGTCCTTGGAGTTCTGGCCATTGCAGTATTCCTATGGTCATATGGTCACAATTTCTGAGATTCCCTGCTAATGTCCTCCAAGCAAAGTCAATGGGAAGCTTGCAAGAAGTTGGAAGCCTCAATGTGAGGTCCTTCCATCATGACCCACAAGGTCCTTGCTGAATAATGGTAACTGAGACTGACAGAATTGCCATTGCTAAGTGATGTGGTCATATGATCATGGTTTACGAGTGTGTTGCTTAGCAATGGCAATTCTGGTCCCAACTGTTATCATAGCCTGAGGACTACCTGCACTCTGTTAAGATTGGGCATGTATAGGAAAACAGAGCAAGAAATCCTGTTGTGAATAAAGGTTCATTCTCACAACTTTGGGTGGAGCTTAGGACATTATGTGTTACAGGAATATGCTCCTGATTTCATTAGTCAGCTGATTTTGTGAGAAAGAAAAAATAAATAAAATTGTCAAGGAGAAGGGCAAGTTCTAAAATTCAGTATATATTTAGTTGTAAATTATAAGTTGTCAAAGTTCTGATCCTGCTGTTATGCTTGCTTATTTTAAATGGAAGTGTAACAGATCTTACAGCGTATTGCTATTAATATTTTTTTTTATTCTATGCATTCTTCTGGATTTAGACAGCTTTTTTTTTTAAAAAAATGTATCATCATAAGATTTGGTAGTTCTACAAACCTCAGGATTTATTTGATTATTGTATACTTATTTTATACACATTTCTGGACATAGGGAATTAAATAAGATTATATGTGTCTTACATGTGTGAAACAGGGGGGAGGTGGGGCAGAGATTTCTAGTCAGTACTTACTCCTGAAATCTGCCTAGACAAGTCCCTGCAGTTTTCTTAGCAAGATTTTCAAAAGTGGTTTGCCATTGCCTCCTTCTTAGGGCTGAGAGGAGAGTGACTGTCCCAAGGTCACCCAGCTGGCTTTTGTAACTCAGTCTCCGTTTCTCGCCCTGTGCCTTAACCACTGGCTACACCAAAGTGGGAGGGGGGGGAGGAGAGTTGTCTTTCTGGAAAGACTGAAGAAATGAATTAGAAAAAATTTTTTGGAGTGCTTTGGTATGATTTTCTTGGTAATGTGTGTATGTAGATAAACTGTTTCAACTCTACCCTCAAAACAACACTACAGAGCACACCAGAACAACTAGACACAAGTTTTTTTCCCGAAAGCCATCACTATGCTAAACAAATAATTCCCTCAACACTGTCAAACTATTTACTAAGTCTGCACTACTATTAATCTTCTCATCTTCTCATCGTTCCAATCACCCATCTCCTCCCACTTATGACTGCATGACTGTAACCTTGTTGCTGGTATCCTTACGATTTATATTGTTTCCTGATTGCTTATTTGTAACCTATGACTGTCATTAAGTGTTGTACCTTATGATTCTTGATGAACCTATCCTTTATTTTATGTACATATGCACCAAGACAAATTCCTTGTGTGTCAAATCACTCTTGGCCAATAAAGAATTCTATTCTATTCTATTCTATTCTATTCTATTCTATTCTATTCTATTCTATTCTATTCTATTCTATTCTAAAAATTAAAATTCCTACAAATTATGACAAATTTAATTACGGTGTTAGGAAATTACTAACTTGTCCAATAACAAGAGGAAGTGAGTGAGGAAATAGATTGGTAGGGTCCAAAAAGTTATTGCAATAGGTTTGCCTTGTTTTTTGAAGTGGCTAGATTTGTTTAAAATGTTTTTTGGGCCTTGAATATGACATTACTTGCATTCATTCCCTATTAATCTCCAAAATTAGAATCATAGCCTTGGAAGAGGCCACAGATGTTGCCTACTGCAACTGTCTGCTCAGTGGATGATCCACCGGATCCACCACTTGACGATATCCATCCTGTTTAAAAATCTCTAACAAAATCTAGTTCTGGGAATCTAGAACGGAGCATCACAAGCATAAAAACACATTTTGTCATTAGTGTTGTATATCAATTTGAAGTTTTAACATGGCTTTCATATGATGGTTTGCCATAACTACCGGCTATTTTGAAAATACAGTAATCTTATGAAGAAATAACAGTGTCCTAATTGAATAAAACCATCCTATAGCTTATGTTTTAGATATTTGTGTTCCATTTATTTTTTGTAGAAACACCCTTTCTTAGTTTGTTTTGCAACGAAGTGCAACTTCTCAGATTTGTGTGTCAGCATGTTTGCAGGCAGAATATCATAACTTCCAGACGCTGATTAAATATTTCCACATCCTCTTTAACTTGATTGGGAAAGAAAGAATATGTGTCTCATGCATTCCTAAACTGTAGACATTTTTTCAAACTTTCAAAAAGGAATTACAAATCAGTCTCTTCAGTCCACCCAAATATGAATTTAAATGTAATATAAAATATCTCGAGAAATAGTTTCTTTTTAAAATGGATGATTTCAAAAAAGCCTTCCAAGAATTGTTTTCTAGAACACTTTTAAGTAAGCATAGGCACTAGGGAGAACTTTACATGTAAAACAGATGCATATATCCATACAACAGCACTGCCTGTAAAAAGATATATTTATTTACAGGTTCTTTTACCCTCAGTAATGAAATCCAGTAAGTCAGTTTGTTCATAATAAAAAGTTGTTTTACATATTATTTACAAGTATCCAAATATATTTAGTCTGTCACTGCTGTTGACTATACCTTCTCACAGAACTTGAGATGGGAGAGTTTACTGCAATGATGTACATTCAAAGAATAAATTGTGGATATGCAGTGTTTTTGGCACATCTAACTTCATATTTTCTACTGAGCTTGGTACATACAGTAGCCTGTTGTCAAAGAATGTCACAAGGGTGGACAAAATGCAGGTGGTTCTTCAAACTATTCTTTGGCATCTGAAGATTCAGAAAAACTATCAAGTAGAAAAATGGAAAAGAATCTTAAAATTGCTATTTTATTTCTCATAATTTGCACTAGAATTGTTTTGCTAAGCTCATAGCTCTGATATTTAGATGTCAGTTCTCTTTAGGTCCTTCAATTAATTTACATACACCATGTCATAATTTTCATTATTTCCTGTAGAATATGTTCCAAAATCTGTCTTCATTAAAATGCCATTTCCTGAAAGACATCATAGAAATGGATGCATGAACATTCCTGAAATATATTGCACATGTTTATGATCACTGTAGCAGAAATTGGAAGATAAGATTCTGAAATTCCAGTAGGTATGTATATTGTCTTGATGCCCATTTACACTGTACAATCTCAGTAATAAGCATTCTTTTAAGAAAAATACCTTATGGTCAATTAATCCATAATTCTGTCACAGATGTATCAAGTACAACTTTGATATTTAAAAAGGAGAAAAATACTATTATCATCTGCAATATTTTGCTCCACTAAATGGAGCTATTTACAAAAAAGGCCATTCACAAAATATATTTTAAGTTTCTGTTCCCTTTGAAACCAAAACATAAAAATGGTTTTGCTATTCTTACAAATATGCAGTTGAAACAGAGAGTATTTACTGAACAGTCTGTTTAAAAATTTGCAGACTTAAGGATATAATATTAAGTTAGAGGTTTGGAGAAAAATCTCATACTATATATATATATATTAAGCAGCATAACAAAGTTGCTGCAGAAAATTAGGTGACAAATTTATGAATTTTAGCTTCATACATTTATTGTATTGTTGTATTAATGTCACACAATAACTGCCATAATCATTTATCCAGGTAATCATGTTACAGTGTATTGATGTCAAAATTTTAAAAAGTTATCAGTGGATATTAACACTTTCACTGTTTGTTGCTACTGTTTCTTAGCCAGACATAAACTAAGTGTATTCTACCACACTCATCCTCATCCAGATTGGTTAATTTATAGTTGAAGTGAAAATAACATGGTAGATATTCATAATGTTGAAAATGGAATCAATCCTTTTTGTAAAGTAAAATACAACCCTTTTAAAAAAAACTTGCCTTCATTCTGAGATGTTAATATTCTATTCTAAAATAGAATATAGAGGCCCAATTGTTCGTGTTGCATTTGGAAAAGTTCAGTTTACATGAGGATGCTCCATTCCCACATTTATTCTTCCACACAATCCATCATACTATTTAAACTTCAGCTCCCCAAGACAAAAAGGTCCATAGTTATAAGGCCCATAATTCAATTGCTCATTTAAAACATGTATTGACCTATGATTTAAAACCATTCCCACATTCCAGAAAGCACTTTTTTGGTCCTGTTCTATTTAATCAGTTTTAACATTAGCTATTCCTTCTGTCCAATCTCACCCTGTCAGACACTTTTATAAATGTTTTTAGGTAATCAATTCAATATGTTCCTAAAATCTAGGCTTAGGAAGTCAAGTATAAGTCTGGTAAAGAAGATGTAAAGTATGATTTCAGAAATGTATGAGGTGACTTCAACTGAGAATTTGCACTCTATTGACTGCAGTGCTACTTTGACTTTTTAATATATATTGTATGTAAACATTTCTGGTAATAATAATTTGATCACTAAAGAAAATAAGCCTGAAATCTTTAAACAACTATTTTTACAACTTTTATGATATACCATTATTAGACAGCAGTTTATACCATTATTAGAAAGCATTGCTTTCTCATACCTTCAAAGATTATGAGTACACACACATACAAATTCTAAAAAGATAAGACACTTTATTGAATTTGATAAATTAAAAGACTATGTACTGGACTTGTATGAATCACAGTTATTTGTAAACAGAGACCTTGGGTCCTTTCCAAAGAAATCCTGATAGAATTATGCAATAAATCATTTTCCAACACGCTGATCACAGGATGCATAGTAACAAAGGGCAGAGAAGAATTCATCATAGCTGACATTCACATGTGAAGGCAAAGAACTGAAAAAAACATAATTGGAAAGAAAATTAAGTATAATTGGGAATATATACAATACATACATTTGCTATCACATTCCTAAAAATTTGTTTTGAACTATGAATCAGACTGATACATGACAAATCATAGAAGTCTTATAATAACATATGAACTTAAGGGTATTTTAAATTTTCTATCCACTCCATAGTCAAGGAATATGCTAACAGATGCATATTGCTTGGCTATACAGGAATCTATTTTTAATACATAAGATTCCACAAGATCTCCCTAATTTGCAGTAGCTATGTGCAAAAGCACACTGTACATAGTTGCAGTAGATGGGCTCCCTTATGGTAAGAATATTCTTCTTCATGGAACATAAAATAAGAGATTCAACATGAATTTTACTTCCCTTAAATGATGGAAAGATTCACTAATAGGAAAAAAAACTAATTTACTGCAGGGATGGGATACCTGTAGCCCACCAGATGTTCATGAATCATAGCTCTCATCATGCTCACTATTAGCCCGAAGCTTGCTATTCTGCAACAACTGAAGCACCACAAGTTTCTTCTGGACATTGTTGGCCATTCATTATTAAATAGTTTTGTAACCTGTTTAAATACATCTATAACTTTTAAATATTTAAAAGTTAGATATGCCAATCTGAAAGGACTATTTATTAAATGTATTTTTATTAGTGGATAGTCCAGTCCATATTCAGAGGGATAAAGTGATTTGGAGTATTTAGGAATACTCATGTAACCATGTCTTATAGAAACTACGTCTTTTCTGGGCTTGTGCAGCTGTTGTGTAATATGTCAAGCAAAGATGCATTGGATTTAAGAAAGCGTACATCCAAATAGTCTTGAAATAATTTTTCCTTTAAATCTAGAATATTACACAGCCCTAATTTTCAAACCTTTTCTCATAATTCAGAATATCCAAAATGGTTTATAATAGTCATAAAAAGCAGTGGTGGGCTGCCCCCGGTTCACATCGGTTCCATAGAACTGGTAGTAAAACCGGCAGGAGGCTCCACCCACTGACCCTGACATCATCAAAACACTTCTGCGCATGCGCAGAAGAGTGCGTGCGTGTGCAAGTGAAGCGAGAGCATGCACACGGCTCCGTTGCAAATCGGTAGTAAAGGTAAATAGAACCCATCCCTGATAAAAAGAGAATAAAAGCAACTATTACAAGGAGTTAATGGCTAGAAAAGGCAAACATAAAACGAAGGATTCTTAAAGATTCCTAAATTGCCTGTGTATGAGCCAGGCATGTCATAGAGAGCAAATCATTCCACAGGACAAGTGGAATGTTAGCAAGGTGCCAGAACCTACATTATATTGATTATCAAGATATTTTACCATCTTTTATGATTATACACTGAATCAAGAATAATATAAATGAAGTATTTAAAGTACTGGTATGTATTAGCAAGCATACTATTAATTTGAGCTGTCCATGAATGTGTACCTTTCTTTCAGCAGTTGGCAATCTTTGAGGTTTGAAGAAGCATTTTTTCCTAATGCTTTCAGTGTTGGATAAAGGGCAGGGACGGGAAATGGTATCAAGGAAGTTGAATCCTTTTTTTCCACTTTTGAGGGAACTGTTTAAAAGTACAATTTAGCCTACTGTGAGCTTAACACATCTGTTTTTGTTAGTCTAGTGAAGAAAATTAGTGAGCTATTGCAATTTGGAGAGAATGACAAGAAACACTGAAGCTGCAGTTTGATCATCCTTGCTTTGCAAAAAGGTATAAAAGAAAAATTGTCAATGTATTTTTAATATCTATTGTGAGGCATTTTTTATTTAGCTCTCAACATAATTGGAGTGAGAACTATTTTCTTTATCTGTTACAGTACAATATTCACATTTTCCTATCAGAATCAAAATTATTGAAAATACATAAGAATTATATGTTCTTACACAATCTCGGTCAATCTGACTTGCCAGGGAAGAAATCCCAAGATACTGTCCACAGGACCAAATTTTAATATTAGGTCAGGATCAGGAAAGCCGTTAGTACCTAGAAAAAGGGCACAATGGATTACTGCACTTATTTGGAAAGATATACCTCTATAGCAAGACTATACAAAGACATATTGGAGATCTTCTACAAAGTAACCCCATAGAATGTAGAGACTGAATGCAGGTAGTCTTTGACTTACAACCATCTGGAATTACAGTCATGAGTTATTGCAGATGTTAAGCAGGTCACTATGTAACCAGACATGACTTTATGAGACTTTTGGATGTGGTCATTAAGCCAGCATGGTAGTCTTTAAGTAAAGACCACAGTCATTAAGGGAATCCATAATGGTGTTTTCTGCTGGAAAATGGCAAAAAACATTGAAAATCATGGTGGTACACTGCAAACACTGCAAACAGCTATAAAGCTGAGTTGATTGCCAAGCACCCAAAATGTGATGTGATTCTGAAGGGAGCATGCAGCCATTGTAACTTCAAAATTGGTTCGTAAATACCTTTTGGGTGTCCATCATATATTCAAAAGGGTGCTAAACAATCAGTCATAAGTTGAGGACTACCTGTAGTGAGTATGAAATCCAAATATTTACACCAAGAGTTTGATTATGTTTTTTAAAAAAATACTGCTGTTAGCCATTTTGCACTCCTATAAAATGGAGTACTCAATTAAATACTCAAAAAAAGGTAAATAAATTCTGCTTTAACACTTACTACTTAATAAGTTTTCCAAGATGTTCATATCCAGATCTGTGCATTTCTTTTGCTTTTGTGCTACTAAATTGCAAAATTTCTGAGCTGCTTTTACAATATCTGTTTTTCCATCCTCTGAGGACAGCACGTTCAGAACAGATTGGCAATTTAAAACTGCAGTTAAAATGAAAATAAAACAATGAAAGTGGAAGAACAGAAACAGTTGCTTGAAATCAGTATTTTCTAAAGTTACTGTAGACGCTTATGATTCTTCAGTTTAAAGTAACATTTCCCCCATTACTCTGCAATTTCTCAAAGTTCCTATTAGTGATGAGCTGCGGTGGCGCAGTGATTAGAATGTAGTATTGATCTGCTCAAAAGCTGACTCAGCCTTCCATCTGTCTGAGGTCAGTAAAATGAGAAGCTGGATTGTTGGAGGCAATATATTGACATGTAAACCGCTCAGAGTGTGCTGTAAAGCATTGTGGAGCGGTATATGAATCTAAGTGCTATTGCTATTGTTTAAATTAACCTATAAAGTATGCTTTGTAGAAAATCTGCAACTCTTTGCTAAAATAATAACACTTCAGTAGAAGTTTAGAATCAAAATTTTCTTAATTCATATTTATATACATCTGTCTCATTCCACTGATTTGAATACATCCAGATCTATAAGAACTTATGCACATAAAATTTTCCTATTGAAGAAACCAGTATTTGTGGATTAGTTTTCTGTAATCAACATATTTTAGTCCTCTATAACAATACAAGGTTTTTAAAAAATTATCTTACCTTCATCTGTTTTCTCCTGATTTGCAAATTTCACTGTATATTTGGAACAGTCAAGATTCAACAATTCCTGCTGCTGTTTTAAAATTTCATCCATCAGTCTTGAATTGTTTCTTTTGAAAATACCTTGGAAAAAGAGAAGAAAGAACATGTGCTGGTAATTTTTTTTATCTTGCTGCAGAAATTATATTTAGATTACTTGGAGCTGCCTAGGTGGAATATTCAAAAACTTTACTTGGTGTAGTTTCTAACAGAAGTTGATTCAGCACAGTAATACTTCGCCATTCTCTGACATGTTAACTATACATTTCATTCAAAATGCTTATTGCCTTTAAAGCTCTTCATGACTTAGTCCTGGTAATTGTAGGTAAAATCTATTTGTTCTACACATTTGAATTATGATGGCATGTTGCATACCCACTCTCTATAAAAGTAAGGGGAAGGGGACTAGGAAACCTGCTTTTGTTGTAACTGCCCAAGACATTTAGAACATATGCCCTAATGTAAAGATCCCTGAAAATAAGACCCTGTCTTATATTTATTTGAACCCTGAAATAAGCACTTGGCCTCATTGCCATGTGCCCAGTTGGGCTTATTATCAGGGGATGTCTTATTTCGGGAAAACATGGTATCTAAATAAAAATAATTTACAGGGATGCTTTTGCCATGTATTACAGGCCAAGGTTTTTTTTTTTTTAATTCTTTTAAGATTAGTTTGTGATTTTATAATTATATAATCCACTTAAGAGTCTTATGACTGGGGTAATACAGAGATCTTGTACCTTGAAAAGATAGCCATAATCCATCATATAATAAATGCTTATTTGATTATAAGGGTAGCAACAAACTAAAATCTTTTTTGGACTTTCTATATTCTAAATAGCCATCCCAAATTTCACAATTGGTGGGCCATTTGCAAGACATATTTCCCCTTTTCGCAATTGCTGTCCTTAAAAACAGTATGGGGTATAGTCCAGGAAAAGTATTCAAAAACTGAATTTGGGCACATACAGATTTCTAGTTGTATAAAATGTCTGACACTGATGTGAAACCATTATTTTTCATGAAATTTGACTCTGCAATCAAAAGAAGTTTAAATACCAGACAGACCTGAAAGATATCTATTGTGCAAGCAGCTTCTTCTTCACACAATTGTATATTCAACCATTTGAGTGTAGGAACAAGTACACATTGCTATGAATTTTAATTGAATTTTAAAAACACTTCAAAACCCACACAATTAGGGATATCCCTTCTACCTATAAACAAACACCCTCATTCCATATCAGAAACTAATCAGTTGCACAATATAGTAAAGTTAAAATCTCATTTGGGTTGAGTTCAGCTTCTGATGATTTCTGGATATGTCAATAGTTTAGTCACTGCTTTCTCTTTCAGGATGTTACCTCCCTTGCATTGCTTATCTTTCATCTGATTATTAAATAGGCTCAAATCTGCATAGCTTGCACAGTCAGTCAGCCAGATGCTAAGGGACTCAGCATGGAAGAGTTGCTATTACATTACCTCAAGATGCCTTTAGTTACAGAGAATATTCACAAAAAGGCCAGAATTTGGGATAGACCTGGCTATTGTTCCAGAACAAATATTCTAATGTATTCCACTCTGATTATAACATAGCTCCTCACACCAAAGGAAAATGAATCAGTAATCAACAGCAATTGGGGGGGGGGGGGCTTACAATTTGGTCCAAACCTGATACCTGACTTATTCTTAAACATCTGAATTTCAGGTTCTGGTTTATTAGCAACAAGTAAATCAGAGCTTTTAAATAAAATTTAATATTATGTTTCTTCTTCCAAGCAAATCCTATGGTTAATTTCATAATGTAATTTGATACAGGTTATTTTGATTATCCTGATCTGTTTATCTGTCTCTCCAAGCACACACATCCCAGCAATAGGTATTAAAGGTAACTAAACTAGGCTTTTGTTTAAAAGAGAAACAAAAAACAAGCACATATTCTTGGATACAGGTAAGAACCACTATTATACCAGTGGTACTGGTTTGAACCATTAACAGGAGCCAGAATGATTTTGCATTATAAAATGTTATAAATCACATAGGCCTCCTAGTTAATTTGGGCATGTACCTTTCAAGTTTCATTTTCTCAAAACCAAAAAGGTATCTGGAAGTAGTGACAATTACATCTATATAGCAGAGGAATGATGAAGCATTCCATTGAATGTCAACTGCTGCCACTGTACATGTAGTCCTCGACTTACAATATTCATTTAGTGACTGTTCAAAGTTAGTGACGCTGGAAAAAAGTGACATGACCATTTTTCACACTTATGATTGTCGCAACAGCTCCCTGATCATGTGATCAAAATTCAGATGTATGGCAACTGATTCATATTTAGCCCTGAGTCAAAAATCTGATTCCTCAGCCATGCACATACAAATATAGGACACGCATACACACAATTTCAGTTCGGACTAGACTATGGGCTGAATGTTACTTCAGTATTCTTGTTCTAGCTAGCTAAAAATTATGCAGTTTTTAAAAATTGGCTACTACCCTGTTTTTCCCCAAAACAAGACATCCCCTGATAATGAGCCCGATTGGGCTTTTGAGTGCATGGCAATAAGGCCAAGCGCTTATTTCAGGGTTCAAAAAAATATAAGACAGGGTCTTATTTTGGGGGAAACACATATGTCCAAGTGATCAACCTGTCAACTTTATTTTAAAAACTGTTACATCTTCATTTTAAATGAAAATATTACTTCCAATTATTTACTTGATTTCCTAAAATTTAAATATCTATGATTTTAGTACTTGTTTCTCCATATTTCTTGTTAGCACCTTTTATAAGAATTTTATTTTCATTTCCAAACTTACCTAGTAAGATTCAGATTCAGTATAGTACAAGAATGTTTAGGGTTGTTTTTTTTACTATAGTCCTCAATTTACAACCACAATTAAGCCCAAGATTTCTGTTGCTAAGTGAGACAGTTAAGTGAATTTTGCCTCATTTTATGAGCTTTCTTGGCACAGTTGTTAACTGAATCACTGCAGTCGTTAAGTTAGTAACACAGTTTTAAACTGAACCTGGCTTCCCCACTGACTTTGCTTGTCAGAAGATTGCGAAAGGTGATCACAAGATCCCAGGACACTGCAACTACTATAAATGTAAGCCAGTTTTCTAAGAGTCTGAATTTTGATCACATGACCATGGGGATTTTGCATAGTCATAAATGTGATAAATGGTCATAAGTCACTTTTTTCAATGCTGTTGTAACTTCAAACATTCACTAAATGAAAGGTTGTATGTCAAGGACTACCTGTACTAGATTTTTGTTTTAGAATAGAATCTAGTTTCAACATCTTTTAGTATAGAATGTTTTCAACTTCCCTTGTTTACAAACATTTGCATAGGTTAAAAGAGAGATAGGAAAACACTTTCATCAATTATTGGAAGAGTCGCCAAGATTCTTCAATCTTTGAGTAACTGACATAAAACAAACTGAATTTATATTCAGTTCCTAGTCTAATCCTTTGCATTCTTTACTATGCATCTGTATATTAAGTAGGCTCATATCTTCTTAGCTTTTAAGCCTAGACAAAATCAGGTAGGCTGTTTTAAGTTACTTTAATTTACTTCAGTTATATCTTATCTTAATATTTTAAAAATATTTGTGTAAAGCAGTGGTTCTCAATCTGGGGGTCGCAATGTCATCACAGTGCGTCCGCGAAGGCTTGAAGAAATGCTATGATTTAAATCTTGAGTTAAGTCCTGGGAATCTGTGGTCATGGTTCGGGGCCACAACATGTATTTAAAGAAGGTCCGTGGTAAAGAAAAGGTTGAGAACCCCTGGTGTAAAGAATTACTTAGGTCAGTGATAGCTAACCTTTTCTGGACTGAGTGCCCAAAGCGTGCGCCCGAACCCCCAAAATGCAATGCATGTACAGCCCCCTGCATGCACCACGCCCGTGCATGCACACGCCCCCTGCCCGCCTGCACATGTGCACACTCCCCCCCCACGCGCCCTCCAGCACACGAATGCATGGCAGAGACTGGAAGACCAGCTGGCTGGAGGGAGGCACACATGCATGAGCAGTGGAGCTGAACTGGGGTGACGGCTCGCATGCCATAAGAAAAGGCACTGCGTGCCACCTCTGGCACATGTGCCATAGGTTCGCCATCATGGACTTAGGCAATTGAGGATGTACATAATGCATATGTACTGTTTAGCATTAAAAGACAGCTAAGCAACTTCCTGAAAAATCATATTGTCTCAATCTCCATGGACTTCATTTCTATAAGAAATGGAACTAAATTGGGCGGGGAGGTATTTTTCTTTTCATATATATTGAATCATTTTTTACATTTAAACTCTCATTCAGATTGCCTAGCAGTCCCTTAAACCTTTTTCAATTCTATCATAACAGGTATCAGGAAGACCCAAAAGCAGCTCAATAATCTATCCACAAAGTACAATTCAAAAGCAATGTTGCTATGTTTCTTGGGATGTCATTCTATAGTTAGTTTAAAAATTTTCTTATATATAGGCAAAGACTACCTGTCCCATAAAATCTCTTTTCAGTTTACCATGAAAGTATTTGTATTAAAAGGGTAAACAAAATCTGGCAGAATTTTGTTTACATGATTAGTATACATTCTTTTACAATGTGGAATTAAAGAGAGATTCTAGAGTACAGCTTTGAAGTTAAAAGTGTGTTCATTATTAAACAAAAAACACAAATGTTTCTTAGTTATGTTTAGTGGTTTGATTTTTATGTATGTAATTATGCATGTAATTATTCCTTAACAAATTGAACAATTTTGAAATAGACCTATTTGGTTTTGATTGACTCATATTTTTTCATATGATTTTATTGTACTTGTTTCTTAACTTGTGTTCGCCGCCCTCAGTCCTTTGGGAGAATGGCGGCATATAAATACATGTAATAAATAAATAAATAAATAAATATTGCTGTAATCATGTAATTAAATTTTCACTAAACTCGCTATTCTTCAAGACTTCATTTTCTCACATATACTTCAATAATTTCTGGCTGTTTAAAGTTTTCCATTCCACCATGATTCTAATTGCCCATTTATATCTTAAAGGTGCTATATACATAGTAATTCCGAATGTTAAAAACATTGGGCACCTTCTCCTAAAGTCAAAAGTTTATTTTAAATTGGACATAGTATTAAGATTTCTTTTGTTTAAAAAATTAATCAAATGTATTCAAAACAGTTGGTCAAAACAGTAGTACAGAGAAATAAAATATAGTATAGGGGTTAAACTAATTGTATTCAGTAGACACTAATAAAAAGATTCAGAAAAATCTGCTCAGAATCAGTCTGGGGTCAAGTAGTTCCATAATCGAATAATAGCTAAACAACAAAACCAATGAACATTCTTGAAAATAGTTCTTTTACTGACCTTCATCCTTTAACCTACTACTACTGTTTATATTTTCTGTACCAGCCAAACCTATTGGTACTGAGCTCACGCTAGGTAAGGAAAACAAGGAAAAGCTGCTTCCTGTCTCAACAAAGATTAGTTGCCTTAACTGGCATTTAATATTGGTAGTCTTTGACTTACAATTGAGGCCAAAATTTCTGTTGCTAAGTGAGACATTCGTTAAGGGAATTTTGTCCCATTGTATGACCTTTCTTGCCACAGTTGTTAAAGTGAACCACTGCAGTTGTTAAGTTAGTAAGACTGTTGCTAAGTGAATCCGGCTTCCCCAATGGACTTGTCATGATCAAAATGTCGCCAAAGGCAATGATCGATCCCATGATCTTGGGACCCTGCGACCGTCATAAATATAAGTCAGTCGCCAAGTATCTGAATTTTGATCATATGACCACGGGGATACCCACAACGGTCGTTAAGTGTGAAAAACGGCCATGAATCACTTTTTCAGTGCCTTTGAAGGGTCACTAAGAGGGGGAGGGAATCCAGGGCTTTCAAGGTCGGGAAAAGGGCGAGAGATCTGAACTCGGCCGTTAACCAGGCGACTCACCTTCGTGGTCGTAGACGCTGACATAGGAGATGCCCACCGCCATGCACCACACCACCAAGCTGGCCACATCGGCGTAGCTCTGCTCCTCCTCGGTCACCACCAGCCCAACGTGGCCCGGCAGCTTCTGCAGAGATTTGGCATCCCTCCGCCACCGGCCACCGGCGCCCGCTACTTTCCGTCCTACCGCCGCCGGCTTGTGAAAGGCGAAAGGGTTGGCGGCCGCCGCCGGGGCTAAGAGGGCCCGCGAGGCGGCGGTGGCCGCTGTAGCCGCGCGCTGCCGCCAACGGCTGAGCCACGAGCCGCGACCTCCGAACCAACCGCGGCCCCAGGCGACCAGCGCGCGCTGGACGCTGAAGAGGACGTGCAGCAAGCGCCACAGCAGCTCGTACGCGACGCTCATTGGCCCGGACGGAGTGGGGGAGACGCGAGAGGAGCGGAGCGGTGACCCGTTCGGCTGAGGCGGTTTCAAAGGCGGATCAGCCGCAGCGCGAAGAACGTATCATCTCGCCTCCCTTTGCCTCACGGAGACGGTTTTATCTGCCCGGCAACTTTCCGTACTGCAACCATCTCTCTTTTTTTCTCTCTCTCTCTCTCGCTCTCTCTGTACCTGCCCTGACCTTTACCCTCTAGCCTACGCCGCTGCTGCTCATTGGTCGGAGGGTGTCATTTCCGGATTGATAGACTAAATGACGTGGCCCGAAGGAAACTGACGAAGAGGGAAGCCCTAGGAGGTCTTTTTGCAGCTACAGATTTAATGTTCTATTGCGACATCTAGTGGCGGACGTATGTGAGTCTTTAAAGCTCCGCCGGCTTGGTCGCCGTGTGCGCGGTAGTGAAACAAGAAATCAAATGTTGTGACCGGTTCCTTTGTTTGCTCAAACTGGATTGCCAATTGTGGAAATGAATGGGACAAAAACTTCCCAAAATGGCTTATTTCTTAACCAGGAGTTGAAGGTGAACTGTGAATATACGCACTGAACTAAAACGATAAGAAATATGCACTGAACTAAAACATTATTTGTGCACCGCAGACGGGTTTATTTCTATCCTTATTCCACACATATCCCATAAATGCATAGAAAGATATTTCTTAGAAAAGTATATTCTTCAAAGATGGTACACCTTTGAGTCTATGCACACATTCATAATATACAGTATTATATATACACCTTTTGATAAATATTGGTAACCCCATCGGTCCAGCATATAAGATAATTAAACATTCTAAATACAACTACACCATTTACTTTCAAGTGATGGCCTGTGTTGCCCTCACAAGCATGCTTGGAGACAGTTGACTTAGACTTACAAAACACAAAAGTCTGATCTAATTAAATTCACATAAAGGAAGGATATCAACAGAAACGTATCTTAGGCTCACCTTTATTTCATAATCATAATCACCACCCATATTTACTCAGAGATAGAGATATCATCACCATTTGTGTACTTGTTTATTTCTTTCCCCTCTTCCACAGAATAAAAATGTTATCTACATACTCCTATTCCAGCAGGCCGGCCTGGCCTAATTTTTCCCCCTTCTTTTAAATTTTTAAACTCATATTTTAATTTGTTTTAAATTATTGGGAGTTTTAAATTGTCTCAGGCAAAAATTATTTAATTAGGTTTTAATCATGTTTTAACTTTTGTATTTATGTGTTTTATTTCGTGCCTGTTCACCGCCCTGAGTCCTTCGGGAGTAGGGCGGTATACAAATTTAATAAAATGAAAAAAAAAATGAAAATGAAATGCAAGATTATTCTTAAAGACATCCAGCTTTCATCATGGCTTTCTGCTAGTTATGACCCTCCCTTGACTTCTATGCCTTTGGTGGTGAGCACACTTCTGGTTTGAAGAAGTTCCCAAGTAGAACATCCAAATACAAATTGCCATCCAAATACAGGTATCTGAGACAAGGAATTTTAGGAAATTATAACTAAGAGTGGATATTGTTCTGTAGATTTAACACCTTTTTAATTTGCTAATTCTTGTTCTTTAATACTTTGTACATTATTTCTTTTTAAATCCAGTCTGGTTACAGCATGTGGGACTCTGAAGAAAAAAATAAAGAAAAACATTGTTTATCTCTTCTGTAACTTCTTTCAGCAAACCAACTATTTAGCTACACGATAACCTGTTATTATAATGAGAAATAAGTAACATGCCACCCACTTAGCTTCCTAGCCAAACGGGCTTTTGGATTGCAAATCAAACTACATTGTAATTTGAGTCATTTCTAAAATTTCATGGTGTAGTATGAATGAGATTACAGGAGTTTAGCCTTTGGCAGCACAGTTTTTTTTTAATTTTAAAAACCAAATTAATTTCTTCAATCCTGAAATTGAATGTATTTATATTACAAAAAAATACTAAATGTGCACTCTTTATTGCACAGATAATATATTTCCTGATTTCGCAATGAAATTCATCTTATGCTTTTTAATTCCAAGTCTCTGACAAATTATGTGTCTTAGCAATAGCAATAGCATTTAGACTTATATACCGCTTCACAGTGCTTTACAGCCTTCTCTAAGCGGTTTACAGAATCAGCATATTGCCCCCAATAATCTGGGTCCTCGTTTTACCAACCTGGAAGGTTGAGTCAACCTTGAGCCTGGTGGGATTTGAACTGCCAAATTGCAGTCAGCCGGCAGTCAGCAGAAGTAGCCTGCAGTACTGCACTCTAATCACTGCACCACCATGGCTTAGCCACTTACTTTACTGGAATAGAATTAAGCTGATTTTGTTCAAGTGCTAAATTAGACAGTAGTGTACATTTTTGAAGTGCTCCATCTTCAAATGCAGTAGCAATATAATTGTCAAGGAATTATATTGGTTGAAGTTTTGTAGATTCTACAATTCTTGTGCTCTAATGCACTCAGATTGTTTGTGAAATCAATTTTCTGTAGCGTAACTGGCAATCTGTGAGTGATATAGTTTGGAGTTTGTTCTTTGACAGCTCCATCCTCATTAAACCTGAAAGAAAGCTGCATACCAACTGGTGAAAGCTGGTTTCAGACAGGCCGATCTCTGACAAATTTATTCACATCTCCAAATTCTACCATTTTCAGCTGGCTCCTTTCCAGCTTCAATGACAATATAGTATTAGCTGATGAGAAGGAGATCCGACAGTTGATTACCATTTAAATTAAGAAACAAATTATAAAAAGATGTGAACAAGCTGCTTGAAAAAGATTGCCAATTACTATTCTCCATGCTAAAATAGTTTAGGCATGGAAGATGCAATGACCAAGAGACAGATTCTGTTACTTACACCCAAAGTCAATCTCTGTAAACTAGTAAGGGGGGGGGGAAACCAAAATCAAATTGATTTGTATTCCAAATTCTCTTTATTTTAAAAAAACTTTCAAAATCAGATTCAAGTAAAAATTATTAAATTGTCACCAGGTTTCAATACAGTATAATATTTCAAGGTTTCTGGAAAGAAAGTAGATTTGTGGGTCCATTTTTCTTTTATTTATGTATTGATATTCCACCTTTATTATTTTTACAAATAGCTCAAGGCAGCAAATATTTTCCAGCACACCTTCCTCCTCCTATTTTGCCCACTCAACAACCCTGTGAGGTGAGTTGCCCTGAGAGAGTGTGACTGCCCTAAATCACCTAACTGGCTTTCCTGACTAAAGCAAGATTAGGAGTTATGGTCTCCTGATTTCTAGCCTGATACCTTAACCACTAGAGCAAACTGAAGACTGAGCATTTTCATTTGGCTTTAGGCACAAAAGCTTGCAAGGTGACCTTGGGCCATTCACTCTGTCTCAGTAAATGTCATTAGTCTGAAGACAAAAGCCATGTTGAATTAATTCAATCAGCAATTATCTGCCTCCATAGAATAGGCATATATTATCAAGAAATTTATTCAAATGCCATTTAAAAAGTTATGCAAGAATATCAAAACACAGAGCATAATCTTGCCAAACTGGGATATGTGCTACTGGAGTTCCATGGCAAGCTGAGGCCCTCTAGAGGCATATCATAGGATATATGACATCTTTATAACAAGTCTAAGCATAACTGAAGAGACATACAGTTGAATTTTATAAAATACACTTTTGACTATACTGGCATAGAATCAGTGGGAATAGATCATACAGTTCCCTAAGCCAGTGTTGTGCAGAAGTATATCCCTCCACGTTCAATGGAATTTACTAAATTCAAATGGCCTAAATCCATGATGGGATATTAATTTATTAGAACAAATCAAAATGCCTAAAAGCTTGAATCTGCAGAACTTATCATCAGGTGAGATGCTGCACAAATCAGGAGATGGGAGGAGAAGTAAAATTAAATAAGCCAGTTGTTTCTCCTCTATCTCCATCCTATCCTCATTATCATCATCATCATCGCTACCACCATCACCACCACATCTTTCACCAGAAGAGCTCAAGGTTTATCTTAATTTAGCTCTAAAATAACTCTGTAGGGGAGATTGGATTAAAAAACAGCGATTGATTCAACATTACACAATGATTTTCCATGAGAAGATAAACTTGAATCTGAGTTTCCCCAATCTTGATTTAACAATTTAATTACTATATTACATTATAAAGTATTAGCAGCATATTTACATTCATTCTGGAGACATGGAGAGAACGAATCACATTTGTCTGAATCTAGTCTACAAGATACGCATCTTTAAATTTAATTCGTATAACTATTAATATCAGGTCAAGAAACCCACTTCTCTTTTTTTGTCATAACAAATACTATTTTTCTTGTCTCTAAAAGGTACAATTATATTTTATAGCAATCAGCAAACATAGATTTCTTTGTATAAGACAAATACGATGAATCTGTATATAGACGGGAAGTTGAACAACTGACGTGTGGTGCGGCCGCAACAATTTTGAACTGAACACACTCAAAACTGTAGAGATGATAGTAGATTTTAGGAGAAGCCCTCCTAGTCTACCACCTCTTACAATGCTAGACAACACAGCATCAACAGGAAACATTTTCACATTTCTAGGTTTTATAATATCTCAGGACTTAAAATGGACATCTAACATCAAAAATGTCATCAACAAAGGACAACAAACGATGTTCTTCCTGCGCCAACTCAGAAAGCTCAGACTTCCCAAGGAGCTGCCGGTACAGTTCTACAAAGGAATTATTATCTGCACCTCTATAACTGTCTGGTTTGGCACACAAACAAGATAGACCTAGACTTCAACAATTAGTTAGGACTGCAGAAAAAATAATTGCAACCAGCCTGCCTTCCATGCAGGATCAGTGTACTGCATGAGCCAAAAAGACGGCTGTGAAAATATCTACAGACCCCTCACATCCTGGACATAAACTCTTTCAACTTCTTCTCTCAAGATGACAGTATAGGGCCATGATGGCGAACCTATGGCACACGTGCCAGAGGTGGCATGCAGAGCCCTCTCTAGGCACGCGCACCATCGCCAGCTGCTTTCTTTTGGGTCCCAGTGCACGCATGCGTGCCAGCCAGCTGGTCTTTGAAGACCAGCTGTCCGGTGTGCATACACGTGCCGGAACCTGGAAGAGCAGCTGGCAATGGCGCTTGTGTGCACCAGCCAGCTGCTCTCTTCCGAGTTCCAGCGCTCCAGCGCACATGTGTGTGCATGCTCCAGTTCCGGCACTCAGTGCCAAAAAGGTTAGCCATCACTGCTATAGAGCATTGCACTCCAAAACAACTAGACACAAGGACAGCCCCCCCGCCCCCAATGCCATCACTCTGCTAAACAACTAATTCCCACAACACTGTCTTATGTTTCTGAGATGTCATACAGTATGATTTATTACTATTATCCTTCTCATCTTTCCTATTACATCTTTCCTTAGCTTCTTATGACTATAACCTTGTTTTTTGTATCTTATGAGTCATGTTTTTTTATTTAGTATCCTGTTATGATTTATGTTGATTGCTTATTTAGTATTCTATGACTATCACTGAGTGTTCTATCTTATGATTTATTATTATTGTATTTTATGATTACGATCAAGATTTATCACTTGTTGCTTGTATGTACACTGAGAGCTCATGTACCAGAGACAAATTGTGCGTCAAATCACACTTGGCCAATAAAGAATACACAATAGCCATTTGCACTTCAATTTCAGTATATAGTATATCATAATCATAGACATTCATGAAATTTGGAGAATTCTTCAATTATTATTGTTATGGCTGGGCCAATTACCACCATAGCCTATAATACTGCCAAAGCCAGAATGAAATAGACAAAAGGATGCACCTCTCTCCAAGGGGGACATAAAAATCCATGTTATCTTGCACAAACAGCCAGAACTACACTTCCCTGTAACCCATCCTGGGAACATTGTCTAGTCAGGGCAATAGTTGTAGATTTCTTGCACAAGTCTTCAGACATATTAAAAATAATACCATGATAAAAACAACAAAATCACTTGCCAATAAAGCACCTTTTAATTGTATCAAACGTTGACAGAACTAAAAATACATGGCAGCTCTCTTTCCTGGTTTAAATCAGGTCTCTGTGTAGCATAGAGCCATTAAAGACTATTCCAAACCATTAAACCATTCCAAATACCATTAAACTAGCATTCATAAGGAACTCACATAAGCCTTAATGCATATTAGAGAAAGTGCAGTTCAGGTAGCACTTATGCAGACAGATAGTTTTGTAAAAGGAAGATATGTAAGCTTTCTTGCAGTCTAATGAAAATGCTGTATAGGACAATTCTTAGCGACTGGGAGACAAAGCACCCTAAATCAACAGTTTTTGGTTGCTAAAGAGAGGATGGAGAGACAGAAAAGACAATTTCTTAATTTGACAAGGTTGGCAGGCTTCACGAGGAACAACGATTTTAAAAAAATGATAAACAGCTTTTATTATGGTTGGCTGGGACATTAATCTGATTTATTGTCTGGCATTTAATCAACAAGTAGTTCTACTACTATAATTCCATGTTTTGGTTAAATGAGATAGTGACTACAAAATGAGATGGGAAAAAAAGATAAAGAACTATTTTACAGAGGGCTATAAAATATTTGCATGTTTTATGACCCTGTGTTAAAAATAATCAAGAAAACCTTTTTAGTCACAGGGTTTAGAATATTTAAAGTGATCGCCCATACTTGTTATTGACAAAGCGTTACCTTTAAGATTACCAAGTTGCAAATCTTGTGCAAAATGTGCTTCCTTTTATGGTTTCCAGGACCTTACATTGGTACCCACTTTTTTGGTAATGAACCTCAGAAATAATTTACTGCACAACGCACCACGCAGCTCCTGCCACCAGCACTGGCACAACGACCCATGTGGTGTCCGGCCGCGAGTATTGGCATCTGCATGATGCATCACATGGTGTCTGGCCGCAAGTGGCCAGAATCAGCTACAAAAGAAGTCAGGCAGTGGCACAACAGGCATCAGGGCATGGGAGGCATGGCTGCAGTAGTCTTAAGGTAAGTGGGTAAGACATCTCCTGAAAATAAGAGGTGGTGCTTATTTTGGGGCTGAAAAGAAAATAAGATTGGGTCTTATTTTCGAGGAAACACGGTATATATAGAGAACTCAGAAGTGGGAAAATACACTGCATTCTCTTATTACGTGGGAAAGCTAAGCACTGATTATTTAGGCAGCTCGCCCACTCAGAAAAATCTATTTTGTACCCAGATCCTAGATGTTACAACAGTTATCAGCTTAATCTTCCCTTGTTCTTTACTAGCAGTTCTTCCTCCTACCTTTCATCTTATTCACAAACTAGAAAGAAGTTCACCTTGTAATGAACAGCCGTAACTCAGGAATTTCTAGCTAATGGACTGCCTTTCAAGGTCCCATATCTTTTGAAGGATTTAAAAGTTCACACTCTCAGTTACAACATGGTTTTAATGAAGTCTATCCATGGGTAAAATTCAGGGAGGAGAACTGTGTTGGAAAGGTAATATTTAAAGGTATTTCATACAAGGCAAGCTTGAATGTTTAAGTTAAGGGTGGCATACCTGGTGTGTGTGTTTGTGTAAGCACTGAACAGAGGTTTGTCCTTGGATTTCGGCATTGAAAGAATTGCACCTGCTGGTGATAATAAACTTTATTACATGAGAATGTTTGTTGTGCTGTTTCAGCAGATGCTTTACATGACAAGGGATTGGTTGTCTTATGCTGATCCACTCTACACATAAAAACATCCCAAACAATGTAAAGGAAGCTACTCTTTTTCCCTGTCCATCTAAGGAGGACAGGATTTTCCTTCCAGGCAGCAAAGTCACAACTATTGTGGAATTGAAGCCATGGCTCAATTGGTTTAAGGATATAGTTAAAGACATGCTTGGATGTAAATTGCTCCTGGATATGGGTGTGCTGAATTAGGGAAAATTCGTTTCAAACCTAGAACAAAACACTGTATTTCTTTGGTTCTGTCAAATGATTCGAGGTCAGTCACAGTTCAACAGAACAGAAACCCAGAATGCTTATTTAGGGTTTGGGATAAAACAGAATCCTTAATGAATAGGTCATGGCTGGTGCATGTCAACCTTTTCCCTCCATAGCTCCAAATATGATATTCTCTACCACAGAGGTTCTAACCAGTTCCGGAGAACCGGTAACGGAAATTTTGAGTAGTTTGGGGAACCGGTAAATACCACCTTTGACTCGCTCCGCCCCCATCTATTCTTTGCCTCCTGAGTCCCAGCTGATCGGGAGGAAATGGGGATTTTTCAGTAACCTTCCCTGGAGTGGGGAGGGAATGGAGATTTTACAGTATTCTTCCCCTGGAGTGGGGAGGGAGTGGAGATTCTACAGTATCCTTCCCCTGCCATGCCTACCCAAGCCATGCCCACAGAACCAGTAGTAAAAAAAATTGAATCCCACCACTGCTCTACCAGCCTGATAGCCTCTATCCCCTCTACCCAGGAACCTTCCTTTCCTCTCCTCAGTCACCAATTATCTTCTACTGCAACAAAGCTCATCAGCCTGCTCATCTTTTTCTCTTTTTCATTTTTTTTCATTCTCTTTCTTCCCCTTGGCCATCAATGTGCTTAGTTTTCTTCTCTGCTCATCCCAAAACACTTCTCTTTAGAACAAAACATCAGAAATCCTTAGGTTTCAGTTTGGGCATCATCCTAATCTATATCATTTTTCCTGCATGAACATACAGGATTCTAGACATACAAGAATATGAATTTACAAATAGTGCAAGTAATACTACAATGTGTATGTATGTGTATATGTATATATATCTACAGCCTAAGTAACACAAATTTGCTACCAGACAATTTTTGGTTTGACAGTACTATCCTTTTCTGTGGTTTAAGATGTTTAAATATTAAAAATATTTAATCAGTCAATCAATGTATATGGCTGCTCAGCTGACAATTGTAATTCTAGGAGCATGACACTGCTGAGGCCCATTCACAATTATTCCATACCAAACCATAGGTTTATCCATCATCCTGCCTTAACACAGGGTGGTGGAAGCCAGATCTTCAAGGTCAGGGCTATTTTAATCTTGGGGAGAGGAAGGTAAGTTGTTCCAGAGGGTAGGTGCCATGACACAGAAAGTACAACTCCTGGGTCCCACCAGATTACATTGTTTTATGGAAAGGAACCAGAGCATACCCGTGTATCTCATGGGATTGACAAATTCATTGGAGATACGTGATCTTGCAAGATAACAAGGTGTAAAACTATAGTAGCAGAGAGAAGGAAGATGGAATACAGGTAGACCTTGCTTAGTAATTGATTCAGGTAGCAACCATTCAAAGTTATGAGGGTGATGAAAAGTCGGTTTTGTGACAATGCTTGCATTTGCAACCTTCACAGTGTCTATATTTGCCATTACAATCAGACAGTATGCATTATCCTGTACCTAACTCGGGTTTCCCCCACCCCTTTCCCTGCAGAGTGAAGAGACTGCTTAAATAAAGTATCTCTTACTGAGCTGTTGTTCTCTGCAATGCAGCACTTCCCTCAAAAGTGCTAACTGCAAGTTAGCAAGCTCAGTTCTATGACCTCAATTAGCAAGTTTGCAGCTGCTGCCTGTAATTGCTAAGAGTTTTATTAGTTTCACACTGCAGTACTGTAAAGCAG
The DNA here is from genome assembly GCF_059756535.1 of Pantherophis guttatus. Taxonomy (NCBI): domain Eukaryota; kingdom Metazoa; phylum Chordata; class Lepidosauria; order Squamata; family Colubridae; genus Pantherophis; species Pantherophis guttatus. The sequence continues at coordinate 250,534,784 of NC_142063.1, read as the reverse complement.
GGGTCCCCAACCCCTCGGATCTTGTGGACCGACACCAGACTGTGGTGTGCTGTGGCCGCACAAATGAGGAAAGCCCCATCCATGGGATGTAGGTAGGATGCAAAACCACGCCCCCTCTGTCTTCGGAAAAACCTCTCTCCACGGAACTGGTTCCTGGTGCCCAAAAGATTGGGGGCCGCAGCTGTAAAGGCTTTTATTTGCCTCTAGGCAAACAAATTGCTTTCATTGTGTATTCCTCATAGTGTACCAGCTTACCCTCTTGTATTCCATTCTTCTATGATGAGTGGAAATGCAAACATCAATTTTCTTCTTGCTAATTACCCCAGCACAAGGATAAACACTGTGGAGGTGGGAGGGGGGGATAGGGCTATTAAGTTTTGCTCTTTTACACAGTTTCCTCATGATTGGAGTTCCAGAAATCTTTTCTGTTGTTTGGGCTCCTATTGTTCTCATGCTCTAAAACAAAGCTGAAGGAAAATCATTAGCAGAGTTATGCGATTTTCCACTTAATGACTGTGTTGCTGGTCCCAATTTGTCAGGTAATTTTTTTGAGGTTTTTCTATCTACATCAGGGCTGGCTGGGGAATTCTGGGAGCTGAAGTCCAGTGGTCTTCAAGTGGCCAAAGTTAAGAAACACTGATCTACAATATATTCTGTTAACGTTAGGGAAGGGTTGTCTTCATCCTCTTTATTTTGCATACATATAGGCCGAGTTGCCTCTTACTCCTTCCTCTTTGGAATCTGCATCCTTGCAACATTCTATTACACAATTGAAGTTGCTACACGAAGACTTTTACACTCACTCTCCACATCCTCTGTTTTGGTGCAGTGGTTAGAATGAAGTATTGCAGGATAACTCTGCGAATTGCCAGGACTTCAATCCTGCCCAGCTCAAGGTTGACTCAGCCTTCCATCTTTCTGAACTCGGTAAAATGAGGACCAGGATTGTTGGGGGCAATATGCTGACTCAGTAAATCACTCGAGAGGGCTGTAAACCACTGTGAAGCAGTGTATAAGTGCTATTGCTATTTCTAGGGGAAGCTTTTAAAAGTGTGAAAAGCAGTGGTTGATAGTTATAGGTATACAGTATTTGTATTCTGCAATCATAATTGTTCTGTGGAAAATGGAGAAAAAGAGCTGTATTTTCCCCATAATATAAACAGCGTTTTGAGCAGAGAAAATATAACTTACATGTTTTTTTAGTGCAAACATTTTGCGTTTCCTGAATATATAAAAAATGTAGAGGTAGGCCTGCCTCAATAGTTTGCCATTATGGAGTCTTTGATGCCTTCCGAGCTTGATTGTTTGCTTTCAGAGGGAACATCAATTAATCGAAGCAGCATACTTGGCTGTTTGTCTCCTTACTGATGTCAAGATCCTCCCTGAAATATTTATTATTTGTTTTTGGAAAACATTAGAGCAGGGGGCAACCCTTACTGACCTTGAAAAAGTGAAGCAGGGTTGAGCTTAGTATTTGGGTGTAAGAACATCAGGAAATCTCAAGGCAATAGCTTTGAATGAGAAAACTATAAAAAAGAATCCTGGAAGAAGGTAATGACAAACTGCTGCCATGTTTCTACCACAAACACTGCAAGGATATGACCATGTTATTGCTAGCCTTTAAACTCAGCTGGAGGGGATTTTGTAAACTTATCTTCCATTTGGGAAATCAGGAGTAGACACTACTAACACTATTTCATCTAGCTTCTATTTATTTTAGCTCAGCTTCTCAACAACACTTCTAATTCATTTCTACTTTTTATATTTCAAAACGTTGGGTCCTAATCTTTGCCAACAAAATAATCTTCTAATAGATAGTTTGTGAAAGATGGCAAACTTTTTCCACTGCAACTAAAACTGATGTACCATAGGTACTCAAGCAGAAAGGAGATATGATGGTTCTTGAATCAGCATAAAATTTGCTGACATGATTGTCAGCCCTTCTCTGTTACAGGAATGAACCCAGTTTTTTTGAAAGACTGTAAAAATAGGGAGCCTGCTCTGGATAGCACAAGATAGGCATGATGTGGGCAGGTGCTTCTGCAGAAGAGTTGTACAGGTAGCTCTCGACTTACAATCATTTGTTTAATGAATATTCAAAGTTACAACACTGAAAAAAAATGACTTATGACCATATTACAAATATTTCAGCATCCCCATGGTCAAGTGATCAAAATTTGGGCATGTGGCAACTGGCATGCATTTATGATGGTTGTACTGTCCCGGGGTCATGTAATCAGCATGAGGACCCAGATTGTTGGGGACAATATGCTGACTCTGTAAACTGCTTAGAGAGGACTGTAAAGCACTGAGAAGCGGTATATAAGTCTAAGTGCTATTGCTGTTGCTATTTGTAAGTCAATGGGGAAGCGAGATTTATTTAACAACTGTGGCAAAGATAGTAAAATGGTTCACTTAATAATTGCCTTGCTTAGCAAAGGAAATTTGGAGCTCAATTGTGGTTGATAGTTGAAGATTAATTTGTATCTAGTTTCTCCTACAACCCAAGCCAAAATGGCCATAGAGGACAATTTCTAGCAATCAGAGGCAATTTGAGGGTAGCCAGAAGGGGTATCTGTGTTCCTACAGTACCCAAAAGTGGCAGTTTCCAGCTCTAACTACCTCATCAGCCACCTAGTCAAAGAAGCCACCAAGATCAGGTCCACAGCAAAACTTATATTGAGAAAATGGGGAAAACAACATCTCTGGAAGTAGCCAAAAACAATTTTCAGCTACATCAGCTGTGGGCTGGGGAAAAGAGAAAAGCAATGTCATGAATATATAGTACAAAAACCAGTTACTAAAGCAAGTTTATGCTTCAGTTATGGGATGAACTCTTGAACTTGGGATAATCAGACGGGCAGCATATACATTTAATAAAATAAAGTTAACCTTTTTTTTGTTCTTCAGCCACCTTGCCTTAAAACTAAGAACCATATAATTTCTCTCTTTTTGCTATTTTCAATATTAATAGAGGTTTGACAAGGCTTCTTGGAAAGCTGCATTTTAAAAACAAGCTTAACTCTTGAAGCTTGAGGAATGAAGGTTTACCTTTGTTGCTTAGTGTTTGCTTTCACTAATACAAAAAGGCTGAACAACGGAGTGAAGTAGAGACTAGCCAGTCACATATTTGCCTAGTGTGCTGTACTAATCAACCCCTATAGTTGATCAATATGTAAAGTTGAGTGTCTTTCTTACAAGAAAAGTTCGGTTGCATTTATTTATTTATTTATTTATTTATTTTTATTTATTATTCAAACTTCTATATCGCCCTTCTCCTTTCGGACTCAGGGCGGTGAACAGCCAAAATAAAAACATTTATACATAAAGTTACAGTTAAAAATAGATTTGAAATAATTAAATAAATTTGGCCCGTAATTTAAAACTTATAAATTTAAAATCTGTATCAAATTTTAAAACCAACCATAAAATCAAGACAGACCGGCTAACTGAAAAAAAAAAAGTTTTTAGGGCCCGATGAAAAGTCCGGAGGTCGGAGATCACTCGTATCTCTGGGGGTAGATTGTTCCAAAGGGTAGGTGCCACCACAGAGAAGGCTCTCCTCCTGGGGGTCGCCAGCCAGCATTGTCTGGCCGATGGCACCCTGAGGAGGCCCTCTCTGTGGGAGCGAACTGGCCGGTGGGAGGCTATTGGTGGCAGAAGGCGGTCCCGTAAGCCATGGAGCGCTTTAAAGGTGATCACCAACACCTTGAAGCGTACCCGGAAGTGCTTTTTTTTTGGAAAAGCACCTTTGGGATAAAGCGATGCAGCTTCTGACCTTTTTGAATTCCCCTCTCCCCTTAGATAATTAGAAAAACCTAACACTCTGACATAAACATGTCTTCCGAATACAAACTGTTTTTACCCATTCCGGGACTATACAAGTAGTCTTCAACTTACAACAGTTCATTTAGTGACCATTCAAAGTTACAACAGCACTGGAAAAAACGGCTTATGACTGTTTTTCACACTTAACGATTGTCGCGGCATCACCATGGGTCACTTAATCAAAATTCAGATACTTGGCAACTGGCTCATGTTTCTTGACAATTGCAATGTCCCAAGTTCACGTGATCCTTCCCTTTTCGCAACCTTCTGGCACGTTAAAAAAAAAAATCAATGGGGAAACCAGATTCGCTTAACAACCGTGTTACTAACTTTCGCTTAACAACCGTGCTACTAACTTTTAACCACCGCAGCGATTCGCTTCACAACCGTGGCTAGAACGGTCGTAAAATGGGAAGTGGGGGGATAAAACTCACTCTAGAAATGTCTCACCTAGCAACAAGAAATGTGGGGCTCAGCTGCGGTCGTAAGTTGAGGACTACCTATATGAGAACACCGAAAGGATCTTAAAAAAAAAAAACCCAACCCACTCCATTCGCCCACGACGATTTTGCGTGTCTTTTCCCCGGTCGGAAGACGGTTGCATCGAGTCAGAGATTAGGTACCAGCTGAACTCCCAACTACTTTGTGAGCTTCCCCAAAAGCCACCCGCTGACCCGCATCTTATCCGCCCGGAAGCTCCGTTTGCCTCTCTCGTCCCGCAGCGCCCCCCCCCCTCCACTCTATAAGTCCAAAGGCGGGGAAGGGAACGTCTCCCCCGCTCGACGAATCGGGGCATCGTCTCACTTCGCCTTGGCAAACTCGGCTGTCTTGTGGCAGGCCGAAGAAGCCGATCGCCGATTTTTTTTTTTTTTCCCCGCACGGCGGGTTTTTCCAGCCGCCGGCCGGGTGACAGAAGCGCAGTCGTTTTCTTAGCGCATGCGCCCGAGAGAGAGAGAGAGAGAGAGAGTCGCTTTCTCTAATCGCCGCCGTTCCTTCTCCGCCTGCGTCTCGGGGCAGGACGCCGCCGCAGCCGCGTCTCGTATCGTCAGCGCTGAAGGCGGGCGCGCGTCCCGCAGCCCTGCCGAAGTCGGGCCGCAGCGTGTCGGGGGCAGGAGCGCAGCGCTACTACCCGCGAGCCATGTCCGGCGTGGGGGTGGATTCCTGCGGGGGATCGGGGATCGGGGCCTGCGGCGGGGGGGCGGCGGCGGCCTCTTCCTCCTCCTCCTCCACCTCCTGTTCCCCCGGTGGAAGCGGCGGCGGCGGCGGCGGCGGGCTGTCGATGTTCCGCTGGCTGGAAGTCCTGGAGAAGGAATTCGACAAGGCGTTCGTGGATGTGGACTTGCTGCTGGGCGAGATCGACCCGGATCAGGCGGACATCACTTACGAAGGGCGGCAGAAGATGACCAGCCTGAGCTCCTGCTTCGCCCAGCTCTGCCACAAGGCGCAAACGGTTTCCCAGATCAACCACAAGCTGGAGGTGATGGGCGAGGGCTGGCCGGTTCGCGGAGATCGCGGGCCCCGCGGGAAGGATAGATGGGAGAGAGAGAGAGAGATCTCCTTTGGAGGAGATGAGTGTGGGGACCTCACCCCTCACTTTTCCCCTCTTTGAAATGGGAAATATAGATCTTTGTGTTTGTTCAGTAGGCGGGGAAGGAATACAACATTACTCATTTGGACTCCTGCTGTTGGGATTTCCCCAGTCCTTGTAACAGGTTAGTCCTCGACTTACAACAGTTCATTTAGTGACCGATCAGAGTTACAACGGCATCGAGAATAAAAAGTGACCGTTTTTCTGTTACAACCTACCTTGGCACCATCCCCAGGGTTGCGTGGTCAAAATTCAAAACGCTTGGCAACTTTATGGCAACAATCAGATTTATGATGGTTGCTGTTTCCCACGATTACGTGATCCACCTTTGGCGACCTCCTGACCGGCAAAGTCCATGGGGAAGCCAGATTCACTTAACGACCGAATTACTCGCCTTCTTATCAACTGCAGCTGTTCACTTAACAACTGAGGTGAGAAAAATCGTAAAATGGGGCAAAACTCACTTGACAAATGTCTCCCTTAACAAGAGATATTTTGGGCTCAGTTGTGATCGTAAGTCGAGGACTACCTGTATTGTCACAGGCTGTGTACCAATAAAGGAAAATATTTGTAGCTCAGGGTTGAAATGAGTGGTCCTAGGTGCTCTCTGAGCGTTGTTGTTTTCTTGCAGCTACTTCATTATCCAAACTAGCATTGATGGTGTTAACCAGGATTCCTCATGTGCTGTGCGAATCTGGGCTTTTGTCAGCAAAGCCAGGCCATGGTCTAGGGTGATCATGTTTGAAGTATAGGTTTTGTGTATCTCTTAGTGATTTAGGGCCAGTTGCTCTCTTTATAACCTATTCAAGCCTGGGGTAATCTTAAATGTAAGAAAACAATATCCTGATTTTTAAAAAAATCTTCGGGCCCAGTCTGTGGATCCTGTGTAATATACAAAAGATCATACTTTTGAGGGACTTAACTAACCCTTAGGCTTAGTAAGGTATTTTAGGAAGTAATGCTGTAGGATAGTGAGAGAAAAGATAATGCTGACATTCTGCCTCTGTGTGTGATCTGTCTGAAGATATCTTTGTGGATAGATTGTAAATGTGTTTGTGTTGTGAAACTAACACCACAGGGAGGCCTTCAACTAAGTGATGCAGTAAGCATTTATGATGTGAAGATCTCAGATCTGTTACAAAACACAGGTCAAATATTCTCTACTTCAGGCTATTGAAGAAAACAGAAAACAGAATAACAGAGTTGGAAGGGACTTTGGAGGTCTTCTAGTCCAACCCCCTGCTTAGGCAGGAAACCCTACACCACTTCAGACAAATGGTTATCCAATATCTTCTTAAAAATTTACAGTGTTGGAGCATTCACAACTTCTGGAAGCAAGTTGTTCCACTGATTGTTTTAACTATCAGGAAATTTCTCCTTAGTTCTAGGTTGCTTCTCTCCTTCTTGCTTCTTGTCCTGTCCTCTGGTGCTTTGGAGAATAGCTTGACTCCCTCTTCTTTGTGGCAGTCCCTGAGATATTGGAACACTGCTATCATGTCTCCCCTAGTCCTTCTTTTCATTAAGCTAGACATACCCAGTTTCTGCAACTGTTCTTCATATGTTTTCTTGCCTAAATGTAGAACCTTACTTTTTTCACCATTGAATTTCATTTTGTTAGATAGCGCCCAATGTTCAAGTCTGTCAAGATCATTCTGGATCTTAAGCCTATCTTCCGGAGTGTTGCCTATTCCTGCTAGATTGGTGTCGTCTGCAAATTTGATGAGTTCCCCATCAATCCCCTCATCCAAATCATTGATGAAGATGTTGAAGAGTACTGGGCCTAAAACAGAGCCTTGGGGTACTCCACTGCATACTTTCCTCCATGTAGATGCAGTTCCATTGAGGACTTCATGTTGAGTGCAATTGGTCAGCCAGTTACGAATCCATCTGCTGGTGATTCTGTCTAACCCACATTTTTCTATTTTATCTAGTAGTAGATTATGGTCTACTTTATCAAATGCCTTACAAGTCCAAGTAAATTATATCGACAGCATTCCTCTGGTCCACTAATTTTATCTCTTTGTCAAAGAATGCAATAAGATTAGTCTGGCGTGATCTGTTTTTGACAAACCCATGTTGACTTTTGGTTGTTACTTTGTTTGCTTCTAGGTGTTCGCTGATTCGTTGCTTGATTATCTTTTCCAGAATCTTCCCTGATATTGAGGTCAGGCTGATAGGTCATTAGTTTCCTGGATCTATTTTTTTTTTGAAGATTGAAGATGGGAACTACATCAGCTCTTTTCCAGTCCTCTGGCAATTCCCCGGCTCCAGGATCTTTGAAAGTTATAGTTCAGTGGTTCTGAAATCTCGTCTGCCAGTTCCTTCAGAATCTTGGGTTGAAACCCATCTGGTACTGGTGATTTGAACTCATCTAGGGTAGACAGATGCTCACTTACCATTTTCTTCCCTATTTTAACGTGTTCCTAATCTGTTTTTTGTGGTGCTGTTTTTTTTAGGTTGGACTGTTTTTTCCCTTTGTGTAAAGGCAGTTGAAAAAAGCAAGTTAAGTAGCTCTGCTTTCTCCCTGTTGCTTGTCACCTTCTTGCCACTTTCTCCCAGCAATGGACCAATTGTTTCCTTAACATTTTTCTTGTTTTTAACATGTTGAAAGAAGTTTTTTTAATTATTTTTTTCTTTTGTCACAAGTCTTTGTTCATTGTGAGCCTTAGCTTTTCTCATTTCATCTTTGCAGGCTCGGGGTATTTGCTGATATTCTGTTTTAGTTATGTGCCCCTCTTTTTATACTTTTTATACTTGTCCTTTTTGTCTTTCAATTTGTCAGAGAGTTCTTTATGCAGCCATGCTGGTTTCTTTTGAGAGCTGTTATTTTTCTTCTTTGTTGGTATTGTGCTAGACTGCGCTTTTATAATCTCACTTTTCAAAATTTCCCAAGCTTCTTGAATTGTTTTCCCTTTTATGGGATCCTTCCCAAGCTCTCTCTGTTTATTGAAATTAGCTCTCTTAAAGTCCAAGACTTTAGTTTGACTTTGTTCTATTGCTTGTGCTTGCATAATGTTGAATTCCAATCATTGCATGATTTCATCTCTGTTAGTGAGAATTAAGTCCAATATGGCTGATCTCCTTGTTCCCTTCTCTACTTTTTGGGAAACAAAGTTATCTGCTAGGTTTGTTAGGAACCTGTTGGATCTTCCACTTGGTGCAGAGTTTGTCTCCCAGTTGATGTCAGGGTAGTTAAAATCCCCCATTACTATTGTGATCTGCTTTGTACATACCTTAGTTAGCTGCCGAGCAAAAAGTTCATCTATTTCCTCAGTGTGGTTGGATGAACTATAGTATACACCTATGGCAATGTCATTCCTCCCCCCCACTTTAATATTGACCAAAATGCATTCAAGATAATTTTTGTCATTGCTGTGCTCTATTTCTGTAGAGATGTAGTTATTTCTTATATATAATGCAACTCCACCTCCTCTTTTATTTGGTCTATTTCTTTTAAATAATTTAAATCTCTCTAGCTGTATGTTCCATTTGTGGGTTTCATCCTACCAGGTTTCCGTAATGGCAACAATATCATATCTGCCCTCATTTACTTGAATTTCTAATTCTCCCTGTTTATTCCTCATACTCTGCATTGGTGTATAGACATTTGAGTCCATTTTGATTGACCCTGTGTTTTCTGTCTACATAACCTATGTTGTGCCTGACTGCCCCTACTTTCTTGCCACCTATTTGATTAATGCACATGGTATGGCACTCACTATTAAATGCTTGGTTTTGCTTGACAGCAAGGTTGATAACCTTACCCGCACAAACATCTATGTTACATGCACACAAGAGTATTGCTAATTTAAAAAAGCTATGCTAAACAAACATGCTACAGTAGAACTCTGTATATTTTTAAAACTCAATTATGCCAAGTATAATTGGCTGTAGCAGAAGTTGGGGAAAGGAAAATAGAAATAAACTAGCCATTTGAGGTCTCCACGCCTAAGAGAGCACACTTTTTTTAATGAAGACATTAAAAAAATGTCTTCATTGTTGTGGTAAATATCAATGTAAATGCTAGTTAAATAAACTTGCAAGTTAAGCATCCAGGGACGCTTGGCAACAGGAAAATAACTTAAGTGTCTAGCCAAACTCTCCCAAGGTCAGTAAGTACCTTATCAAGTTTGCTAAGCAACAACAGTATTTATGTAGACAAATTGGTGGTGGAACTGTGGCGCCATTTAATATACTGCATCAATTATGAAAAGCAATAAAGAAAATGACCTGAAAATCAGTAATTTTGTAGACAAAAATACTGTACTGAATAGACAGAAACAATATATAACTGTTTTTGGAAAGCTATAATGTAGCAAAGTTTTTAATGCAAAAATTAATTTTCTGAACACAGGTAGTCCTTGATTTACAACAGTTTGCTTACTGACTGTTCGAAGTTACAACAGCACTGAAAAGAGTGACTTATGACCGTTTTTTCACACTTACGACCGTTGCAGCATCCCCATGGCCACCTGATCTAAATTCACATGCTGGGCAACTGACTCATATTTATGACGATTGCAGTGTCCTGGGGTCATGTGATCACATTTTGCGATCTTCTGACAGGCAATGTCAATGGGGAAGCCAGATTCACTTTATAACTGTGTCACTAACTTAACAACCGCAGTGATTCATTTAACAAGCGTGGCAAGAAAGATCATCAAATGGGACAACACTCACTTAATAAATGTCTCATTTAGCAGCAGGAATTTTGGGCTCATTTGTCGTAAGTTGAGGACTACCTGTATACCTGTCCTAATGTTCTTTATTGGAAACTCTGCTACAGATACATGAAAAATTGTACAAATTGAGGATAAATTATCTTTCTCAATTATCTTTCTCTGTTCCGAACTACTTCACAGAAATACTGTACTGATAAAAACAAACATAATCTTGAACTATTTTAAGTATGAGTGGGTAGGTTAGATATTTCTTAGTTTTTTATTGACTTTCTGCCAAATGAAAAGGATCAACCTTAAATAAGTTGGTTTTCTAAGTTATAAATAGACATGCATTTGTTATAATTTGTACTTTTATTTCCAACATGTGCTAAGTAAAATAACAATTACTTGAGTAGTTTCATAGAGGAAGCTAAACATTTACAGTAATTTCAATATACTGTGGGATATTGTATTTTATTAGGACTGAAAGCAAAGTATTGAGGTGGTAAAATACTATTTATTCACTAGTATACTATAATCTCATAACTAATATCTGGTTACTAAATCCATATTATAAATATAATTATTGACAAGACAGTAGTTACTGTCAAAAGGCAACAAAATATAAGAATACAGCAATAATAAGTAGTAACAGGCATTGGTATCAACATGTTGGAGAAAAAGTATCAGCTTCAATATAATCGTTCAGTGATAGTTGAAAAGTTCTAATGTACAATTGCAGAATTTCTCAGTAGTTCAGAAAATTTCACCTGGAAAGAACTATGCCTAAAAGAAATAGTGGGAGATTTTTAGAATTATTTCTCCTGAAACAGCGCCTTGGTTTCACCAGTTCGCTTTACCTAGGTACCTCTAGAGGAGATACAAGGTGATTTAGAACTAGAAAGACTTAGATAATGCAAGCTAGAATGAAGGTTTAAATATTGGCTCAGAAGGTAGTCGATCCTTCCCATTTCTTGCATTTATTTCAACATTCTCATTCCAATCCTGTTAATGTGGTAGTTTGTTGCAGTGTGGTCTTAGTGTTGACGTAAAAGTCCCCATGACTCTTTCAGGGATCCGTGAAAACAAAATTATTTGTCAGCCTATGCTGAAATATAATTAAATATTAAATCCCATCAAACAATTGCAAGACACAGCAGTGAATGCATCAATTTTAATTTTTAAATGTAAATATTGATAAATGTAACCAATTCAAACAAAATCCTTTGGGGTCCTTCATAATTTTTAAAAGAGGAAGAGGTTCTGAGAGGAAAAAAAAGTTTAAGAAACAGCAGTTTAATGTTTATGTATTATGTGAACTTAGCTATATGGTTCTACAACAATCTGTGGTTAATCAGACCCGACTTACCACAATGAATCCAGCCATCATATTAGAATATAATTTCTCAACATTTATCTTATTCTGTTTCCTTGTATTTTATCTGTTGTTGAAATTTAATAAAGTCTTATTTTAAAAAAAAATGATTAAAAAATATGTTTCCAATTCCAAGAAAATTAGAAAAAATGTATACCTGATAAACATGAAAAATTCTGACAGTTTAATTATTCACAAAAAGGTGAATTTCCTGCCAGGCCAAATGATCTGGGCACGATTACTTTTCCATATCGTTTTGCTCATTCATTTTCATTCAGAAGCCACAGAGAAACTTTTTGCCAATTTGCTAGCCTGGCTATTAAAACCATTTTGACTGCATCTACTAGAAAACTGAATGCATATTTGGATCATCTGGAAACTACATGGTAGTATTAAAATTATTATGAGGATAAAGGATTTAGATGAAATACTACAGGTAGTCCGCGTCTTTATGACCACAATGGAGCCCAAAATTTTTGTTGTTAAGGGAGACATTTGTTAAATTAGTTTTGCCCCATTTTATGGTCTTTCTTGCCACAATTGTTAAGTGAATCATGCAGTTGATAAGTTACTAGCCCAGTTGTTAAGTGAATCTGGTTTCCCCATTGACTTTGCTTCTCAGAAGATCACAAAAGGTGATCACATGTGCCATGGGACACAGCAACGGTCATAAATATGAATCAGTTGCCAAGTATCTGAATTTTGATCACATGATTATGTGGATGCCGCAAAGGTAACTGTGAAAAACGGTCATAACTCACTTTTTTCAGTGCCATGGTGGCTTTGAACTGTCACTAAATGAACTGTTGTAAATCGAGGATTGCCTGTATTTCCAGGATTTTCCTGTAGTAAAATAAGGCCATGGTTGACTGTACCATTTTTTTTTTTATCAGCGTAGTTTGTTCCTCTACACTGGTAAAGTATATGCTAGTATATGCTATGACATGATGGGTAAATAAAGTATATTTATATATTTAACTTAATAATATATGTTATATCTTACAAAATATGCTTCCTTTCTCTGAAAGATCTCTGTTTCACTATCAGTTTTTATTCACACTAGTTCTTGTCAGGGTGGATTTGATTTAAATCGAGTTGATTTAAATCACAATTTAAATCATGATTTAAATGACTAGTAAAAAGGCTTGATTTAAATCAACTCGATTTAAATCATAATTTTTAAATAGCAACTGTCATCTCTGCTACTCCTTTGACCCACTGTTGACTCACCGATAGTCCCAGTGTTGCAGAATATACAGTCTCATGCTACATAACTAAGCTCCACTTCATGCTGAATAAACTAAATTATTTATATATCTTAAATAGAAAACTATCTTACGATAGATTTTTACCCCAAAAGTTTTTTATTAAAATAAATTTGATAAGAATAAAAAAAATCCGATTTAAATAAAAAAAATCTGATTTTTTTGATTTTTTTTAAAAAATCATTGATTTTTATCCACCCTGGTTCTTGTAGTGTCGGTATGTTAAATACAATCCTCAAATTGTTGACTCTGACGTAATGGGGCTACAGTTCCTAGAATTTCTAGCCATTTAGATTAAACTCTGACCTTTTCACAGTTGAAAAATATTCAAGTTGAAAAATGTCCAAGCATTTTACTCCTTACATTTCATAGCATTTTCATCATTTTGGATCTGCTGCATCCTGGCTTTGAAATCCCTGAAAATTTATAGTATTAGGGCAAAAGATAGAAAAGGGAGCTGCTACTTCAAATATAATCTCTTTGGTTCTACAGTATGTTGTTATTTGGGCGTTTTTATTATTGTCTGCAGTTTAGAAAGGCCAAAAGGCTATACTGAGATCTTTCAGTATGAGAAGCTTGTGAGCTAGGATAAAGAATTCAAAACTAAATTATGTTTTAAACATTTTAATAATTTGATTATGGCTGTTCAAATGTTAATATTACACCATTTACCTCTAGAAATGTGATAAAGCAATAGTTTCAAATGTATCTCCTTATTGCTTTAATCAGAAGAAAGACACAGTAAAACAATTGATTATACTTAATTCGTGTATGGATAAAAACAAGAGCATGTCCTCTTGTGACAGTTGATAATCCTCGGCATAAAGATTTAGTTATTAAAGTTTTGTAAATGAGTAAATGAAACAAATTCAGGAATAAAATCATCATCTTTTCCATTCAGAGTTTTGTAAATTATAATCAGTATTTCTAAATCAATGTTAGCATGCATTGTTTATGATGAACAATGTGTTATTACAATATAAAACAAGCAATTTAACAAAAAAAATGCTAAATTGATCAATATACATTAGGTGCTCATTCACAGTGATTTATACTAATGCTGCCTGAAGATTCACATGATAGCTGATCGTGGCGATAGGTTTAGAATAGAGTGAATTAAATGAATTCACAAATGAAATACTTCTGTGTTATTGCAGATCTGCCTTGTTGAGGAACTTCTTTTACTTCTTAAGTTGCCTTACCATCTGATATTTGACTTCTGTATATTTGAAAAAAATGTTTAGGATAGTGACAATTTAGAAAAACCTGCCGGAGAGGTATTGCTTTAAGGATTAGATTTCTTTTGAGTATTGTACATATTCAGTGATGTTAATTATTCAATGACGTGTGTTCCAGGCTCAACTAGTAGATCTGAAATCAGAACTGACAGAAACTCGGGCTGAAAAGGCAGTATTAGAAAAAGAAGTACATGACCAACTATTGCAACTCCATGCCATTCAACTTCAGCTTCATGCAAAGACTGGCCTGAATGTTGATTCCGGGGCAATAAAGGCAAAATTGGTAAGTGTTCTTGTTAAAGAAAAAAAATATTCTTACAGTTAAAAAAAATTCAAAATATTTTGTGTGCCTGTTACAGCTTTTAGTTTTTACCTTGCCCATTCTAAGAGGTTCAAGGGGAAATATATATGTGGTCTGCTTTAGGTTACTAAGAGGCCATTTTTATATGTTTATCTATTTTCTTTAACAACAGTGCAAATTAAGCATGTAAAATGGGAAGCTTTAAATCAATGTGATAGTGTCAGGATGTTATAATAGTGAGGCAAAAAGGCAACAATGTGAAATCTGGAGAGGAATTTTTGGCGTTTTCCCATTGCAACCTATCTTCCCTTATATACCTCTCTATTCCTTAACTCAATAACAGTGTCAGTGATAAAATCTTTCCCCCAGTTTACTTCTAACCGCTTACCCTCAAAGCATAATATACTTGGTTCATTTTCTTAAAGGTTCTTGAATAAGTAGTGTGCTTCTTGAGAGAACCCTAAAAAAAAAAAAGAGGGGAAATAGTTCTGCATTTCTTGTTTGTGCTGCAGTTTTTGTATGGAGAGAGAGAGAGATGGATGTGACATTTTAATGGATTTTTTTTACCTTTATGTTGCAGTCCTAGTTAATAACATAAGAAATATAAACCTAGAAAAAGAATACATTCCACACAAAGATTGTATGGGGTTGCTCTATTGTTGAAAATACTTCGTTGAGGATGATTCTTACAACTTTTATTTTGATGGACTGAAACTGTATTCTGGAAATGAGAGATATAGATAGTAATTGTTTGGATAACAGTATTGATACCACTACATTAAATGAAGTAAATAGTCTGTAGAGTTCCACTGTGTTAGTTTTTCACCAGACTTTATATAGTTAGATTGCAAGCTTTGGGTTATTGTAGTTTGATACTTCGGCCAATATTGCTAATTATGATACTTTTTTTCTCTCATCTTAAGTCTGCCTGTTCTTTGGAGGATATGGTAAGTTCATTTGATGCGTTCATCCATACTTAAATTCAAAACTGCACAGGAGTTTTGTACATATTTTGGCCCTGACATTTAATGACAGTTAATCTCAAATATATTTTTGGCTTTTCTGTAACTTCCTAGCCAACTACTTGTGGGTTCAGTTGTTAGATTGGATGTTTCTTCTATCCAACATGCATGATTGTATTGCTGATATTAATTGCTATGACTAACTAAAAAATTTTGAAGGGATTATTGAAATTGAGTTGAAATTTATTAAACATTCACAGTTATTGGTTAGGGATCTAACTTACCTATAATAGCAACATGATTCACTTAGGCTCTGAATAAAAGTTTCTGTGACTTAGTGTGGTAGACAGTCATTCAAAAACATGTGCAAAACACAGTGTATCTTAAAAGAATAATTGTCTGGTGTATTTAATGCTTTGCAGTCTCAATATATAGATGAAGTGATTTTTTTCTCTTTTATTATTGGATGATGGTATTCTAGGTAATTTGTCTTCATAAAAACATTAGCTTCATGACTTAACCTAATTACCTAATTACACAGTTGGATGTATGGATATATGTATGGATGTGTTGTTGATTATTAGAATCTCCAAAGTAGTTCATGGAAAAATTCAAATTGAGACATATTTGAATATTCCAGGACAGGGATGTCAAACTCGCAGCCCGCGGGATGGATGTGCCATGGCCGGGTTAGCGAAGGGGAAAAAGTTGTAATACGTCATGTGACGACGTGAGTTTGACACCCCTGTCCTAGAAGATATTTATTTGGTTTTTGAGATTTTTGTCTTTATTGTCTGTGGCTTTTCTTCCCTTCTTGGCAATTTCCACATCTGTCCTGATACCCAGTTTGCTATTCGTTTTTTTTCTTGGTCTTTGGCAGTTTTATTTCACATTCATCATTAACAGCTTCTTTAATTTTCTTCCATTGTTTCACTGATTCATTGTCAATGAAATTCAGGAATTCAAAATGATTCCTGATGGAAATGGTAATCATATTGTAGAAACTGGTTGGCTTTGTGTTTCGTTTTAACCTTACTTGGAACTTACACATGATCTGCTCCTTGTCATATTTTTGCTGTTTGAACTCTGAACTTCCATCTCCTTGTTACTAGTCAGTTTGATGTTTATGTGCTCCATCTGGTGATGTCTATGTGGACAAATACCGTTTTGGTTGTTTGAAGACTATATTAGCAATGAAAAAAAAAATTCATTGGTTGGGTTGCAGAAACAGTTAAGTCATTATCATGCTTCATTTCTATTTCTTAGGCCACATAATACAATTATGTTTTCCCTCTAACTATTTCCAACTATATGGTATTCCAGTCTCCCATCATAGGCAACTCATTTTATGGCATGTTCTATCAATTTTAGATTTGACTTGTCTATAACATTCACTAATCTCTCATTTTGCATCAGTGACTGCAGCAGTAACTTGGATAATTGTCATATTAAAAGGTTGTCTGTGAAACCTAATTGATACTATTTGATCATTGACAGCATTCTTACCTGAGTATTCTCTTTCTCATATCCATCTCGATTATGAAAGGAATGCTGTTCCTTCTTTGGTTTTTATTTGCCCTTTGTTTTTTCAAGTTTTTTATATCATATCATAAGTAAATTGTATGATCTTCTGACTGAAAGTGTGTAATTCCAATCCATTTTAATTTACTGATACCAAAGATGTCAATGTGTGTCAAAGATCTTTCACTATGTTTATGCTTATGTTCCGTCTTCCCAGTGTAATTTTGTCTTTGCAGCTTTTCTTTTCCTGCATGGAAGCGTCAGCATCAGCAACTAGATGTCTGGCATCATCTGGTGCTATATTATCAGTCATTTTATATTGCTTACCATGTGGTTTTTTTGGTAAAATAGAGGAGTGGTTACCACTGCTTTCTCCTATGCAGTGTAAAATTACGTATGTGCCATTGTCACTAACGTGATCATCTAACTCCAGTGTCTTTTCGTATCTCTGCAGCCACATATAGGCACCCCACTTCCTTTAGTTGGGTAGCTAGAATGACCTTCAGGCTTTAGGGGTCTAATACACTTTTGGTGTATGCTGCTAATGACTTCACTTATCCCTCTCAGAAACAACCTCTCCCCCCCCCAAGTGAGACAGTATAGTAGGAGTTAAGGGGCACATGTTTATAATTTATAGCTATTTATTTTTAAACAAGAAGCTTTTCAGATTTTCTGCCAAATTGCTTTCTGTTATACAGAGAAATTGGCAGCTAGATTATCGAACATTTTGTGGAGGCTTGCATATTTTTATTTTTAGACGAAGAACTGTTTTAGTATGTGACTGGAGTGTTTTGTTTTTTTTAGGAGCGAGCTTTTACTGTCAGAAGTGTAGTATTCAGTTGTGCATAGTTTTATGTCATAGGTAATTTTCTGTAAAAAACAACAACAACCCATTGATGTGTTAGTACTGTTCCCAAATACGTATATATAGAGTGAGGCTGTTAATTTTGTGATGAAAGTTATTAGGATCTTGTTTAATTTTTCCAGGAGAGAGAACTTGAAGCCAGCAAGAAAGAAAAGGTGAAAGAAGCCCAACTTGAAGCTGAAGTGAAATTGCTTCGGAAGGAAAATGAGGCTCTACGTCGACACATAGCTGTTCTTCAGGCTGAAGTATATGGAGCCAGACTCGCAGCTAAATATTTAGATAAAGAACTAGCTGGAAGGTACATTTGACAATAACAACACTTACCATATAGTATTTATGAGAATGCACCAGGAATATGGAAGAATTTGCTATAAAAATTCCAGCTATTATAATTAAGGGCTTATTTTAAAATTAACTGTGGTGGGAAAATATGTAGTTGTCTCTAAAAGAGATGACACCACACACATAGTATTTTAGCTGTGGAATAGTCGATAGCCTTTTTCATTCTTTTCAACCCAGCAAAATGGAAATAAATTATATGAGGAGGACAGGATCCGCTATCTAGCTAGTCAGCTGCCTTTTAGCACAAATACATCAAACCGAAATCCAAATTTGTTTTGGGGAGAAAATGGCAAAAGAAAGAACAAATTTGAAATTGGGCTGAATCAGGCTGATATCTGTGGAAAAAAAACTTTCAAAAACAAAAATCCAACAGTTGGACAATTGCACAGAATATTGCTGACTCCTTTATTCTAAACCCTGCTCTCTCCTCCCTGCCGCTGATGTGATTCCATCTTCAAAACTATTGTTAATGCACTGGGAGCATACTATCACATCAGTGGTGGGTTTCAAATTTTTTTACTACCGATTCTGTGGGTGTGACTTGGTGGGTGTGGCATGGCTTGGTGGGCGTGGCAGGGGAAGGATACTGTAAAATTTTCATTCCCTCCCCACTCCAGGGGAAGGTTACTGCAAAATCCCCATTTCCTCCTGATTAGCTGGGACTTGGGAGGCAGAGAATAGATGGGGGCGGGGCCAGTCAGAATTTTTACTACCGGTTCTCCGAACTACTAAAAATTTCTGCTTCCGGTTCTCCAGAAATGGTCAGAACCCCCTGAAACCCACCTCTGTATCACATGTGGTGGATATATGTGAAAGCAAAGAAATATTGGACAAAAATACATACATGGTTAGAAAAAATATTAAATCAGCATATAGATTATAAACCAGAAATATTTTTGTTAGTTATAGTACCAGAAAAGTATGATAAGGGGAATTTGTATTTAATATTACATGTTTTGACAGCAGCAAGAATTGTATTTGCACAGTACTGGAAAAATGAGGAAACGCTGAGAGAAGAAGATGTAATTAAAAAAATATTAGATTATGGACAGATTGACATTAAAGATAAAAGAAAAAGAAGATACAGAATATTTTCTAACATGGGACTTGTTTTATAAATGGTTGGATAATAGAGGTAGAAATTAGGAGCTGGAAAAGTATTATTATGTAAGCAAATTGACTCAGACAATACACTGTTCACAAAGCACTTATGTATGTTAAATGAAAATGTATAAATAAACTATTGTTAATGCTTTCTCTGCTTTGCCTGCCTTGTTTTGCAGTTGTAATTGTAGTAATATTAATTACAAGGTATATATATCACATTTTATTTTCAGGGTTCAACAAATTCAGTTGTTGGGTAGAGATATGAAAGGACCTGCCCATGACAAACTTTGGAACCAGCTAGAAGCTGAAATCCATCTGCACCGGCACAAAACTGTAATCAGGGCATGCCGAGGTCGAAACGATCTAAAACGACCCATGCAAGCACCCCCAGGGCATGTAAGTTGATTTTAGGTTTTGTTTACATATAGTTTGGCTTTTGATGATTCATATTGCGTATATCCATATAATTGATCCCATAAATTTAGTGAAACGTAGAACAACTGCAACATGTGAGAATCATAAGTAGGCCCCTCACTTTCATATTCTTAAGAGGAAACTTAATTAGAGCAGTACTTGCTAAATTTTTAGAAATAATGACTCTGAACATACAGTATCTAAATAAAGCTAGACTAAACAAAAAGATAGTGAATTGTTATTTACTATTTTATAATTATCCCAAAAGCTTACATAAACTTTTTCATATTGTTTTAATTTCTAAATTAGAATCCAGATTCCTTAAAGAAGAGCCAAGGTGTTGGTCCAATCAGAAAAGTTCTCTTGGTTAAAGAAGATCATGAAGGACTAGGCATTTCAATTACAGTAATATTTCAATTTATTTTCTTTTTTTCTATTCTCAGAAATGATTTTTTAAAATATACTTTTGCATGTCTTTCATGTTATACTAGCCTATGTTATTTATCTAATGTTCCATATTAATATTCTAATTAAAACCACAAAATTTGTAATTCACTATAAAAATATAAAGCTTTCCTAATTGAATTATGCATTAAATACCGAGTAGCAATTAAGCTAGTGCTTTTTGCTGAATAGATAGCAATATAAATTCTACACTTTTTAAAAAAACTTAATGCGAAGAATTCTGGTTTATATGAATAAATTTTTTGACGTATTAAATATTGGCGTGATAGGGAGGAAAGGAGCATGGGGTTCCCATTTTGGTCTCTGAAATTCATCCGGGTCAGCCTGCTGATCGCTGTGGAGGTCTGCACGTTGGAGATGCCATTCTGGCAGTTAATGGAGTTAATCTGAGAGACGCGAAACACAAAGAGGCTGTAACTATTCTTTCGCAACAGGTAATTTTGTATATGTTAATACAAAATTCATACACTATACGTATATTTTCCCTATTCTTTTGAAATAAGTATACCAGAAGATTTATTTTCAGTTTCAACATATGAGGCGTGTTTTATTTACCATGTTTTCTAATTATGGAAAATGATAATTGTCTATTATTAAATACATCTGTGAAACCAGAATTTCCAAGAACTCTTTGAGTTACTCTAAACCAGGATGTTGATGTATGGTTCTCCAATTGCAAAAATCTGATACAATAAAGATCATACCGATCTACATGACATTGGTTTTTAAATCTGGTCTGTCTTATAGAGCTGACATCAATCTTTCGAGTCTGAATGTCTTTCCTCCTCCTGCCCTTTATCTTCATGTGAATTAAGGAGGGAGTTGATGGAAGTGTTTTCTCACTTTACTTTCTTGGCCGAGGCTCAGGCCCCTTTTATATTAGTTACCTTGGTAACAGTTCTTTCTCCTATCCTTCAAGGACGTTCTCTCTACCTGCCACAGATGGAATTTACAGTTTATTAATCTATTTCTGAACGGATAAGTCAAGTAAACAAGATTGAAGTTTGTATATTATTGTACTTGTTTTTTTCATAATCATCTAAATTCTTTGAAATTCTGGTTTACCACAATTCGTGAACAAATTATTTTGAATAATTTGGTCTTAGTAGGGGAGGTGAGACGAGCATGGAAAAGAAAGATCTTAAATATTGCCCAATTATGGAAATATGCTGCCATCGGAGACGTACCTTGCCGCTTCATGTCTGGCATTCAAGAAAATCTGAAAAACCTTCCAAACAAGCGTTTGATAATATATTTTTTGGAGTTGTAAGATTTAACTGACACAGTTAAACTGACACAGTAAGATTTAACTGAATCCTTTTTATATTGTTTATACAGTGCCCAGAAATTTGGGATTGAGCGGCATAAAAATTAAACAAATAAATTTCATACGTACTGCTCACATCCCCAAAAATATTCTCATAGATCAGAAGTAAAGCTGAGCAACAATCCATGCATTTCTGGTTTTTAATTCAGAATAACCAAAAAAGACTTCTTTTCAAAAATGTGTTATTCCATTGATGAGTCTATCAGTGAATATTGTGTATAGGTATTTATTTCAAGACATCTCATCTTGCAACTTAATCTTTCTTACTCTTTTTTTCTTCTTTGCTATTATATCACATACTTTCTGTGGTTCTAAACATCCACTGCTTGAGGTTTAAATTAAGAGGGGAAAACCAGTGCATGAGCAGAAGAATGACAGATGAGGTGCACATTTAATTCTACTTTTTAAAAATTTTTTGCTTATAACTTGCTCACATAGCGTGGACATGAACATCTAAAATTCAATTGTTTTTGTTCTTTTAGAGCACGGGTCTTAAACTTGCGGCATCACATTGCGGTCACGTGATGTTTCGTGACGTTATTTCCCTTAGCGGAGCTGGGATGGATGTGGCCTGTACGTGACGCATCTGGCCCGTGGGCTGCCAGTTTGACACCCCTGTTTTAGAGGACCATGTATAAATTGATTGCAGTGTATTTTATACTGACTGCTCAGGATTTCTTCCATTGCTTTATATATCAGATTATCTGTTTTTCAGCAGCAAAATGATTTTTATTTTGTATTCTAGAGAGGAGAAATCGAATTTGAAGTTGTATATGTTGCTCCTGAAGTAGACTCAGACGATGAAAATGTAGAATACGAGGATGAGAGTGGACATCGCTATCGTTTGTATCTTGATGAATTGGAAGAAGGTAGCAATTGTGCTTCCGGTAGAAAAGATGGAAGTGGAGATAAACCGTTACAAGGTAAAGTTTCTTAAAGAAACACAGATAAAGGTCAACTAGATCAGAATGAAATTATTCTGGTTTTCATATATCTGTTTTGGTAAACGTCAATTAAAATAAACCCTGCATATTACTAAATTTATTTGCCTAATTATACTTGCGATTCTTTGTCTTTAGAAAGGTTTTGCCACCTCAGTAACACAACACGATTGATAAATAGCAAAAAGAAGAATGGCAGTAATCATTTCTGTTCTAGTTATTGTTTTTTGATCTTTCTATATATATAAATATCCCTTTACCCAGAACTCTTAAAAGTATATATTCTTATAGCAGCGGTGAAACAAGCTTTCTTCCCCCCCCTCCCCCCCAGGAAACAAAGGTGACGGTCTTTTTTAATTGTAGTGCATTGTAATTTCTCTTGGGTGCTGTAATATCAACAGTGCCTTTTTATGTTCTCCATAGAATCTCAAAATTAAAGTATATGTGTATCTCTTTCTTTTTTTCTCTTGGGATTTATGCTATCTTAGACAGTTGGTGCTTGGAACAAATATTGGCAACCTAGATCATTGTCCAAAAAAAGTTGCTCCTTTCATTCATTGTTTTTTTTCCTTACAGTATTTGATAAGAAAGCAAGTATTGATGGCCATGAAAATGGAGACCTGGGGAATACAATTGAAACTGAAGAGACTGTATCTAAACTAGCCCAGTCTTCTGAGAGCTTAGCCTAACCCCTCTGAATGGGACTAGTATCTCCTTTAAGATGGGTTTCATGGGCTGTTCTATATGATAAATGCCACAGAAAGTTACAGTGAAGGACTGTTCATAAGGTAAAGAGACACTGTGTTACCATTGTCTGTAAAACAAATCTGTTCTGGTTGGTTACCTCAGGGCTTCATTATGAACAAGTCTAAATGTGCAAAATGTCCCACTTTTTGAAAAAGTTGCCCATGAATTTTAGCACCAAAGTATTATTTTCCCTCCAAGACTTTTCCTGAGTTCATTTTGGATTGTACCTATGAATGCAAGTATAGAAAGATGCAGAGGAGCTGTAATGCTTGATTCCTCTCACATATACCAAAAACAAATAAAATGGTATCCATTTGCTAATAAAACAGGCTGCAGCTAACAAATAAGAATGGCTAATGGTTTAAAAATACACCTTGCAAGAAGGTGAAAAGCCAAAAAAAAAAAAAAAAAACCCAACCCCCACCAAACTTCATAATATTCAAAATAAATATATATTTTGCTTTAAAATCCACATGTAAGATTTTAAATAACAATTATTTATTTGGAAGTAATCTTACTTAGCTCTGAATACTGTATGTAGTTTTCTCCTTTCAAATATTCTTGTCTGTTGATGCTGAATTTGGATATATGCCTAAAGCATCAAGCAGAATATTTATGGTAACTTAAAAAAAAACACTAAATGTGAAATGAACTTACTTAAAGTCTGCCCTTAAAAATTGTACAAGTATCCATTTTCTCCGAGCTGAGTAAGGTTGGATTCATATAGTTGTTCATCCTACTGCTCAATAACTTTATAATCACTGCACATGTCATATAGGAATTAGCTTGTCTGAGGGAATTCAGTGTTCCATAGATTAGTAATTCTAGTTTATTTCTAAAGTTGTAAAATGTAGCTCACTTAAATTAGCTCTGGGCTGTTCCAAGGGCCCACTTTCACCTTTGTCCTGATCATATTGTAGATGACTATAAACTGATCATTCAGTTTCTATTCACCATCTATCCAATTGTATTCTTAGTGATTATTGGGGAGGGGAGATTTTTATAACGGCATGAGGAAAGGTATTTAAATTTGCTACTAAAATTCTCTGCAAAGGCAGCAGGTTCACATGAGGTGATTTATTGGGCACCTGAGGCAATTTATTGGGCACATAGTAAGCAGCACTGCCTCATTGTAAGTTATCAGTTAATGGCTGGTCATCAGTTTATGTGGGGTAATTGGCCATGTAATCATTGCCCAAGTCATCTCCAAAATAAATTGTTGGTAAGCACTGATCATACATTGCAGGCAAGATAGCAGTCTTGTCAGAAGCGAACAGTCCATTCCATGAGTAGAGCCATTGTAGGTGAAGTTCTCTACTTATGATGATGGGAGATTAATAATCACTACTCAGATTACTAATCAGTAATCACAAGGCCATCAGTGACTCATGTCATGCTACGTGAAGACGTTTACACGAGCCATCTCTGAAAAGGGAGAGTCAAGCATACATATTCTGTATCTTGTGAGGTCCTTGCAGGACTAGCAGAAAAATGATTAAAGTCCTGATACTTCACAGAACTATATTTTTGGTATTATTTTTTTAAAAACTCAAATGTTCCAAAACCTGAAAACGCTCAAGGCACTTTTAGAATGTGTTGGTATTAATGGGGTTGTCTTGGCTAAATTCTTGTACTGCTGTGTATGTGTGCGTGTGTGTTTTAGGTACATGTGTGTATACATACCTACACACCCACATACCCACATACCCACATATAAATGTATACATATGTGTCTTATTAAAACTGCACACTCTCTGTATGCAAATGGTTAAAAACCATGTAGCTTTTTTAAATTATAGGATAAAGCATGAAATGCCTGCTTTCCATTCCCTTTACTGCAGGCAATTGAAATGTAATATTTAAAAATGTATTTTGAGAGTGGAAATAATGTAACAGGAAACTTTGTAAGTGTTTTTTTTTCTATTGACTGTATATAAATGGAGAACGTATAAAAAGGCCTTTAATGTAATGTCAGTTAACCTTATGTTCAATGTTTAAAATGTTGTGTTATGGAACACAGTTAAATATGTCTCTTCTAGCTGCACTATATACATGTTTATAGAGAACTTTAAAATGTAAATACTGTATGCAAATATTTTGCCATTTATAATGTTGCTCATAAAATAACTTTTGTGCATCATTTCACTCACTTGCTCATGGAAGTGTATTTAATTTGCAGTAAATTTTAATTGCTGCCCTAATGAATGTTTCACTGTTAAAATACTTATTTCCAAGGCAAGCCAGGATTTTCAGTTAGACAATGAGACTGTAAAATGTATGAAGTTGCTAAATGTCTATGGAGATTCAGGTTATGTGTCCCAAAGGTGCTTTTTTTCTAGTTGCCTCAAGTCCAGTTACCTCTTGAAAAAGTGCCTTTGGGATAGGAAGTTGCATATGAAAAAATGTATTGTTCCATCTTACAGCTAGTCCTCAATTTACAACTGTATTTGAGCCTGCAATTAGGGTTGTAAATTGGACCAGTAGTTAAGCAGATCACCCTATGACTATACCTGATTTTACAACCGTTTTTGTGGTGGTCATTAAGCAAACCCCATTTCACTAATGAGCACTTTTTGCCGAAAACAGGAGTAAATGCTACAAACTGGTAAAAAATTGCAGTCACATGACCACAGGATTCTGTAAATGGCTCTAAATGTGAGCCGGTTGCCAAGTGCCCAAAATGTGATCATGTGACCATGTGTGACTGTGTGTGGCTGTCGGAATTTCAAAAATTTCTCAGAAGTAGCTCTATTGTAACTTCGACCAATGGTCATTAAGTGAGGACTATCTTCTACTATAGATGCAGAAACTCCATATTACATAGTTATTTTCTTAATTAAAATGCTAGTATAATAAATTTGCATGCCCATCTTTAAATCAGCAGGAAATTGACTAGGTAGAATACAATTACCAAACATATGTTTCTATTTAAGTTGTAATTTAATTCCCCCCCCCCTCCTGCAGCAATGTTAATTCATCAAACTGTTTTATGGATTCTCTTCCGAATACAGTTACATTTTTTAAAAAGTAGTATGAAGACATAAATCACTGCGGGTCAATTAGAAAAAAAAATTTTAGTTCTTCCCTCGAATAATCCACTACCATCCATATTCTTCTTTTCATACTTAGAGAAATGATGACTGCATCACCAGCATCGAAAAGCACAAACAGCTATTTATTATTACATTTCAGAGATGGAATATTGCTTTGGTTAAAGTGGTGAAGATTTTGGTAACATAGATACTGAAAAAGAAGTGTGTGTAGGGGAGGCAGAATACAACCCTATTTCACACCTTTCTGGATTGAGATAACTGAAGAGAGATCGCATCTGACTTGCATAACTGTATTTCCTTGCAGCAATTTAATTAACAGAATAACTTCTGATTATAGAGTAATAAAATGGTCTTTCTCTATGGAGGGGATCAAAGATTGATTTTCAGTCAGCAAAGGCAACATACAGGGAGTTGGTATAGATATCTGTGTAGTTCTCTGCTACAAACTCTAGGTTAGCAAATTGGTCCCCAGTTGCCTGTCTTTTCCCAATGCTTTCTTGTTTGTTGACTGGAAATTTCTCACATTCTAGCCTAGGGGTGTCAAACTCGCGATGACACGTCACGTGATGAATTGCAGCTTTCCCCTTCACTAAACCAGAGGTGGGCGTGGCCAGTGCATGATGCATTCGGCCTGCGTGACCATGAGTTTGACACCCCTGTTATAGCCCATCCAGAAGCTTATAAAACAGTAAGGGTTATATAATTTATAGTTTAGGATGTGTAGAATGCTTAGGAAGCTAAGCAAATGATAATTGGAAGGCCCTTGCTGTTATCTTTATTAAGAAATAGGACAATAGTAGAACTATTCCAGTCTTTTGGCATTGCGAATGCATTATTGATATGCATAACTAGAGAAGCCAGAGGGATTCTTTTGCCTTCCACAAATCATGTGATGTTTTACTCATTCTTCATGTTTTGGTAAAGGTAATAGTTAGGGGTCTGATCAGAGTGTTGGCACCCTATTATCTAGGATTTTTCAAAATTTTGTTTGTTAGATAATTAACAAATGTTACAAAAAAGTTAGTACCTAGCCAGTGTGGTATAGTGGCTAAATTGTTTGACTAGGAGCAAGGAGATCAGATTAGTCCAGCCTCAGCCATGGAAGCTCACTGCACAACTTTGAACTAGTTGCTATTTCTAATCCCAGCGGGTTGGGATAAACAAAAGGAAAAACTATGTACATTGCTTTGTGTAAAATATATTGCCTGTATAAAATATAGTATGTTCTTCAGCATTGTCATCGTCATTCACATCAAGCAGGTACTCCTGATTTTGTATCAACCTTGAGCTAGACTTCTTCAGTCATCTTTTCACAGCAACATAGTGGAATGCACATCCGGTTTTGCGTTGTTGCATTCACTCACTCATTTAATATCCTGCCTTTATTATTTTTTACAAACAACTCAAGGTGATGAACATATCTACTCTGTCTTTCTACTGTTTTCCCCACAACGCTGTGAGGCGAGTTGGGCTGAGAGAGAGTGACTGGCCCTATATTACCCAGTTGGCTTTCCTGGCTAAGGCTGGACTTGAATCATGGCCTCCCTTGTTTCTAACCTGATGCTTTTAACGCTAGGCAGACTGGCTCTCATATAGTAAGTAATCTGGTAAAGGAAGTTGAGCGAATGCAATTTTCTTGCCTGCTACTATATTATATTTCATGTGAATGTCAAATGTCTGACATTTGCCATCACCAGTACTATTTTATAGCTCTGATTTAATATGTTGAAGCTGCTCTTCTCAGTCAAGGGAATACTGATTTTAATATACTTTTATCATTGTTTTTGACTGGATGCTGCCTGAGCCTTATGATAACTTGGGCTTTAACAGTATTTTATTTAAAAAAATACATCCTTTGAGGAACTCACAGCCTACTGCATGTATATTTTAGTAAACGTACAGTCAACTTAAAAGATTTACTGTCGAACAGTGGTCAAACAGCTCAGTATTTTTTGGATAACTGGGAAAAAACTTCTGTTTGAAATCTATGGTGACCCCTTTACTTGTCCTACACTGTGCTCAAGTATTGCAAAGCTAAATTATTTTCACCTCAGTTTAATGCAGAGCGTTGGCTCTTACTATCTGGCCTGCTTTTATTTGTGTATTTACTAGGTTTTTATCCCCCTTTTATTATTTTACAAATAACTCAAGGCAACAAAACATACAACAAAACACAAAATAATATTCCTTCCCACTCCTGTTTTCTCTAAAACAACCCTGTGAGATGGGTTGGGCTGAGAGAGAATGTCACCCAAAGGCTTTCATGCCTAAAATGAGACTAGAACTCAAATCTCCTGGTTTCTAGGTCGGCACTTTAACCACTACATCAAGGTTATGCAGTGAATTACAAAGAACAACAAAAGTGTCATATATTGTATTGAAATGATTGCAGTTTCTTAGATAAAATGCATGGGCAGGGGTCACTGCATTATCTGGTGCCTGTGAGCAGTTGTTTTGGCTGTATTGTTATCTACGTCAAGGTTTGCAAATCCAAGCATTCATTTTCCAGAACATTTTGTCTCACTGAGGCTCCGACTCAACCCCTCCAAGACAGAGTGGCTGTGGTTGCCGGTGTCCCGATATAGCCAGCTGGTGCCATCGCTGGCTATTGGGGGCAAGTCATTGGCCCCCACAGAGAGGGCCCATAACTTGGGCGTCCTCCTGGATGCACGGCTGTCTTTAGAAGAGCATATGACGGCTGTGGCCAGGGGGGCTCTTTATCAGGTTCGCCTGATACGCCAGTTGTGCCCCTTCCTGGATCGGGACTCCTTATGAACGGTCACTCATGCTCTCGTTACTTCCCGCCTGGACTACTGTAATGCTCTCTACATGGGGCTCCCCTTGAGGAGCACCCGGAGGCTCCAACTGGTCCAGAATGCAGCCGCATGGGTGATTATGGGGGCGACATGGCGCTCCCATGTAACACCTCTCCTGCGCAAGCTGCACTGGCTTCCGGTGGTCTTCCGGGTGTGCTTCAAGGTTTTGGTTCTCACCTTTAAAGTGCTCCATGGCTTAGGGCCTGGATATCTACGAGACCACCTTCTGCCACCGATAACCTCCCACCGGCCAATACGCTCCCACAGAGTGGGTCTCCTCAGGGTGTCGTCAGTCAAGCAATGTCGACTGGCGACCCCCAGGGGGAGAGCCTTCTCTGGGGGCACCCGCCCTCTGGAATGAACTACCCCCAGGGATACGACTGATCCCAGACCTCCGTACTTTCCGCCGGGCTCTGAAGACTTTTTTGTTTCAGCGAGCCGGGCTGACTTAAAATTTTAATTGATTAATTTTATGGGTAAGGGGTTTTAAAACTGGGAAGCCAAATTGATTTAATTATTTTTTAAATTATTTTAATTTTCATACTGGATGTATTTTAACCCTGGCTGTTCACCGCCCTGAATCCTTCGGGAGAAGGGCAGTATAAAAATTTAATAAATAAATAAATAAAATTAAAAAAAAAATCAATCCAGAGCAAAGCTCAGAATTAAACATGTAGCTAAACTGTTTATAAAGCTTCTGAAGCATATGATTTGATCTCAAGAAATAAATCCTTAATCAATCCTTATCTCACTGCCTATTTGTAACCTGTCAGAACTAGTTAGCTGCTCTTTCATCTCAACATGACACTTGCCATGTTTTGTTTTTTGATTTTTGCCCAATTATTGTTGCTCCTGTCTGACTGCTAAAAAGGAGAAATATTTCATATTCTTTGCTACTTATGGGCTCTTAGCACTATGTCTCTCAGAGAAGCAGACAACAGCTGATTTTTTTAAAAAAATGGGAACTGGAATAAGCAGCACTTATGATTATCTAGTCCACAGTCAGTCTGTTGTATCTCACTGAATATTTTATGATTGTACTACAAGGAAGAAATAAAAGATAATCTTTCAGCATATGGAAACTGCTGATGCACTTACAAAGTATTGTCCAGCGTCACGGGGATCGTTTTTTCCACCATCGTTTTATTTATTGAATTTTCTACCCCCCGCCCCTTGTTTTAACTGAATATGGTTTTAGTGTAGCTGAGTAAATGATGCA
Organism: Pantherophis guttatus; assembly: GCF_059756535.1. Classification (NCBI taxonomy): domain Eukaryota; kingdom Metazoa; phylum Chordata; class Lepidosauria; order Squamata; family Colubridae; genus Pantherophis; species Pantherophis guttatus. The sequence continues at coordinate 250,504,749 of NC_142063.1, read as the reverse complement.
GAAATATGCAAGGCAGAAAAATACATTAGCAGTGTAGTTTTATTGAGCTAATAATGGTACTATTTCAGAGGACAGTTCCAAAGATTGTAGAGTGCTGCATAAATGAGCCAAAAATAAAACACCTCTGTAGATAAACTGCCATGAGAATGCTCCCTACGTCAGATTTTAAAGCAATTTAGCTGAACAAAGATGTCTTATAGCAGACCAAATGTTATTTACATCTGCTGTGAACTATTCTTTATTAGAATTGTTCTGTGCTCTGAATTAATGGAGATGGGCCACAGTTTAGCTTTGTCTGGAAATTTTCTCATTACATTGTATCTAATTGTTTTATAGAAAGATTTCTTGACTGGATAATATTGTACAATCCATTAGCACATCATCCAACCCTCTATCCTAATTGACAATTATGGAAATTACATTCCCCAAAAGTTTGGAGGTGAAACCAAATTTATAGCATGCTTTCAAACAACATTCATGATTTATTCAATGTACACAGTTCACAACAAAGGCATTACCGTAGCTAATTCCCATGGGCTGGGTTCTTCTTAGTTAAATTATCCTCTGTCACAGCCATAATCTATAGAGCTGGCCAGAGATCTGGATTTGAAGAGCAAAATATGATTGAAAGCAGGTTGCTGCACTCCATAGCTGTAGCATCTTCTTGACAAAAAATGCATACAGTTTAAAAGATGTTCCAAACAGCTGTTAATGTATGCATCTTGAATTGCATTTTGTCATTCAAATCAGGACATTAATCTTTTTTTTTTTTAGCTTCAGCTGCTAAGAAATTGAATCTAACATTCTGCACACAAAATACAGGTTTTATCACATGAAAGCAATGTATAGCACCCATTTTTGTATATTTATTCAGAAATAGTCTGGGATTTATAAATATGTCTTTGTATATGCTCTAAATTGCAACTACGTATACGTTCTGAGTTGCTGCAAAAGTAGATGTGAAAATACTGCTTTCTGTTCTTTCTGTCATAGATTTTATATACGATATATAATTAAAATATACATATAAAAAATGAATAAAAAAGAATAAAACTAACATAAGAGAATAAAGGTGAGAGAGCCAGACTGGTGTCATGGTTAAGATGAGTTCTAATCCTGCTTTAAGCACGAGGCCAGCTGAGTGAACTTGGGCCAGTCACTCTCTCAGTCCCAAGAAGCAGACAAGGCCCAAACCAGGGGTGAAATCTACTTACCTTCCCTACCGATTTGGAAGCGCACGCGCTGCGCGCATCACATGCGCACGCCAACCCTCTGCGCATGCGCAAACCCTTCTGCACATGCACAGAGGGTAAAAAACGACCGGGTGAGTGGGCGGAGCCTTGAGCTGCCATCGCTATCAGTTCTCTGAACCACCGCCTGTCATTGCTACTGGATCAGCCAAACCAGTCCGAACTGGGAGCATTTCACCCCTGGACCAAACCACTTCTGAAATAACACAAAGAAAACTACACAGACTAGTCCAGGCAGTTGCCAGTAATAAAAAACTGACTTGGAGCCCCCCCCCCCCGAAAAAGAACAAAGGTAAAAGTTTACATAACTTTGGTAGGCAGTTTATTTTTTTCCATATTTCCCAAAGAAGAAATATGCATATCTTGCTTAGAATGGAAAACAAGCCAGATTCGGTCCAAGTATATATGCCACTCATATTTAGATGCTAATAGCACTATACGATCTGTGAGATTTTGAGGGAGTACAGGATTATCGCATGTCACTGAAGTGCTGTCTAATTCTATTCCCTGAGAATCTAAACTTTCATTTAAAAACAACTTCTAATTCTTGCCACTCCTGAATATATACTTGCTAACATGTAGGCAGCCCCCATGGAAATCTTTAGAGGAGCAAATGATTGTTTTTTTGATCACGGAAGTTCTGTACCTTTCTTCCACGTGACTATCAAGAATAAATTAAAAAGGACCGCTATCATGCAGCATACATAAATTGCAAAACACTTTTTCTTATAAAATCTGTATTGTATGGGAAGTGCATAATTTTTAAACGTGTCTGTTTATTTAACCATCTAAATATGATCTCCCAAGAATGAGCATTATCTCAATTTAGAATGCTGCCTCACCTAGAAATCAGTGCATTCGTTAACAGAGACAACAAATGAAAGGTACTTTTAAGTTATTATTTTTTTTAAATTAAAACGGTATGTACACATTGCACAGTATTAATATGGAGCACCAACAACTCAGCTGTAGAGAATCCACTGCTTTCAGACCTTATTCTGAAGGCTTCTCGTAGTGAAAAGAAGAAAAATGGGCGTATTACTCAAATTCTGCAGGAATGTCAGTATTCTTAGGTCCTTTCCTTTTCCTGGATCATCAGCTTTTCATGAGTTCTGGATTATAAGAGTGCTGTCACTGCAGTCTGATTTATTGGTTTGAGGTTGTATTTAGGTGTTGAATAACCCTCGTTTGTCAGGGATTCGGCCTGTGGTTTTTGATAACATGTATTATAGTCCACTATGGGCAAGATATTACTTTTAGGTTTATCATACTCTTTAATGTTTTGCGGTATTTTATAATCTCCACTGGTCCCATCTGCCTTGCATAAGGCAAGAAAAGTTCCAGAAGGAAAAGAAGAAACTGCAGGAATGTTGTAGCAATTATCTGAAGAAAAACCATTTTCAATTCCTGTACATCGCTCTACAATAGGTGTGGCATATTCTGGTTCCTGATTGGTCAAAGGTAGAGCATAATCATGGTGATTTCTTTTTTGTGGGTGGTTGTAATGATTTCTGTTCTCTGAGAGACATTTTTTCTCATCCTCTGTATCCACTGGTTTAAAAGTAGATCCCTGCCGGGTAACTGTCCCAGTTCCTATCATGATGGGCTGTTGATAATCTAGAAAGAAGACAGAAACAGCATCTTTAAAATTCAAGTTCAGATTGAATATTATTCAGCCACATTATTTTGTGTTAATTCCTGAATAGTTTGCTGTACATTGGTGAATTTGTTATGGCACTGAATGAATGGTACTTAACTATTGGTGTTCCAAGTTTCAGCACTCATGGAGTTCCTGCAATCACACGTTCATAATCCGGATACTTGACACTCATCTTGATTTCTGATCATAACAGTCTATTCTGGTCATGTGATCACAATTTACAACCTTTCCTGCTGGCTTTCCATAAACAAAATCAATGAGAAGCCAACAGGAAGTTGGGGTCACGTGAAATCCTTTCTTAACAGTCCGTGGTAATTTGCTTCATGATGTAATCAGAGACTCTGCATTTTACAATTGCATCACTTAGTGATGGAAATTCTGGTTCCATTACTTACTGTCATTAAGCAAGAACTACCTGCACTGTATGAATAGTGATGGCTAAGAAACCTTGCAGTGTTGGCTTATGAACTTTAGTGGGACAGCAGGATTACCAGCTGAAGTGTGGCAGGTTTAAGGAGAGATTGGTGGCAAAAGTCTCAAAAATGGAGGACAGATGGAAAGAGAGAGCCCATGTTCCACCAACTAGGGACAAAAACCAGAGGCAATCTGAAAGAGGCAATGTTAACCAGCCTCTCTTAACTCTAAAGAGAAGTAGAGTTCTTAAGAGTTATAGATAAGTACATACAAAGGTAACACTTCGCAAACATTTTCAGTAATGGAAAACAAATGTTTAAAGTATTTCAAATTTCTGTGATTATCTTCCATGAGACAGTGGAAGAAAAGAACAATGGAACACAGTTGGAAATTGCAAAGTTAGGCTGCAAGAACTGAAATTCAATGCTGTTTTGATAGCTTAATAAAAAGAGAAAAAATGGATGAAGATATATTGTGCACTATATCCAGCATTAAATCCTGTGAATTAGAAAAAACCCTTAACAGAATGCATTAAACTTGGCAAAAATTGAATATGGTTATTTTAGCTTTTTTTAAAAAAAAACAACAACAAATTTTTTTAAAAATGCTTCCTAAACCATCCTTTCTCAACCAAACCTGTAGGTAGGCCTTGACGTATGATCACAATTGAGCCCAAAATTTTTATTGCTAAGCAGGACAGTTGTTAAGTGAACTGTGCCCCATTTTAAAACCTTTACTGCCACATAAATTTGAATGCAGGCTAATTCAGCTCACAGCCAGGAGTTCGATTCTGAGCGGATCAAGGTTGACTTAGTGTTCCATCCTTCCGAGGTCGGTAAAATGAGGACCCAGATTGTTGGGGGCATTATGCTGACTTTGTAAAACCACTTAAGAGAGGGCTGTAAAGCACCGTGAAGTGGTACATAAATCTAAGTGCTATTGCTATAAATGAATCACTGCAGTTGTTAAGTGAATTATATGGTTGTTAAGCAAATCTGGCTTCCCCCATTTACTCTGCATGTCAGAAGCCAGCTGGGAAGGTTACAAAGGGTGATCACATGACCTGGCACAGTGTAGCTGTCATAAATACATGACAATTGTCAAGTGCCTGAATTTTGTTCATGTGACAGTTGGGATTCTGCAATGGTTGTGTAAAAAATAGTCATAAGCGGGGGTGAAATCCAGCAGATTCTAACAGGTTCTGGAGAACTGGTAGTGGAAATTTTGAGCAGTTCAGAGAACTGGCAAATATCACCTCTGGCTGGACCCAGAGTGGGGTGGGAATGGAGATTTTGCAGTACGCTTCCCCTGGTGTAGGGTGGAAATGGGGATTTTGCAGTATCCTTCCCCTGGAGTGGGGTGGGAATGGAGATTTTGCAGTATCCTTCCCCTGCCACGCCCACCAAGCCACACCACACCCACCAAGCCACGCCCACAGAACTGGTAGTAAAAAAAATTGGATTTCACCACTGGTCATAAGTCACTTTTGTCAGTGCTATTGTTACTTTGAACAGTCACTAAAGGGGTAGCGGCAAGTTAAGGACTACCTGTTCATTTTGCTGGGTTTTCAGTGGCTGCTGGACTGGGCCTGCAAGATTGAGAATTGTATCTCTCATAAAGCTATAAAATTAATTTTGTGAAAAAGTGCCTGTTTCCAAAATTGTTTAGAACATCTGAAGTTGAACGTCGCCTCTTCTTTTGGTGGGAAGAGATACTAAACAAACTTCCATCCCCCTATACAGAAATTGCCTTTGGATTATTCATATAGCTCAAATAAAATAACTGGTGCATGGACACCAGCAAGCATGGAAAGAAGGCCCATCCATTTTTACTTCCAAATCTGCTTATTTGAGCTAATCAAAGTTTCATGGTGTCTTGCATTAGAGCAAATGACCTGCAAAAGCCCCATGACAGAGTGCATTAAGGCTCAACATTTCAACAAACCCTCAATCATGAATAGAAATCACTTAAGTGTCAGGACATCACCTAGTCTCTCGTCAAAGGAACCCTTTTAATCAACTTTCTATGCTTTTATAAATATTTGTAAATGTTAGCAATGGGGGAAGCAATGGGGGAAAAGAATGGGAACAGTTTAATACATTAGCAATGTTTTTGTTTTTTAAAAACAATGCGGATAGTTCCTGAGTTACAATAGGAATTGGGACTAGAATTTTCTAACTGATGTTGTAAAGCATGAGGTCATGTGTCCTTAATGACAGCAGTCCTGGTTGTTGTTAATTGAATCCCATTGGTTCTGAGCCAAGGTCCCACCCTGATCCAAGCCATTTCCAGCTTGATCCCTCTCAGCCCTGAGCCTTGGTATAAGGGACTGCCTCCTCTTCAATTCTTCTGACCTGCCTCCCTCCCTCCCTCCCTTCTCCATCTCTGCCCTTCTGGCTACCTTGTACTCCACTGTCCTGTGTTCAATGCCCCTGCTGGCCTGACCGCTCCCTCTGATCTTTGCTGTCTTTTTCCTGCCTCTACTGACAAGCCATGCCTGCCCCTTGTCCAGACAGCGCATGCCCTTGTTCCAATCCCATGCAGACTTCTTGTCAGATTTTGGAAGGCTTCTGTGGCAGGCTGATGGGGCCAGTGCAGTGGTGGGTTTCAATTTTTTTTACTACCGGTTCTGTGGGCGTGGCTTGATGGGCGTGGCAGGGGAAGGATACTGTAAAATCTCCATTCCCTCCCCACTCCAGGGGAAGGTTACTGCAAAATCCCCATTTCTTCCCAATCAGCTGGGCCTCGGGAGGCAGAGAATAGATGGGGGCGGGGCCAGTCAGAGGTGGTATTTACCAGTTCTCCGAACTACTCAAAATTTCTGCTACCGGTTCTCCAGAACTGGTCAAAACCTGCTGAAACCCACCTCTGGGCCAGTGGAATGCAGGGAAGTCAAAAGGGGGCTGGGTCATAGATGGATGGGGGGGGGAGTTGAAGTGCCTCTGTAGTTTGCAGTGCAGGAGAGTTGCCAAGCATCCAAATATTTTGATCCCATGACTGAGGCTGCTGCAATGGACATAACTTCGGGGGGTGGGGGGGAGAGTGTAACTACCATTCATTCAGCACCACCATGCCTTTGAACGTCTACAGAGATTCTCAATCATCCATGTCATGGTTGTCCCAAAAGTGGTTTTCCAAAAAGCAACTGGACTTCCTTCCTTCAATTCCCCATCAATCAATTAGAACTGAAGCTTCTTGGATGAGAAGCAAAATGTGTTCAAAAGAAAAAAAAACCAGTTGCCTTTTGGGAAAGCACCTTTGGGACATACCTTTGAATGATCCCTGAATGAATGATCATAATTTAAGGACTGCCTGTACATTATTTTTTTAAAACATGCAAAACTTTGCCAAAGGGCAGGAAACCAAGCCTTTCTGAACAGAGAAAATCACTATAAATCAATCACCTGTGAACTACACTGCCTTCCCCTAGATTAAGGAGAGGGTGATCAAATGTTTTGCACATTATAGTGTCAGAAACAGTGATTGTTTTCAAAATAATTACCTGCCATCTCGCTCGTGATCAGTTCCAGATTTTTGGCTGCCTCTTTTTCATTATTGTAAGTGATGGAGAATTCCGCAGATTGATATCGGACAAAGGGTGGTTGAATTTGTTTCCAGAAACCTAGAACAGAAACTAGACATGAAACCTAGAAACCTAGCTATGTTTAATCTCATAAAAGTAGATTAATCTAAAGCACTGCATGCACAGAATCTATTTACTCATAAGTTGTTGGGGGCACATAGATTTATTAAGTGATTATCCTAAAATTGCCTTTAAAATGATTTGGAAATCAATTACAATACTAATTGTAGCTTGTATCAGAATCTTCACTACTAGCATTAGCACTATCGAATTACCTCTGTAAGGCTCAAAATGTTGAAGGCCCACTTGAATGGAATTCTAAGGTAAAGGTAAAGGTTTCCCTCCTGTCAATTGTGTCTCTAGGGCACGGTGCTCGTCTCAGTTTGATGGCCAAGGGAGCCAGCATTGTCCAAAGACAATTTCCATGGTTATGTGGCCATCATGGCTATATGCCAGCGGTCCCCAAACTTTTGGGCACCAGGGACCAGTTCCGTGAAGACAGTTTTTTCCACAGACTGGAGGGGGTGTGGTTTCACTTGCTGCCTGCATGCATCCCACAAGCTTCACTTGTTTGCGTGGCCCAGTTTCTGGCATGCCGCAGACTGGTGCCGGTCCATGGACCGGGGATTGGGGAACCTGCTACATGCCAATGGCGCATGGAACGCTGTTACTTCCCACCAAAGTGATACCTATTTATCTACTTGCAAATTCTACTAGGACACAATTAGTTTTCTTATCTCTTGTAGTAATGGAGGTTTATACTTTCTTTTTTAGATGGCAAAGAGCTAGTGTGTGGAAGCTATTTCTCAAGGGAGACTGCAAAAGCTCAGCTTGTATACACAAGATTTCTAGCCCTACAAAATATTCTGTGGAAAGTAGCACTTTATTTCTTGTACAGTTATGAGTATATATTATATTTTTTTAATGTGCCTTCAAAATCCTAGTGCTACTGAAATTTAGGCCTTGCCGTGTTTCTGATGAAAGCCGGGCCCTGCTGGAGAGTCAAAGCAGCAGCATAATACATTAAAAGTGCTCTATAAAAACCTTGGTGGTTGTATAGCATCATAAATCATTCATGCAAACATAAATGGCAGGGGAACAAATATAAGAACCTATCCACAGATTCCCACAGAGCAGTCAGAGAAGCTGAAAAACAGGATGAGCAGGATCAGGGATATCAGTGCCAGCTCTCTCTGAATGTCCAGCTCTGTTCAACTCACTATATATAAAACATGATGCATAGAGGTCAGGAGAGAGAAAGGTGGAGCAGGTCAAGGATATTCCTCCTCCTGAATCCAAAAGATATTACTGATCAGCAGGAAACATTTTTTATTCCTTCTTGTTCTATAACAAAAACAAAAGATTGCCACTAACTTGGTTTTCCACTGTCAGATGAACCATACGTAGTACCTTTCTTTCCTTTTCTGTAAGGAAGAACAAGATAAATTACACATTCCCTGCTTCAGTTCAAATAGATTTCACAGAATCTATTAACTTGGGAAATTCCAAACTGCAGGCAATTCTGAATTTTCAGGCCTATATTTTTATTATGTACTATGGATATTGTCAAGAATCCACAAATCATGGGCAGATTTGTTATTTTTCCTAGAAGTCAGATACATAGCGTTCGTACTACAGTTTCACTAGACTTCCAAGTTCAGGCGCTATGGAGTTTAGATTGAAATCATTTTTATTTATATTCACAGTGTCATTAACAAACTAATCAAGAAGCTAACAATTTCTCCCTTTATTTGTTCAATTTATAACATTTCCTTCATGAGCTCAAGGTGGCTTAAAAATGGAGATCTTCCTTTGTTTTATTGCCACATGAACTTTGCAGGTAGATTGGACTAGAGAGAACAACTATTTCAAAGACAGCCCATGTCTAAGTGTAAATTTGTATAGATATTGCCCTACTTATGAATTTCAAGTTGCAAACTTTTGCAGAAATGAGCAAATCTGATCGCAAGTTCATCCTAAAAGGTCCTGGAAGGCAGGAAAAGGTTAGTTTCTAGCATGCTGTTTGCAGATTTATTTATTTATTTATTGAATTTATATACACCCAGATACTCTACCACATTTTTTTAAATACTAGTTAGGACTTGCAAAGAGCCTCTCAGAACTTAATTTGTTCATAAGTAGAGTAGATAATGTCTGTACTTGGGTCTCCCCAGCCCTAGTCTAGCATCTTTTGAATAAAACTGGCATTGCGACCTCTGGCACACATCATAAAAAGGTAGATATTTTTAGTTTGTTAACCGGCCAGAGAGTCTAGTAATCTGTTTAATGTCTTATGTAAACTAAGGCTTCTCTGAAAAATATATAGCCTCCAAAATCAGTATTTCTATCATTGATCAAGCTATAAAGGTAAAAGTAAAGGTTCTCCTCGCACATATGTGCTAGTCGTTCCTGACTCTAGGGGGCAGTGCTCATCTCCGTTTCAAAGCTGAAGAGCCAGCGCTGTCCGAAGATGTCTCCGTGGTCATGTGGCTGGCATGACTAAACGCCAAAGGCGCACAGAATGCTGTTACCTTCCCACCAAAGGTGGTCCCTATTTTTCTACTTGCATTTTTTACGTGCTTTCGAACTGCTAGGTTGGCAGAAGCTGGGACAAATAACGGGAGCTCATCCCGTTACGCGGCACTAGGGATTCGAACCACTGAACTCCTGAACTCCTGACCTTTCAATCGACCAGCTCAGCGTCTTAGCCACTGATCAAGCTATAGTTTACAATAGAATTCATTTCATGAATCTAAGCTTGGACTATGTATGGCTGAGGCAATCAGTGGCATCATACGACATGTATGACCTTCTGTTCCAATTGATTATTTTGTGCTGGTAAAACAGCAGAATGCGCCTACTCATTCTTTATTTGAAAATATTACTTAAGATAAGGAGCCGGTTCGCATCAGTAATACTATTCCTTTCATTAGGTTCCAGGGTGAAGAGGAGTTAGAAAGTTCATTCTTCACTAAGACTAGATGGCTTGGCAAGGAGCAAAGTGGAATGTAAGGTGATTTGACAGGATGCCAACTCAGTGTGTCAATCAAGTTGTGTCCATGTCTACAAATTTCTCTCTGTTCACCAGCAGCCCGAACGTGTGTTTACTCAAAAACCAATCTCCATGCAGCTCTGTGGAACTCTTTTTTTTTTTTTTTTGCTTATTGTGATGTACAATACAATTCAAAAAGAAAGCATAGTTAAAAGCTACAGGACAGCGAAACCTTATTTTAATAGGTCACTTGCAGGAAGGGGGTAGTGGATACTCCTAAATGTCTTATTAAATATCAAAAATACAGTACATAATCACAGTGTTTTTTGTTATTGTAATATGCAAATTGAAATGTAAACCACATAATGAAATCTGGGTCATGAACCTCTGCAGACGTTAAAAATTAAGGTAAAATTAATATAACTATATCTGTCTTGTTTGGATTGCTTTTGATTTAGAGCACGGGTGTCAAACTTGATCGCATCATGGGCCGGATCGTGACATATCACAATGTTTTTTGCCTTTGCAGAGCTGGGTGGGCGTGGTCTGCATGTCATGTATCCGGCCTGTGGCCCGCCAGTTTGACAGGCCTGATTTAGAGTATTTGTCCATTATGTCAGTGGACATCCAGACTGAAATTTGATCTGCTGCATCTAGAATTTGTTAAACGGCGATAGTTTAAATCAAGATTTCACAGTAAATAGGTTTGTATTCCATGATAAGCCAATAATCACCAAACTATAGCCTTATGTAGCAGTGTGTCCATTACGAGAGAGAGAGAGCAAGAGAAAAAAATACTTGCTTTGAGGATATTTTTTTTGTAAGCTACTTTTTTCTGTCTATGTTCAGAAATCACAATACCACATCACAAAAAGCTCAGCATAATTTTTCCCCTTCTGCCTCAGTTCTCCTTTAATGATTGAGTGCATTTTTTAAAAATGATTTTCTCTTTCAAGGCTAAATCAAATGCAGCTATCCTCTTCTGAGCTAATTCTCCATGCAAATAATTAACATTAATGAACTGGCAGGGGTTCCTGAAAGCTTCTTGAAACAATGCTTTGATCTGGCTTGATCTTGCTCTTCTGTTATGCTTGCCCACGAAATGTGGAAAGAACTCTCTGAGCAGGCACACTTTGTCAAGCTATACAGTCAACTCTCCCCTTCCTTCTTAGGTGCAATTTATAATAACCACATATTCTCATGGGTAAATCAGGAATTGTAGATTCCAAAATGCACCACCAAAATTGGCCTTGGTTTATCTACAGATGGCTTTTTCACATGCAATATATGCAGTATTTTTTTTAAAAAAAGAACCCATGTATTCCTTATATTCTGATGGATAAGCCAACCCTGGAATTTTTAAACAAAATACTATGAAAAATGTACCATCCATAAATATGCCAATTGTAAAAATTAAAATGTTCAAAAATTTGGAGGGCCATCTTATTCACGCGTGGCACATTTTCCATGGTATTTTGGTTACAATTCAAGATTCGGCGTATTTGCTGATGGGCTTATCCACCAGTACATACTGTATGCAAATGAATGTTAAGAGAAGGAGAGAAGGAGATAGAGAAAGCCACACGTCTCTTGGAGGCTCGGAATTGTGGAAGCCTGATAAACTAAACTAATTCAAACTGTTGGGAATTAAAGGAGATATCAGACATGCAATAATTTATAAAGAATATATAAAATCATTAAACAAAATAATATTTTCCCCATTGGAATTATTTTTATCTACCAATTACTTTTGAAACATCATAATGAATAAAGAGGCTACACCTATCCAAACGGTGACAATGATCATGTGTCTAATTCTGAATGAGGAAAAAAAAATAAGTCACTTACTTTCGCAGTGCAGTAAAGATCCAGATTCCCAATAACAGGAGCAGCAAAAACACCACCAAGGTTGGAATAATGATAGCCATAAGATTCAATCCTTAAAAAAATGTAAAATATAAACCAAGATTTAAAATATGTTGAAAACAAAACTAGAAAACTGACTTGAGAGCTGCACTACACACTAATGGATTACAGAGGAGTACATCTCTTGTAAAGCAGACACTCTTTATTCTAATACAAAAACAAAATTGATGGGAGTGCTATTCTACTGTGACTTAAAAAAGCTACATATACATACTGTATTTTCCGGCGTATAAGACGACTGGGCGTATAAGACAACCCCAGACTTTTCCGGTTAAAATATAGGGTTTGGGCTACACTCGCCATATAAGACTACCCCTCTTCCAACGCACACCAAATAAAAATTAAAAAACATCAACTGGCTCACCCACAATGTAAAAGCAGCTGTGCTAGACCCAAAATGGCCCCTGCAACAAGCAGGAATCTCACACAGCCACAAAAAGCCCAAAAACCCAACTTTCACACTTTACACACACAAAATTCCACATACAGCTTTGTAAGATTTTGTGTGTTTGTGTAGAGTGAAACACTACAGAACACACTAAATCTGCACAAAATCTGCAGAAAGCTGCATAAGTATTATTTTATTTTATTTTTATTTTTATATGAAAGCTAAATTTAAAACTTCCTAAACTTTAAATGGCTAGGTCTGAAAAAGAACAACTAAAAAATACCCCAATTAACTATTTTTTTAAAGCTCCTAAAGGGGGAAAAAACTTACCCAATAGAACAGGGGTCTCCAACCTTGGCAACTTTAAGACTTGTAGACTTCAACTCCAAGAATTCCTCAGCCAGCTTTGCTTTGCTGGCTGAGGAATTCTGGGAGTTGAAGTCCACAACTTCCTGCCTGCTTGATTGCAGGCAGGGAGTGGCTTGCTGATGGAATGGATTGCAGGCAAGCAAAGCAAGGCAAGCGTTGCGACTAGCAGCTAAGGTAAGCAAGCTGGAGAGGCAAAAGGTTTTTCCTTTTACATGGCCCTGGCGATCCAAGCTGAGTTGCCTGATTAGCAGGCAACACAGTTGGGATCGTCAGAGCTTGGATCGCCAGAGCCATGTAAAAGGAAAAAACTTTTCTCCTTTTACATGGCTCTGGCAATCCCAGCTGAGTTGCCTGATTAGCAGGCAACTCAGCTGGGATGGTCAGAGCTTGGCCCGTCAGAGCCTTTCGGGCTGGTCTGCCTGGTTACAGGAGAACGACCCCTGGCGTATAAGATGACCCCCGACTTTTGAGAAGATTTTCATGTGTTAAAAAGTCGTCTTATACGCCGGAAAATACGGCACATACATACATACATACATACATACATACATACATGAGAAGTTGATGGAAAAATGGCTAATGTTAAGTGCCCAATATCTTGTCCTCCATAATTGGATTACATTGGAGTAAGCTCATTATTCAATAAGCTCATTATGGAATCATTGCTTCTATGATTAAATGATGCTGCCAACATGGCAGAATTCCAATGGCGTGATTTTAGACCACTTGGAGGGAGTTTTAAGGATGAAAATGGGAGCAGACTGCTGTCCACTTCCTCTTCCATTTTATTTTTGAAGAAAGCAAAATATGTCACTGAAAGTCTGCTACTGTCCTGTCAAACTGCAGTGATAGCAGCTCAGGAAGCAGAAGCCACAAGTGGAATGCTGGGCAAATATGAGGAAAGCAGATAGATACAGAAAATGTGTGTATTTGAGGAGGGACAGGGGAACGGGAGGGATGGGAACTGCCTGCCTTTGACCCTGGACGGTGTGACTGTTTTTTGAATAGTTGTTTCCAACAGCTAAAACTTCTCTTCTCCATTTCACATACATAGGATTGCACTGATTGTCATACCTAAGTTGGTTTCAACTAAAGGTATATATTCTGTGCTTGATTGGTCATCTTTTTTAGTGGAAGCGCCTGTGCTTTGACTTGGTCTCTGTCCGAGTGGATGAATAAAAGAGCTGTTACCTACAAGCAGATTAAAAAAAATGTCAACATCTCATTTGTGGAACAATCAGATTCTACTTTTTACAAGCTGTGTAATGATAAAAATGGCTTACTTCGGGCTGCTCGACAACCAATAAGTTCCACTTTCAGGGCTATTCTTTTGTACCAGGTCTGTGGAATAATTCTCAGAAAGCGAGCTACTATAGGGGGAATAAAATTATTCCGAACTATATCTCCATGATTTGAGTTGGCTTTGAATACCTGCAATACGGAAGAAAAACAACACACAAAACAGGATTAATGATATAAGAGAAAGTTAGGAACAAATGGGGATTTATAAAAGACAAATAACATAATTCTTGTTCCACAAATTAATCTTTCATGGAAATATGGTAAGAGGATGGTTAAACTGAGCAATTCAAATCTGCTTTGACAATAACTACAATATAAGAAATGGGGTAGGATTTTTTGACTAGCAAATGCTATGTCACTGCCCAAATTTGAGCAGTGTCTGGCATAGAGAAGACCAACTTGATAGAATTGAAGAATCTGAACCTGGATGCCACGAACTGCCAAGTTAGCAAAATAAGTCAGCACAACAACAAAAAGCCCTGCAGTTTTGGGCTGAGGCCCATTTTTGTCAGCCATTTTGTTTCTCATAGTGGTCAACTTTGGGGTATTCAAAACTCCATCCTCAATAGTCCTATCCTCTATGAATGTGTATCCAGTCCCCCTTTAAAGCCATCCAAGTTAGTGGCTATTGCTATGTCTTATGGCAATGAAGTCTACAGGATAACTATGTGCCGCTGTAAACCTAGCCATCTGGAAAACTGGAATTTGCATCATTATATCTAGATGGGGCTTTTCCCACCTGTTGAAAGAAATTGGGGAGAAAAACAACCCATTTGGAACCAGTTCATTCTGGATTCCCCCACACCCCCTGGCCAGGATTTAGTAAATACATGCCACCATGATTTATGTTTGGTAAAATTTGCATAGAGATACCTGAATAAACAAATTACTATTAAATGTTTGTACATTTTTATTAACAATATTAACAATGGCAGACACACTGTCCATGTGCTGCCTTGCACACGAAAAAAATAGGTTTATAAGCACAAACCTTTCTGTTGTATGTGTATATAGTTTAAAATGTTGTCAAATTGTTAACGAAATTTCTTTATTTCACTACTGTTAGGGCATTCAGAACCTATAAAAATATAATCTCTTTATATTTTTATAATTGCTCTATCATGAAGCAATTACCGCTAATTTATGAATGCTAGGAATACAGCAAGCTATTCAGCTAAACTTAAGGACACTTGAACCTCATTTCAGTCAATAGGATTTTGATGAGTCTAACACTGCTGCTTCAATCATAAAAAAAGTACTGGAGAAAAAAAACCCTCAATAACCCTGTTCTCCCTCAATTCTCCATCCCCCTAACCAGCATTACCTTTTCTTCATTGCTTAAGATTCTTTTGTAAGTTCTCCATTTTGAGTTATTATTTTTATAGTTCACAACAAATGTCTTAACGTAATAATTAAAATGAAGCACAGTAGACCCCGTAGTTCTAATTCCTTGTAATGAAAGAAAAGAGAATATAAATAAACATGAAACTAAACTTTTCTTCAAATAATATTAATATATTGAGACCAAACTTAAAAACATCAATAAGTTAGCTTTATATTTTATCACCATTTCCACTACTGTTCAGGTTTAAAACATTGGTTTACATACATACCTTCTATCAATAGATAAAAATGTCTGTCCATTTAAGAAGCCCAATTTGCCATAAATAGTAATAAGAACCAAAAAATATGTTAATTCTGGATTGTGATTTTACATATGAGTATAGTTCAACCCCCATTAATAAGCATAGAGGATTTCATTGGCTAGCAACTAGGAGCAATTCTCACAAGACAAAACCATTGTATTTTATTATCTGTACCAGATTGGTTTATATAGTTCTTTAAAAAAATGAGGCTTCAGGATGCAAAACATTATGGAGAGAAGTTTCTAAATACAGTGCACATGCAGCAACAAATGCAACCAAAACAAGACTATATGAACAGTAACAAGTGGGCTCTTCTTGTGAGACATAGCCATTTAGGTTTATTTAGAGGTTTAGGTTTATCTGCATCAGAGCCAAGATAAGGTTTGAGCCCAAAGCATCAACATATAGTTTATTCCATAGAAAGCCAGAATTGTTTAGCTCTAGCTTACCATGTTGTCTGAACACAGCATTGAATTATAAAAGACAAGTAATTTTATTCCATGAATAATTGACCCAGAAGCATCTGCAGGATCCAAAACTCAAAAATGAAAAAGCAGTGGTTGTGCCCTCATGATGCAAAGACCACACTTTTATAACTGTATACAATATCATGGCACAGATATTAAAGGCATATGCTGCTATACTGAGCAGGAAGCCTCCGAACTGACCTGTAATTCTAATTTTCTCTCCCAAGTCAATTTCCAGCCACTGCTGAGGGTTACTCTGGTTTGCTGCCCAAGATGGTCCAGGAACTTTAAGCCAAGCTTTCTGAGGAGACCACTCAACTAACTCCCCAACTTCATTGATTTCATCCCAGGATGATGATGCAGTTATCTGAATATTCAAAGCATCTCCACTTCCTAAATTCAGTGCTTTGTCACAACCTTTAAATAATAAAAAGAATGTACATTTTTGTTTTCACTGTACATACTATATCAGAAAAATACTTGCTTTGCCCAGTAGGACATTTATCCTGGACATTTTTAATGCTCTACTCAAATGTAGAACCCAACATCTGTATTTAATTGTTGATAAGAAGCACTTACATATTATTTAGCAGAATTGGATAAATTCCCCAAGTGAAGGTTTTGATTTCCAAAGATGATATTATTTTGACACTAAATGAATTGAATGCTGGTGAAATTTGGGGGGGGGGATGGATACATAGGTATCCCTCCAACCAATCACTAGGATGGGTGGATTGCCAAGTGCCTGAATCTTGATTATGTGAGGGTATTGCAACAGCTATAACTTCAGACGAGGATAATACCAAGCACCATAATAATTTTGAACGGTCATTAAATGATTGTAAATTAAGGATTATCTGTATAAACACTTACTCGACAGCAAAGTAAGTGGATTTCATTTTGAGTAATAGCTAAATAATATTTATAATAACAGCTTTGAAGTACTAATTAAAATAGTTATGCTTTATTGAGCAAAAAAGCAAAATAATACTACTCCTTACCATTTGAGTTAAAAACAAATCGCTTGTTTGATAGAGATCCACTGTCAAGAAAAAAGATACCATAATGTTAACTATCTATTGTCATAGATATGTGTTTGTGTGTACCGGTATTATCTGTCTATGTTTACCAACCAACCATTCAAAGCTATTTACTTATGTATGATTTTGTTAGCAGTTCTATTTCAAAGAATGAACTCCTTCCATGACTTAGAATAATGGTAACATATCTGATGTCTTATTATTATTTAACTGTACTACTGAGGTTATGCAAACGACCCTGAGTAATAAATGCAGTTTAATTGCCGTTTAGTTCAGGAGCCAGTTTAATATCATACTTTGGCAACCAGTGACTGACTTTTGACACATATAACTTCATTTAATAGGCTCAAAAACCGAACAAAGCTAATGCCCACAATTGGCTTTTCTCTTTGAACAATTCAGCAAGCAAACTGGGAAGGTAGAGTTGCTCATGCTAAGGGAGGTACAGACCAATTGCGTAAAAAAAAAAAAAAAAAAGGAAACAGCTTTGTATGGGAACATAGAGTTATAGGGTTCCTTATTATGTTAAGGATAGCATACGCAAACATGATTTTACTTCAGATCAAATTATGGTTATTTAGGCTTCCTAGTTTAATTATGACTTCTTTTGAAAGAGAAGGAAAGGTGCTGTACACTACTATATCCTGGCTTTAAGTAAGCATATCATAAGCCAAGCACCAAAAACAATACTTACTCTTGGGAAAGGATGCCATTGGCCAAGATACCCTGATATCGATTTTTTCCTTTCAACTGAACTACATTGATCTGGCCACCCACTTCATCTGCAATGATTCCAGCGTGTACGGCAGATTTGCACAGAAAAGATGTCTGGTGTAATAAAGTCAAATTAACAAACAAACAAACAAACCATAACAAAGATTACGTTTTAATACTTAAATAACTCATACCCATCTAGCCAATAATAGAGGCCACTCTTTCAAAAATCAAGTCTAATAGAAAAGGAAAGTAACATTTCTCTGGAAATTATCTATTTAACTGGAGAAGAGGCAGCGTTACTTCTGAAAAGATTGCAACAACTTGGCCTGTTAGGTAAATATGCTCTAAGGTTAATATTTTACAATGCAGTAATCTTTCCTTGCTCAGGAATCATTAAGTGCCATTTCCTCAAAATACAGGTGGTGAAGAATAATGCCACATGCTCTGGTCATTTAGTTGAAGATGCTCTATGAAGAGGAGGACTTTGAATTAGTGCCTAAAAAAGCTTGTTAAGCCTAAGTGAATCAAAAGAAATGGCATGTGAAGATTATATCAATTGGCACTGATCTAAATGAAACTACACACCCACATAAATACACATACAAGCGAACATCATGAGGAGTATGATAATAAAAGAACAACCAGTCATTATATTGACCAGATCAAAACACACATAATTCTCTCTGTACTTCCAAACTGTGTGCAAAACATAAATCTATACTCGGCTTCAACTGATCTTTCCATGACTGCCCCATCAGTCCAGCAATCCAGGTGAAGCAATACCTCTTTTTTGCTATGCCCTACAGCGAAGCTGCAATGTTGTAGTGAGGCAACTGCTGTTCTGTTCATATGTGCAAGAGGACATTTTCATTCAAGTAAAACAACACATGAAGTGGTCTGTCTCACAGCATCAACTGGAAGCAATGGGGGCAGAACCTGTTCTTAGGTTTGCAGTGCTACTTTGCTCCACTGAGCAATCCTGAGACGCCTCTGCAAAATGATCTGCAGGATGTCATGGAACGGAGGCTTATCAGATTTGTAGATGATGGCAAAATCAAAATAACCTTGACCTAAGGCTTAATCTAAATCCAATTGAGTGATGTTTAAAGGTGTCCATGGTGCCTTTTGTAGCTGATCCTCTGATAAAGGATTTGAGACACCAGGCTTATTAGCTGGGTAATAAGGCTCCTAGGAGGATCTAGGGTTCTTACTAGACCACCATCTGAACATGGGGAAGCAGCGTCATGCAGAGCTATTTAGGCCTCGATCGCCATCTGCTGGAGAAACTTAGTGGATTCCTACACTGACCATAAACATGTTTTATGTTTCACGCAGCCCGATGTAGTGCTTTAATAGCAGTTTTTCTGATCTTCACTCACAATAAGATTCCTGCAAAATATATTACTGTACCTAACTTTCAAAACAGTTTTCAGATCACAACAGATGGATTTTTTTAGTTTAATAGAAAAACGGTTCTATCAGCCAGACTAGCAACCATTTAGCCTGAATTAAACAAAAAAGCATACTTTATGTGCTTCTCATTGTTAAGCCTGACATTTCAAGGTTGGCTCAGCCTTCCATCCTTCCAAGGTCGGTAAAAGGAGGACTCAGATTGTTGGGGGCAATAGGCTGACTCTGTAAACTGCTTAGAGAGGGCTGTAAAGTACTATTAAGCGGTATATAAGTCTAAGAGCTATTGCTATTATCTGCACATGTTCATATCACTATTTCCAGATCTTAATATGTTCCATGTTGCATAATAACTTGTACTACTGACCTTGACTTAAGTTAAATGTTTTATCGACTAGTCAAAAATATCTCGAAAACAGTGCTGCCGTTTTTTTCCTTCTAAATCCGCTCTTACATTGGGGTACTTACATCTCTGTAGCCTTCTATGATATTACCAGAGATATCTCCTATTATATCTCTGCAACCAGGAGGACAGTACCTGCTACCAGAGAAAAAAAGAGGGCTCATTATTTGAAGTAGAGATTAGTAATGTGTGCAGTATGCACACACACTCATAAATACAGGCATAAACACAAATGATGCTAAAATCAAGGCTTTCCCCCTCAAAATTCCAGTTGATTCACACACAATAGCATAAACGCCCACAACAGCAGCAACTGGAATGCATGTTCTCTGTTTCTTGGATGTTATGTACCAAGAGTTGTTTTATAATCCACTACATATTGTCACAGTTCTACCTGCCCACCCAGGTCTAGCTTTTACCACATAGCTACTGTATTTTCTGGCATATAAGATGACTGGGTGTATAAGACGACCCCCGACTTTTCCTGTTAAAATATAGAGTTTGGGCTATACTCACCGTATAAGACTACCCCTCTTCCAACTCACACCAAATAAAAATAAAATAAAATAAATAAATAAAATAAAATTAATAAAAATACACACACATAACACAACACAACTGGCTCACCCACAATGTAAAAGCAGCTGTGCTAGCCCCAAAATGGCCCCTGCAACAAGCAGGAACCTCACAGCCACAAAAAGTCCCAAAAACCAACTTTTACACTTTACACACACAAAATTCCACATACAGCTTTGTAAGATTTTGAGTGTTTGTGTAGTTAGAGTGAAACACTACAGAAACACACAAAGTCTCAGAAAGCTGCACAAATATTATTTTATTTTATTTTTATATTTATATAAAAGCAGCTAAATTTAAAACTTCCTAAACTTTAAATGGCTAGGTCTAAAAAAGAACAACTAAAAAAAACCCAATTAACTATTTTTTTTAAAGCTCCCAAAGGGGAAAAAAACTTACCCAATAGAACAGGGGTCTCCAACCTTGGCAACTTTAAGACTTGTAGACTTCAATTCCCAGAATTCCTCAGCCAGCTTTGCTTTGTTGGCTGAGGAATTCTGGGAGTTGAAGTCCACAACTCCCTGCCTGCTTGATTGCAGGCAGGGAGATTCAGTTGCTTGCTGATGCAATCGATTGCAGGCAAGCGAAGCAAGGCAAGCGTTGCGACTAGCAGCTAAGGTAACCAAGCTGGAGGGGAGGGGATTTTTGCTACTGATTAGCAGTCAGCCAGAGCCATTTAAAAGAAAAAACTTTTTTAAATGACTCTGGCGATCCAAGCTGAGTTGCCTGATTAGCAGGCAACTCAGCTGGGATGGTCAGAGCTTGGCTCGTCAGAGCCTTTCGGGCTGGTCTGCTTGGTTACAGAAGAACGACACCCAGCATATAAGACAACCCCCGACTTTTGAGAAGATTTTCATGTGTTAAAAAGTCGTCTTATACGCCGGAAAATACGGTAGTTAGATCTTGATAGTATTTGCAGCTGCTCTGAGAACTACTGTATGTTAAACTGCTTCTGCAGCTTTTATAGATGTGGACAGCTCTGTAAGGTGCTGCTGTTTCATCACAGAGTCCACTAGCAGCAGCTATCAGAGGTATCACTGTTTCTGAAGGTTACAATAATGAATTTGGGGTGGGGGGGGAAGCAAGAAAAAGAGGAGATGACTCCTGAGACTCTGCTTTGTGGTGTACAATTTTCTTTCATCCTTACTAAGATTTTGCTGTGTGTGAACAAAAAACGCATGCTCTGAATAACAGCATGGTCATATGCATTTCCCTCGATTCATTAGCCAGTACCAAGACCGGCTAAAAAATATACCCATCCTCACTGTTTCTGAAACTATATCTTGCTTGTATGTCTTTATTTTCAAAGCTACCCTGTTTCCCCGAAAATAAGACATCCCGATAATAAGCCCAATTGGGCTTTTGAGCGCATGTGCTAATATAAGCCCCACCCCGAAAATAAACCGTCCCGAAAATAAGCCCTCCCCAAAAATATTTAACCGCATGTGCAGCTGTTCCCTGCCATTTCCTCTGGTTAGGGTTAGGGAGACAGAGCTAGAAATCAGGTAAGACTGCAAGAGGATCCTCGTCTTGCTCCACGGGCCCCAAAATAATAAGACCTCCCCAAAATAAGGGCAAGCGCTTATTTCAGGGTTCAAAAAAATATAAGACAGGGTCTTATTCTCGGGGAAACACAGTACTGCATGAAATACTTCTTTCTGTGGTTAGGAGCCAGATATCCTCAATACCAAAAGCATAGTCCCGACTTATTTTGGCATCATAAGTCACTATACTATATATTAGGACAGTGCAGTGTTCTGCTGCAGCATTCCTTCAGTATGTTTGGAATGTAAAGTCTTCCCAAAGAAGTCTTTTCTGCCTCACTCAGAGAAGCATCCAGTAGATAATCACATAGGCAGATGCCTCTAAGTATCTCCTGAAAAACACATTCCTGTGGTTGGCAGTAGGGTTCCTGGCTTATGGTCATGTCTATTAACTGGCTGCAGCAATAAATATGTTACAAGCAAGATGCAACTTGACAGCCAGAGAGTCTAGCCCTTAAGCCTATACTTACCTATACCCCAGCTCTGCGTAGTAGCTGCCTCTCTCCAGACATGTGATTAGATCTGTTCAAAGTAAAAGTTATTTCTCAATCAGGAAGATACGTGTACTTGTGAATTTACATTCATAAGTCCATACATACAAACTTAATCAATTAAAGATAAAGTATCATTTAAGAAGAATTAATAGCCACAGAGGTCCTGCAACATTTGTTTCTACCTTCATAACCTTTGTTTTATCTTCCTTTTCCTAGATTTCTTCAATTGGATCTACATTTCCACCCAAAAAAATTAATTACAGCAAAACTTCAATTTAACAAAAGTCTTGAGGGAAGAGTCATTGTTTAAACCCTAATGTCAGAATTTCCATTGTGTGAAATTCTAGTTTAGCAAGAACTGTCTTATCCATGGAATGATAAGCCAGTCAGATTTAGAAATCTGTTATAAATCAAGTACAACTTGGCAACAGAGTTTTTGTGTACAACTTGGCAACAGAGTAGAGGTTCACATTCTTTCATGCTAACACACAGATTTTTTCAATATCAATTTCTGACTGCAACCAGTACTGAAATAGTAAGATGAAAGGCAATTTCTCTCTGTTTGCTTCTCCTTTCGGTTCAGAATGCTTGGCATGCCAGCAAGAAGGCACTCTCCCTGCAATCTGGCCACCTCAGCTTCAGGGTTGACATAAGGTGTCAACCCTGAAGCTGACCTGACCGAAGCCATCTTGGAACTTCAGTGTTCTCACACTGGAGCTGAAGGATAGGGAGCGGGGATTAGAGATAGCCAAAATAAAATACTTTCACTTGGGAACCAAGGACATTCTCACACCTGGCCTAAGGAAGGTGAGGTCACCAGGCAACCAGACAGTATCTTGAGTGGACCATGTGACTGATTGTTTGGGGTTGAGGAAAAACGTTTACTTTTAATTAGGTGAAAACTGCGGGAACCTTCAGAGTCAGTTTTTATCAGATCTGTGCCAATATGATATATCCAATAAAGCTATTCTTTGAGGAATTCATCTGCCTCGGAGTTTTACTTGCTATGGGTCTATTACTTGGAACCCTGACATAAGGAGCAATGCCAAATAAGGCATTGTGATTAGAGATTACTAGCATTTATTTCATCCTTGCTTCCCAAAACTAAGGAATGAGAAGTCACTGTTCTGAGCTGGTTTTGTAGTCATTGTTCCTTTGACAGCTCATCTCATTTGAGGTTCTCCACTATACCTGGATGATCACTGCTGGTGAAGGACAGGAGAAAGCCCCTGCCAGATACATGGGACCTGCTCTCAAAGCGAATGGTTACTTCATGAAAATCCAAGATGATTTCTTTGGGGATGGGCACTTTGCCACAATAAGGTCCTAAAAATAGAACAAGTAAAATTGGAGACTTGCTCCATACAACAGAGACACACCAAAAAAAAAAAAAAAAAAAAACCCAAACAAATCCATAGAACTTAGTTTACTATGTGCAATTTTGTGCATGTTTGACTTGTAATCTTTGAAGCTAGTTAAATAGCTAAATTCTTGTCACCTTGCATTCAATAAAAAAGAAACACTAATATTAACATTTTAGATTATTTTAGTTCCAAGTACTGTACATAACTAGAATTCAGTGGTTTTGAAAGTATAGCTTTCTTAAAAGAGCAGTAAATAGCAAAACCCGACAATCAGAACTGGTTCATCATTTGTGTTCTTAATACAGTGTATGTGATAAATACATATGTAATAAATATGTAAATAAATATGTAAACATGTAATAAATATATTCATAGTGTATGATTTGTTTTAGTTCTTGGTTTTAGTTGTTTATTATTTTATGATTTGTAGTTTTATTATTGCTATGAACTGTCCAGAATCATGTTTTAAGATAGCTATATAAATCTTTTAAGTACATTAATATACATAGCACTATTAAGCTATTTGCAAACTATATATTCACATTTAGTTATTTCTATTAAAAATAAAAACAGTAATCCTTTTCCTTATTTTCTTCCTCTGTTTTGAGAAATAGTTTATTAAAAGTTCAGTAACAATTTTATTTTTTTACATTGGAAATTAAATACACTAAACATTTTTAGATCCAAATTATAGAGCATTATAATGGAACCAATTTCATTAATTAAAACATTTTAAGCTGTTACTTTTTATATTTGAATTCTTTAGAAAATTTGGAAATGCTTTTGCTGGCTTAGTTCACCATTTTATCTAACTATAATTTTTAATAATTAATGCAGCATTACTTTCCTCAAAGCGTTATTTTAAAAATTGTTAGAAAGCAAGGTGAAAACAATTGGAAATGCTCAACTGAAAGTAGTGAACAATTTAGAGATATAAATAAATTGTAAAAATTAAATGAAAAAATTAAGGAAAAAGTGATAGGAGATCTATTGATAGAGAAAGAGAGTGAATAGTAATCCATAATATTGTAAAAGATAATTAACATTATGAGCGGGATGTAGAACAGTATTATTCTAGATCCAAAATCTCTTATGTCATGTTATTCTATAATATAAATGTTACAGAGGATTACAATGTCCACAAAAGCAAATAATTCAGGATTTTGTAGGTTTCACTTATTGAGAATTCTGTAGGTATAAAGATTATGAATCAAGTTGATTGGTTAGGAGAGAAAATGAACAACAAAATGCTTCAGAAACATATAGATGTGACCTCATTTTAGCATGCAAGCTGACCAGACCTGTGTGCATATCAGCTGGAAATCAATTCATAGTTGTATAAAATACTTAGAAGAGAAAGTTATCTTTATTGTAAGATCTGGTGTCCTGAAGGACAAAGAAAGTGTTTGAAGATTAAAGATTTAATCTTTTTACTCTGAGTGCAAAATCCTCAAAACTGATCACAACAACCAAGTTCACATGCAAAACAGAGGGTTTCAAACTCAAAACAGGATGTTTCAAATTCAAAATAGTTTGAATTCAAAACATTTTGCGCACACCTAGGAATTATTGTCTCCTGTCTCCTGTTAAATTACTAAGACCTTAAACATTCTTTAAGGCTAAAGAGCCATTGCAGGATGTAATTATGCTTAAGAGTTTTTATTTTAATAAAAGACAGATTGGAGGAAGTCTGAATTATGTCAGTAGAAGGCCTGAATTACAGCCCTCCAAAAATTGTAGCACACACTTTTAAATGTTCTTACTTGCTTTAAGAGTTAAGAGATATGTGGTTGTTTCGCTATAGTCCAAAATGTTTTATATCATTAGAAACCATTTCTACTAGCCTTTTGCTATTAATAGTTTCTAGGTGATATTACTACAACAAAAATAACTGTTATGGTTTAAAAATATGGCAACTGAAGGCAGAAAGGCCTGCAATTTCTGTTCCATCAGTACGCTGATGATACTCAGCTATACATCTCCACCCCGGACCACCCCAATGATGCCCTTGACGCGATGTCCCGGTGCCTGGAGGCCGTGCGGATCTGGATGGGGAGAAACAAGCTCAGACTCAACCCCTCCAAGACCGAGTGGCTGTGGTTTTCTGCGCCCCGGTATAGCCAGCTGGCTCCATCGCTGACTATTGGGGGTGAGACCTTGGCCCCCTCAGAGAGGGCTCGCAACTTGGGTGTCCTCCTGGATGCACAGCTGTCTTTAGAAGATCATATGACGGCTGTGGCCAGGGGGGCTTTTTATCAGGTTCGCCTAATCCACCAGTTGCGTCCCTTTCTGGACTGAGACGCCTTGCGCACGGTCACTCATGCCCTCGTCACCTCCCGTTTGGACTACTGTAATGCTCTCTACATGGGGCTCCCCTTGAAGAGCACTCGGAGGCTCCAACTGGTCCAGAATGCGGCCGCGCGGGTGATTATGGGAGCGACATGGCACACCCATGTAATACCTCTCCTGCGCGAGCTGCACTGGCTCCCGGTGGTCTTCTGGGTGCGATTCAAGGTGCTGGTTACCACCTTTAAAGCGCTCCATGGCTTAGGACCTGGGTACATATGAGATTGCCTTCTGCCACCGATAGCCTCCCACCGGCCAATACGCTCCCACAGAGAGGGACTCCTCAGGGTGCCGTCGGTCAAACAATGTCGACTGGCGACACCCAGGCGGAGAGCCTTCTCTGTGGGAGCACCTGCCTTCTGGAATGAATTGCCCCCGGAGATTCGAATGATCCCCGACCTACGTACCTTTCGCGTGCCCTTAAGACTCTATTGTTTCAACAGGCTGGGCTGGCTTAGAAAATGAATTTTAATTGGGTGTTTGTAGTTTTTTAATATAAGGGTCAAATTTTTAATATATTTTAAACTGTTTTTAAATTTTATGGGTATATCTTGTTTTAGTATGGCTGTACACTGCCCTGAGTCCTTCGGGAGAAGGGCAGTATAAAAATTTAAATATAAATAAATAAAAAATAAATAAATTGACTCATCAAGAGAAACCAAACAAATTAATACTGGTCATAAAAGTCTCTGAAGCATTAAACAATAGAACCAAGGAAGCTTCCAGATACAGCCTAGATTCTTCATGAAAATGATATTACATTGGAGAGACTGAAATACCCCCGTTTGACTGTTCTTCATAATCATCCAGAGTTTGATTTATCTGTTCTCAGTGTGTGTGTGTGTGTGTGTGTGTGTGTGTGTGTGTGTATGATCCATTCCCAAAGTTCTGATGGCTGCATTCCCCCATGGCCACATGATTGCATATGGAGTGCTTGTCAGATTTACAGCATCCCATAGTCATGTGATCATGAGATTTTAGAGAAAACAGGTTCATTTAATGACTATGGCATTCACTTAATAAATGGGCATTTACTTAACAATTGTTGCAAAAAAGGTTATGAAACTGGGTGTGATCACATGATGACCTGCCATGATCTACAATCATAATTCCGGACTTAATTATGATTGTAAATCAAGGACTACCTGTACATATGTACATATAAGTTTGATAGATGGTTAGCTACAGTATAATGATTTGTTTAATGAATAAAAATAAATTTGCAACATGGTCTGGAAATCAACACTTAACATACTTAAAAAAAAATAGAATGGAAAGAAATGGTTATTTTTGTGTTTTGAAGTTACAAGAGAAATAAACACTTTCCCCATTCCCTTTTTCCAGACTAAATTTGCCCCTCCAGACATTTTCCCACAGCTACACTTCTAGTATCTCTTAAATTTCCCAATGACCTATCTTACTCTCAAGTGTACAGTAATTAAGACTGCTGATTCATTCTGAGGTTGACTGGTCTGGGGCTAGGAAACATATTGAACTGTATTCCAGATACTATAAAAGAAATTCTGCACAAAAAAATGAAACATGCCTGCACTAGTGAAAGAAGTCAACCAAAAATCTCAGAATCACTAGAAATACTGTTCACAATTCTGTAAAAAAAAGCCTATTATCCCATAACAATGTCAGAATTTTTATATTTATTAGGGAGAAATATTTGTCTTACATTTTTACTATCATAGCAAGAGAACTATGTCTCTTTTAATAAGATGAAAAGCAATAGTGTTAAAATATACAAATATACAACGGCACTCGGAATCCAAGACTGTATAAAAACAGCCACTTGAACAAAACTCCTTGACAAATGTATCTCCCATCTTCTCTGTCATGCAGGAATGATATAAATGTAACCTAAAAATTCCAGTCTTCTGCAAAAAAAATTTCAATATTCCATATTATATACATTAGGAAATCCTCCATTTTCCCTATTTAATTCTCTATAATCAGATATTCTCACAATCTTTCTTTAGACATCAAGCACTAATTCAAAATAAAAGCAACTCTATGGTTCAGAAGACAGTCTCATTCCCAGCTTTTATTCTTTATAACATTTAATAACACAAATCTGACCAAGTCTACTTAAAAATAAGCCACTTTCTATGATAATTGCTCTCTGGGAAGTGTGTTTAGAACTGACTAAGTCATATGTTTTCATAACTGACAGATTAGAATACAACGGAACATTCTTGTATTGTTCTGTTATACTAATCACTGTGTGGCAGTTTATGTAAAAACAACACAACTTGGAAGAGGATTACACTCTAAGGCCATGATAAAATGAGGCCTATTTAGTTATATCAGAGTAAAGATCTACTACCTATTTTCCTTGATAATCACTTTCAGGCTAGTCTAGCCATCAGTTCCATTATATTGGATGTTACATCATTTCTACAAAGTATATACGTGGTGTGCATCAGCTCTAATTGGATTCAGAAATGCTGCCTTCCACTTTCCTTATAGAATTAGGCCTAGGGTACCCAGTTGGATCATTGTGATGACCTGGCCCCTATTTTTTGTACCCCTATACACACACTCTTTTTCTAAATGCTTTAATCATCATTTCTTGTATCAACTAAGTTATGCTATGGATTTTAGGTGCCATAAGTATAACACAGAAGGAATATTCAGTTGTGTGTTTTGGCTGTTTTTTTGTTTTTTGTTTATTTGAAAAAGGAAGAAGTGAATCCCTAGGCAATGATGAGAATTCCCATCTCACCTTGCTTACCGATCTTTGGCTCATCCTTATTCTTGTAGCTGATTAACCACCAGACTATCACAGTGCCCTTGTATGTCTCTGTTTCCCTTCAGTGATTAGTGCTTTTTTTAAAAGAAAAAAAAAAAAAAAACCAAACTCCTGGATAAACACAATGCAGATAAGGATGAGAGTGCTGATTTTATACATCCTTATTGATCAGTTTGTGGGAGCTTTGGACAGCTCATCTAAAGAACTTGGGAACTGCAGTGGGGATGAGTATGGGTCTCTGTGAAAATGATTTTGATAATTTGGGGAATGACAAGAATATTGTGGAAAATGCCTTAAGTCTTCTAATAAATCAGTTGCACCATCACCTCTTTACATACCATATACTGTTGTGGAATTGTAGATGATAAGGTAGTTAGATTCACATTTCTGGGATTCTATATCCAAGTCTCCAATTTTTAAAATCAGCTGCTTTCCATGAGGTACCTGAATTTTCTTTTCACAGACAGTATGATTGGGATAAGTTCTAGGATAGTTTTTGGATGTCAGAGTTCCACTGTCTTGGTAGATGACTATAGACCCACATCCATCACCTATTTGAAGAAAGAGATGAAAATTTAAGAAGTCTACATCAATAGGTATATACCTCCTGCACTGCACCACATGTTCAACTCTGTTAAAATATCACTTCCTACTTACTATTCTCCTAGATTTGAACATCTATTTTTAAAGTAGGTACTCAAATATCTCTTAAAAAGAAAGGGAGGTATGAATAACCAGTTCAGGGGTTACTAAGATTGCATAAAAAATGTTCTTTGTTGTCAAAAATAATAGTGAGAAGTGCGTCTAGAACCAATTTACCCATTAGGCACAAGAGGCATCATACCTAGGGCCCATGAAAATCTCTTAATTATTTTTTAATAATAAAGAATAAAAATGAAGTAGAAATTATTAATTTTAAGACTTTTAATAAATACTTAATTTCATGCTTTTTAGGCAAGCATGCAGGAAAGGAAGACATAACATTTGAACATCAAACTAATGATTTTATTGGTAATTTATAGGCATAGTGAAAATATTAAAATGTAGTAGTCCTAATGATATGTGATGTACATCACAACTAATCAGCAATGATTATTATTACAAAATATTGCATATTATACATTATTTACTATTCCCTACTTCTCTGTAAAAATACAAAGGAAATATTGGAAATTGTATGAAACATATAACAAACAAAATATGCTACAGAAAATATGCTAAATTACAGTTAGAACAATGGCTTAGAGTAATATTGTAACCCATCCCATGGCATTTCTTGAAAAGATCTCTTAGCAGGCCACAAAATACTACAGAGCACAAAATAATGTATTATTTAAAGCACATTAAAAACGGTTATAGACCAAGGAACTATTATATATAGAAAACTGGATGCCAGCAAGCCCTATTATAGAAAGTCAGTCTGCCTATCCTTCACAGCTCAATCTATCAATGCTTTGTGATAAGATTTACAACATCTATTTTTATCAAAGCTGCTGTGTGACAGGGTGAGCTCCTGTCATTTGCTCCTGCCGAACCTAGCAGTTCGAAAGCATGTAAATCTGAGTAGATAAATAGGTACCACTTCAGTGGGCTCATTAATGGAGACATGAAAGGAGCCCCCAATTCCTGGGCAATAGTGATGTCACCAGCTGATTCTTTCACCATGGAAGAGCTTCTGTGTTTCCCACATGGAAGTATAGGATCTATCTTTAAATCAATGCTGATGTTCCTTATGAACATTTCAGAACATTTTTGGAAAATAAAATGGTGGTGACTACAATGTGGTGTTCTGTTTAATAATATGCCCAGAAGCCTAGAAAAGAGACACGTTACACTGACATGCTAGAAAGCATCATGAGAAACTTGAGAGAATAATGGGAAACAACCTTACCCACCTGTTGTCTATCCAACTCCTCATAGTAAGTATTTAGTGAAAGTGCCCACAATATGCTCTCAAAATTTGAAATAAGGTTGGAAGAAGCTATGACCTAAAATGTTGCTGCTGTGGACAGAGGTAGGTAGCAGTGGGAGAAAGTTTGCAAGCATTACTATCGCTATATATCTAGTTTAGTTTAGTTTAGTTTTATTAAATTTGTATACCGCCCTACTCCCGAAGGACTCAGGGCGGTGAACAGGCACAGAATAAAATACAGAAATACAAAAGTTAGAAACAATTTAAAACTAAATTAAATAATTTAGCCCAAGACAATTAAAAATCCCAATAATTTAAAACAAATTAAAATTTCAGTTTAAAAATTTAAAAGAAAGGGGAGAAAATCTAGATATATGATCCATAGTTTGCTGGTCTACATTAAGGGAAAATCAAGATTCCTCTGGCAAAAAAGAAACATAGCCCCAAGTTTCAAATGAAGTGCTGGTGAAATATACAAAGCAGCCACAGCTGATTAAAAGATAGGCAGAGTTGCTTTAAGGCCTGCTGGACGGACACGTGTATGCCCCGAAGATATTCTGCTTGGCTCTGGTGGAAGTGTTTCCTAGTCAGGCACATCCACATCCAGAAGATCTTGGGTCAGCCTCAAAACAGTCATGCCTTCAAGCAGCTGCCACCGATTCCTGGCTTTGAGAAAAGATCCAGATGAGAACAGATAACGTATGCACTAAATCTCATTTCTTCAACTGAAAACGCTCGAGTGTCATATAAATTGGACAGTGATCCACTAAAGTTCACATTATAATGAACTGATCGGTTTTTAAGAAGTCACAAGATTTTTGAATGCTCTGATTTGTACAGGTGTAACACCCATTTGTTAATGTCAAAAAAAAAACAAGTCTCTTCTCAAGGAATTTGTGTTTTGTCTTCCTCAATTAATGGAATGACAGAAAGGAAGAATGTCAGCATTTAATAGGAAGTGGGTGGAGTTTACTGCAGCTTAAATTCATCTCCAATTTTTCAGCTGAGAAGCATGGTGTTTCATCTACTTTGGCTTCCATATTAACTAAGCTAAGGGGTTAAATTCTCAAGCAGATTTTTCAGGAAACAGCTCCAGTTTTCTTTCCTGAATAGAGCCTTCAATTCAAGAAATATTAGGCCTCAAGAAATGGCGTTGTTTCTGGCTTAACTCTTTCTTCTCTTTTGTCCCTCAGATTGGATCTGTCTCCCATTTTCGTTTCACGAGCACAGCAATGTTAAATAGAACTAACAGTTCCTTGCCTGAATTTTATCCAACGAAGAAAGGGAAGGAACATCTGCCCAAACTAAATAGGACCAGTGATTTCCACTTTTGCTTGCTTCCAAAATAATTATGAAACTACTGTTCTTACAGTAAATTGCTTACTATGTTTTACAGGAAAGAGATGGGAATTATTTTATGGGGACAGTATGTTTTTGTGTATATTCTACAGTATTCTGTCAGAGAGTTCAATCTACTGTATTGAAACACATTCTTGCAGAATTGGTCTCTTGATGGTCACATCACATCACATGGTAATATGGCTGGGTCTAAAGAAAGCATTAGATAAAAAGGGCTTTACAATCCTTTCTAAGCAGTTTACTGTGTCAGCATATTGCCCCCAACAATCTGAGTCCTCATTTTACTAACCTCGAAAGGATGTAAGGCTGAGTCAACCTTGAGCCAGTCAGGATCAAACTCCTGGCTGTGGGCAGAGTTAACCTGCAATACTGCATTCTACCCACACTGCCACCACAGCTCTTATGCCAAATTTTGCCTTGCTATCTTATACAACAACCACACTTTGTAAACAAAGGTTTATGGTTTAGCATATTGGACAAATCCAATTAACTATAATATATTTAATAAGTAATGGGTTAAACAAATTATGTGAACTCAATATGTGAACTCAATCATCATCTTATTCAGTTTTATAGGCTAAAATGTAAAGCAATCATGCAGGATATTTTTCTTAAATTTTATTTTTGGGACTCTACCCAAGATAATATGACACTCTGCAACCATTTTTACTCTTTCTAAAAGCATTCAGCCACAGTAAGGCAGAAGAACTTGAAGCAATTCTTAACATATTTGAAATTCAAGAAGGATCACTTAAAGTTAAAATGTTAATTCTCACCTTGTTGGATTCCTGTCACTGGCTTGCCTTCTAACTCCTTGTAAGAATAATTTAAAAATGACAAGGACTAATTTTCTAAATTACAGATAATTATTAAATAAACATAATTGGGAAACCAATATTATACTAATCTACCATTATGCATTAAATCTTGCTGACAAACCTTAGAAATAAATCATACTGTATAACATATAACCTGCATAGCCTGGATAATAGTGTAACAGTTCTGGGTCCACCATCTGTTACGTTTTTTAAGAAGAGGCCGGATACCACCTCTCATGGACGTCTTAAATAGTTTTTCTGCACACTGAGGAGAATTGGACTAGGAGCCTGGTGGCACAGTGGACTAAATGCTGTTAAAGTACCACTTAGTTGCCAGCTGCCTGCAATTACTGCAAGTTCAAATCTCACCAGGCTCAAGGTTGACTCAGCCTTCCATCCTTTCGAGGTAGGTAAAATGAGGACCTGGATTGTGGGGGCAATAAGCTGACTTTGTATAAAAAAGAACACCGCTTAGGGGGGGCCGAAAGCCCTACTAAGCAGGTATATAGAAAAGTATGAAGGCTTTTGCTTAATGCATTGTAAGCCGCCCTGAGTCTCCGGAGAAGGGCGGCATATAAATCGAACTAATAAATAAAATAAATAAATAAATGATGCTCATGGTCCCTTCCAACTCTGAATTTTATGATTTTATGTTGCTCTGTTTTACTAGTTAACAGTGAACTCTGACTACTGTTTTACATAATATGCACAAACAATAACAGAGAATCTTTGCTCAGCAGTCTATCCTCCATTTTATTTCAAATCAAGCCACACACCAGATAAATGTTTGCAGCTATCTATTTTTAATACAAGGTATAACGTCACATTACCTGACTTACTCTTTACAACAATCCCATATGATGGGTAGTTATCATGTACTTGTAATGCTGATGGGGATGAAGCTGAGATACAAGCACTGCTCAGCCTGAGGCCACCTACCAAACTCATTGCAAATCTGAGTTTGAAACAACTGACCACTCAGCACTCATTCTAAGACAGCTATACTTTGTAGCATATATATGTTTCCTGCTTTTTAAAAGGTATAACAAAGAAAAGGCTGTTTTCATTCATGCTTAGTTTTGCTCAAAGTGAAAGACAGGTCTAAGATATAGCTCATCTATGAAGTTTTTAAGAAATTGTACATACTGTATGCCTATTACCATGTTTCTCCAAAAAGGCGGCCTGGTCTTATTTTCTTTTGACCCCTGAAAAAACGGCTAGGCCTTCTTTTCGGAGGGTTCTAATTATTGACTCACCATGTGGCGGTTGCACCGACAGCCCTGCCCAGCAGGAGCCTGTTGCTGGCCCACTTCTTCTGCGGCCGCTTGCCACCACTCGCATGCATCGGCCTGGCCTCTATTTCGCATTCAGGTGCCTGCTGGAAGGCATCTGCAGCTGATAACAGAGCTACAGATCGATCCGGAGCTCTGTTATCGGCTGCAGATGCCTTCCGGTAGGCATCTGAAGACAAAACAGAGGCTGGGGCGATGCGTGCGAGTGGCAGCAAGCGGCCACAGAAGAAGGCGAGGCAGGTGTCGGGGTGTGCGAGGGCCTGGTAAGTAGGGCAGCTCCACCCCCGCCATCCCCACCCTAGCTTATTTTTTACCTGTGTGCCTCGCCCCACTCCCTGCACTCTGCAGTGGGCGGGGTCTTAATTAGGGTTAATTTTGTGGGTGGGGCTTAATTTGATTGTATGCGCTCAAAAACATGATAGCGCTTCTTTTCAAGGTGGGTCGTCTTTTTGGAGAAACACAGTACTTCTTTGCTGCACTGGATACAATCTGAAAATTGCAATACTTGGTGACTAATGCAGTTTGCAAAATTCTGCGTATAAGTTGTAGATGTCTTTATCAGAATTGCTGTCTTATTTCCTTAAACACATTTTTCTCCTATCTCATATTTTGTGTATTATCTTCTTAAGAATTTGGAACTTTACCCCCACTTTTTTTTTTTTTTAGCAAATACAGCAATAGGTTCTAATGAATGTATTGACCAAACCATGGATTTTGTATTCCCCCCCCAAAAAAATAGTTCTTTTACAATCTTATAACTAGATAAACAGATAAAGCTGTCGTGGATTAACAGGGTCAAACAATATAAAGTACTCAAATCAACTAATATAGTATAACTCAAGGTTCTATTTGCAAAGCCATGTTTTCTAGCTATATTAGACAAACCAAAGGTCAAAAAAAGGAATCTCTCCCCTTTTAAATTGTTGTAGAGCAGTGGTTCTCAACCTGTGGTCCACGAATCCCTAGGAGACCCACAATATCGTCATGGGGGAGTCCGCGACGGCTTAAAGAAATTTTAGGATTTAAATCGTGAGTTAAGTCTTGGGGATCTGTCCATGGCCACAAAAGATATTTAAAGGGGGTCCATGGGGAACAAAAAATTGAGAACCACTGATGCAGAGTATTTGGCCATTATCTGAGAGATCTACATATATCCTTCAATATTTTTGTTTAACTACAGCAACTTCTTAATTAACAGACTATTAAGACATTCCCTCTAAAATTGTAGAAGTTTATAACTTCATAGGAAATAAGAACCATTCTGTATGTCAAAAGTTCAGCGACTTTAGAACACTGCATTTCCACAGTTTCATTTAAGGGAACCATTTGCATGTGCTAACCTGTATCCACCGATCATCTATTTCTGAGTTACAACTGATTGTTCTGATAGTGGAAATTCCCACAAGGTACAAATAACAAAGTTCATCTGAAGAACATATCTATAACTACTCAAAGGTAATCCCTCAAAAAGGAAAGCAAATTAAAGGTACATCTTACTACCCAGCGGGATTTCTTTTTGAGACTATGTTATAGAAAAACTAGTTTGAAGTTGAAAAGCAAGCAGATTGAGGAATTGCTAATCTTAAATCATGTTGCTTAAAACAGGTCTGCAATCACTCTGAGATTTAATTTTGCAGGGAAAACCTGAAAGGTACGCTAGAGGAATTAAAGCGACAAATTCCAAACACCTTAAAAACATACATTTCACACACCATGCTTTTTAAAGATTAAGTGTGATTTCCCGAACTTGCAGATGATTTTTTTTTTTTTTTTTTTTTTGAGATGTGACCCAGCTTCTAGAAGATAAAATGCCTGGTAGTATGTGCTTGAATTAACCAGTGTTGATACCACTCTCAGTGTTTATCAAGTTTTAGGTAACAAGTTGGAGTGAGACCCAGCAGAATCTTATCTCAGCATGGCTCACAACCCTGTTAGTCATTCATAAACATAGAATGTGCTAACTCCATTCATTCCACTCATAACTTTCTCATAGCTATTTTTCATAGCTTTCAAAGCTCAGGAAGGTTGGAAAAGAGACTGTAGCTGTGCAAATCTCTTTCAGCAGTCAGGTGGAATCTCTACCCTTCCCATGACTGTGCAGGTATTCTAAAACTAGAAACTGAATGCCCATTCTGATTTTTCTTACTCCACGTGAAAAGGGTAAGAATGTATAAAGCAGGACAACTCCACAGCTCTCAATATGGCTACCTCACTTCTCAGCAATACACGTGCCCATCTCTAATATACCAAGGTACCCTACAAACAAGGTGACCTTAATGAAGGATTCAGATGCACACGCCACAAGAACCCTCTTTATTACATTCGAGAAACCAAGAAGCTTTTAAAAAAACAAAAACCTCTACCTCCAGAATGCTTAAATTCAAAGAGCTGGATCAGAAACTTTAGGAGCCCAGTTATCTATTTGCAGGATAGACACAAACTCAGCTGTTTTATCCCCCGAAAGCCGAAGTTGAAAGCAGGGTGTAAAAAAAAAAAGAAACATATGCGCGTGGGAACAACAGGATTTTTTTAAAAAAAGATGCAGATTGTATATTGTAACAACACAGATCCTAACTCGGGCAGATTATTTCCATCAGCAACTTGTAGCCTTCGGTTGCGCCTCAATTCGAGGTTTTTAAAAGAGCAGCCCTTTGCACCGAAACAAAACCAAAAAAAAGAAAAAAAAAAAAGAGCAGGTTTTATCCCGCCGATCCAATTCCAACGTTTTTTGAAAGCAGTTGCGCTGAAGGTTTCAAAGACCTCTAGAAACCTTGGAGATTCTTACGATCTCCGGGATAAAAAGAGCTTCGCCCGAAAAGGGAAGAAATATCGGGCAATGCAAAGCGCTCGGTCCACAGAGAAGAGATCTTGCACGTGAGAATGATGCCTCTTGCGGGCGCGTCCATCCACCTCCAGTCTCTCACCCCCCCCACACCCAGCCCCACTTTCCCCGCTCCTCGCTCCACTAAACTTTCCCATGGCGAACGTGCGAACCGGCAGCCAGACCGACTCACCGAGCTTCTCCGCCGAGCTCCCGGACAACAAAGCGGGGAGCAACAGGAGGACACCCAGCTCACCACTGCGGCCCATAATCCCCGGACCTGCGCCCGCGGGGGTGGGTCGGGTGGCGGAGCCCTTCTCGCTCACTTGCTTCTCCCGGCGCTTTTCAAAACTCGCTCCCGCGCCCGGCCGGGGAAGGATTTGTGCGCCGCTCGTTTTTCTTCAAAGGACGCGTCCAACTCTCACGCCAGATGGGCAACGCTTCCCTCTTAGCTGCAGCCGGGCGAACCTCCCTCCCTCGCCTCCCCCCCCCTCTCTTGTGGGGAGAAGGAAACGAGGAAGGAAGAAAGCAAGGAGCACGGCTCTTCGGATTGGATGTCGGAAAGGGGCGGAGCCTAGGGCCAGGCCCCTCCCCCTGGGTCCTTGTGGGAAAAGCATCTGTAGTCTTCTAGTTCACCGAGCGGCCGGTCGCCCCCCCCCACCCCCCACAAAAGTACAGGTGACCTTATAAAGGCATTTGGAAAGAAAAACGGCTTTATTTCGGAAGGGGGAAAAAAACACGGTTGTTGGGGAGGAAAGCGGATCGAACCTTAGACTTTTAACAGATTAATAGAGTTGGAAGGGATCTTGTAGGTCATCTAGTCCAACCTCCCCCCCCAAACAAGAGACCCTTCATCATTTCTGACAGATGGCAGTCCAAATCTCTTCTTGAAAGCCTCCAGTGATGAAGGTCCCACAACTTCCGAAGGCAATTTCTGTTCCATTGGCTGATTGTTTTCACTGTCAGAAAATTTATCCTTATTTCTAGGTTGAATCTCTCCTTGATCAGTTTCCATCCGTTATTCTTTGTCCGGCCTTCAGGTGCCTTGGAAAATAGCTTGACCCCTTCCTCTCTGTAGCAGCCCCTCAAATATTGGAGCACTGCTATCATGTCTCTCCTGGTCCTTCTCTTCACTAGACTAGCCACACCCAGTTCCCGTAACCATTCTTCATATGTTTTAGCCTCCAATCCCCTAACCATCTTGGTTGCTCTTCTCTGCACTTTTTCTAGAGTCTCAGCATCTTTTTTATAGTGTGGTGACCAAAACTGGATGCGGTATTCTTTCAATAGTAAGCTCGATTTCCTAAGCAGGAGTCCCTGGATTCTCCCTCGACCCCCTACTATTTCCCACTGAAGAATACTGTGATTATTCCTGGATCCTGGATCTTCTCTCACCGAGGCTCAAGCACGATACGTTTGATATTGCATTGCTGTTACAGAGCATGTAGTAAATGCGGATTTTTTTTTGAATTTTGAGTAATTACTCAACATGTAGGTAACACTAAAACGTCTGTAAGGGATCATTAGAGATTTCTATAAATTACACCCTTTCCCTCTCTTAATTTTCCTCCTTTTGGGGCACTTTTTTTTTTTTTGGATTCTTATTGTAAGCAAGTAGACAAATCTTAACATTCATATCCCAAAGGTGCTTTTTTTTTTTAAAGAGGCAACTAGACTTTCTGGTTTTTCTTTGAAGACGTTTCGCTTCTCATCCAAGAAGCTTTTTCAGCGTAACATTCATAATTTTAGAAAAATGTAGGGTAAGAAACCTTGTTTCATGCACAAAGTATTACGGCCATCTGCTAAGGAATGGATAATAAACCGGAACCCCATACTTCTGTCTCAAGAATATGAATATTCAGTGGAAATCATCCTTCAGTCCTCCAGGGAAGTCATGGCAAACTGAAGACAGTGCTACAAAAGCAGAAACCAAAGAGCCAGTGAGAAGACCTGTTCCTTGGAACCTCTCCAGATAAGGAGAATGTTGGGAGATTGCCCATATGTGCTTTGGACTGTTTCTTGCAAGGAGACCCCAGTCAGTGATTTTCTGCATGTTTGAGCACCTGGAGATAACGGGATCAGCCATCTTGCTCACAACATGGTTGAGCCGTTAAAAACACTTAAGTTCATAAACCTTATTTTCTAATCATTTTCAGAAATTACTCATTAACTACTTCTAAGCTATTAGATAACTTGAGACCAACAGGTCTGAAAACACCAGATGGGTCTGCCTTCAATTGCGACTGAAAGAAATCTTTAATCATAAGTTTAGGAATGTGAAGAATCTGAAACCAACAGTAAAAATGTAAATAGGATTTTGATCTTAGAAAGTTGTAAACCGACCATGTCAGATAAAAACTGGAATACTGAAACTTTTACAATAAGTTTTTGTAATTAATTACAAAGAACAAACAGCTTCTCATAGGAAATAGATCCTGTTTAGTTTTTTGCAAGGTCCAACAAAGATAACAATTCTATGATTTCAAAAACTGGGCAAATAGAAGGGACTAATTCTTTTAGGTAGAAGAAAGATTTATAAACCTGCAAAATGTTCTAACAATAAAAGTATTATAGGAGACTTTTGAAGAATGAAATCAGAAAAGAGTAGCCACAATATCCACAATGTCAGTAATGATGTTTACTTCTATGGATAGACTTTGCCCCAAATGTCATTATTGAAAAAATCACAGATATCTAACAAATGTTGTCAAGGCAGAGATAGGTGTGGATATACGATTGACAGGCCAAAAAATGACTTAGAAAAGGTTGTTTTGCTGCATCTACAAAAGAAATTAGCTGGTTCTTTAAAATTTCAAAGAAAAACACCAATGACAAACCAAGAGAATAGCAAGAATGAAGAATTATTTATATAGGAATGCTCAAACTCTCAGAGGATCTGAGATTGAAGAATATCACCCATAGGAGTGAGAAGGCAATCTAATTGATAGCATATTACAGTGCCATCTACTGGAAAGCAAAATAAATCTTAAATTCACTTCCTAGCCAGGAAGAAAACTTGGCTTCTGGAGCATTTGCCACATTTTGTATATAGATTGTGTATATAGACATAATTTAGAGAATTTGGGTCACGATCACTTTTATCTCTTATGGCCAATCATGACAGGCCTCCTACCATTTTGGAAGAGCAGGGATATATGATATCAACCTCAGCTTGTCCCAGACCTTCCTCTGACATTTTTGGCTTCACCACAACAGTAATGTGTTTTCTTCTTTGCTGGTGCAAGGAAGGCTATCCAATCCATTTGTACATACAAATACTTCATTTTCAAATTCTGATTTATCATATTTTATTTCCAGTACATTTAAAGTCTATATTAAATATTTCTCTTAATATGAGAACCATTGAAAACTAAACCCCTATGCAAATAATTATTCTCTTGATTTCATTTTAAGCTTCTCCTTTTCCTCTGCCACTGTACAAAATAACTTATCACTGTATATTATCCATTTGCCTTTGCCTATTGTTTCTTTTCTGTAAAGCACTTCTTGAGCTGTGCCAACAAACGTATTTTTGGGCATAGCCTGGGTTTATTTGTCATATGGTATTCCTGACAATGATTTTTTAAAATATTCTTTTAACTTTATCATACTATAAATAATCATGCCATCCAAGCCTCAGATCATGATCTTATTTATTTATTTATTTATTAGTCCAATTTATATGCCACCCTTCTCCATAGACTCATGGCGGCTTACAATGCATTATAGCAATAGCCTGCATACTTTTTTGTATATACCTACTTATTAGGGCTTTCGGCCCTCCCTAAGTGGTGTTGTTCTATACAAAGTTGGCTTATTGCCCCCATAATCCGGGTCCTCAATTTAC
Source organism: Pantherophis guttatus (assembly GCF_059756535.1). NCBI lineage: Eukaryota > Metazoa > Chordata > Lepidosauria > Squamata > Colubridae > Pantherophis > Pantherophis guttatus. The sequence continues at coordinate 250,464,051 of NC_142063.1, read as the reverse complement.
CTACCTCGAAAGGATGGAAGGCTGAGTCAACCTTGAGCCTGGTGAGATTCGAACTTGCACTAACTTGCAGGCAGCTGGCAGCTAAGTGCTAGCACTTAACAGCACTTTAGTCCGCTGCACCACCGAGGCTCTTATAATTCTAATTTGTTAACAAAAACCATTCTTTCATCCAAACCAAACACCAGGCAGCAAAATACAGTTTAAAATCAGGTAACCGCAATTATCCATTTTCCTTTCCTGGAGAATGCTATATTTAACCTTTGGTTTCGTCCTCTGCTATATAAATCTAGATATATCTTTTTGCCACTGTTTCAGTTCTCAAAACTGGTAGTGTCTGAAATAAGAACAACAGTCTAGGGAATACATATTTTCCCCAGAGATTCTTCCTAACAGAGATAATTGCAATTTTTCAGGAAGTGTTTACATTTAAAATTAATTTTTCGTCGGGCCCTGAAAACTTATTTATTTCAACTAGCCGGGCTGGCTTGATCCCACAGTTTGGGGTTAAATTTTAATTGATTTTAAATTGGGTTTGTTTTAAATCGCGGCCAAAAATATTTAATCATTTTAAACTGTTTTTAAATTTTGTATGTTGTTTTTATTTCGGCTGTTCACCGCCCTGAGTCCTATTGGAAAAGGGCGGTATATAAATTGAAACAAATAAATAAATAAATAAAATTAATTAATTAGTTAATTTATATTATATTAATATTAATTAATTAATTATATAATAAATTAATATATATCTTTTTAATTGTTTTTAATGTTTGTATTGTATGTTTTTTATCTGGCTGTACACCGCCCTGCGTCCCTCGGGAGAAGATGCGGTATATAAATTCGAAATAAAATAAATAAAAATAAATAAATAAAAAGGCTAAATTTATGTTGCACCTTATGGTATAGAAGTACATTGCAGATCTTCACAGTATGCTATATTTAGAGATTAATATTTGTCAAATTGTGAAAAAAAATGAATCTGGTTTTGTGAACAATGGAAGGGCAGATACTCAGTGATTTTCAGTACTGAATACTGTGTATTTTTTGTCTGTCTTAATGTGACATTATCATAAGGGATTGTCCTGAAGAAGGACTAAGCAGCTGGTAGAACAAAAGTGGATCATAACATTGCGTTAGGGAGAAGTGGCCTCAGAAAAGACTAAGCTAAGAAGAGGAAAAGCTGCTGAAAGTAATCATCTGAGGTGATAATGCTAAAAAAATTCTGCAAAAAGATCTCGGAGATCTGGAAATTTGACACTGTTGATGCAGGAGAGAGAAATCAACATCTAACATCTTACATGAACAGAGATCCATTTGAGGTTAGAATTTCCTTTATTTTTCTATGGTGTCCTTGGTGCTCTCTGAGTTTGGTGGTTTTCTTGCCCCCGTCACCACCACCACCGCCTCTGTCCCCTGTCCCCGTTATCATTTCATGCATGGCACAAGAATCCTACCAATCCCTAAGATGGCCAAAGTTGGCTTAGGGAATGTGCAAGGGAATAGAATTGAAGGAGGAATCGTGCTGCAACAGGAGTGTCAAACTCAAGGCCCAAGGGCCGGAATTGGCCCACGGGGTGCTTGGATCTGGCCAGCGGGGCTGCCCTGGAAACAGTGAAGGATCGGCCTGTGGTGCCTCTGCCAGTGAAAACAGAGCCTTGGAGAGCCGCATGCAGCCCTCAGGAGCTTCATTTTCACTGGCAGAGTACTAATAAAACAAACTACAAGCAAAAGTGACATTTGATCATCCAAGTGACATCAAGCTGGCCACGTCCACCCTGACCACACCCACCCCAGCCACTCGAGGTCAAACACAGCCCTGATGCGGCCTTCAATGAAATCAAGTTTGACTATAAAGCCCAGATATGGGTGCTATTCTATCAATGATGAACACATCTGGAAATGTAGTAGCTGAGCATGCTTTACTTTTACTTTTATTATATTTATATACCGCCCTTCTCCTGAAGGACTCAGGGCGGTGAACAGCCATGGTAAAAACAGTATACAAGACAAAAAATTTAAAAACTTATTAAAATAATTCAATCACTGGCCAAATTTAAAACACCCAGCTAAAATCGTTATTTTAAACCCCTATCAAACCCAATTAAAATCCTTTATCCCGTCAGACCGGCTTGCTGGAATAATAGGGTCTTCAGAGCATGACGGAAGGCGCGGAGGTCGGGGATCCTTCGTATGTCCAGGGGCAATTCATTCCATAGAGCCGGGGCCCCCACAGAGAAGGCTCTCCCCCTGGGGGTCGCCAGCCTACATTGTTTGGCCGACGGCACCCTGAGGAGGCCCTCTCTGTGGGAGCGTACTGGTCGGTGGGAGGCAATTGGTGGCAGAATGCGGTCCTGTAGATAACCAGGTCCTAAGCCATGGAGCACTGTAAAGGTGGTAACCAACACCTTGAAACACACCCGCATGCTGGCTTGTAAAGTTCTGATCTGCCTGGCAATTTAAGTAATTCCCACTGGTTTGAGAAATTATTCATGCATTTCAAACATTAGCTGCACCTATTTCAGTGGGACTTGTTTAGGAGAAACATCTGGTGGGTGGAATCCTCTGATGTCAGTTTGGGAAACTTACCACTAAAGTCTCTATCAATAACACCCTTTTCCAGGGGCAGAATATGAAATGAGGAAATGAGACAAAACTATGTCATACTTTATTCCAACCACAGGGTGTCACCATTATCCTACATATATATCCCCCCTCTCTCCCTCTCCCCCCCTCTCTCTTTCATATGAAGTAAATATCAACTCATACAGAAATGAGTATTATTTTCTTATTGAAATTAACCATTTGCATGACAAAATATAATCAGATTAAATAATAATTAAAAAACATAGGAGCTGCCCTGAACATCATGTGATCATATACAACAAGAGAGGTCATGACTCATGAATGTAATGTCAATGAAAGTTATCTGTTTACAAAAGAAATTATGTCTCAGATGACTTCTGTGACACTTATTCTTTCTAAGAAGGAATTTGAACCTCTGATTTTGTGGTAGGATTCTGAAACCTGGCTGGAAACTGGCGTTGAGTGCAAAGAGAACCTATGCCTGAACCAAGAAGAAAATGCCATGGAAGTGTCAGTAATAATAACTATGTTGACTGTCAACATAGAAGAATATCTCTGTTTCTATCATTCCAGTTGGATGCAACTAAATTTCACACAATTCCAAGCCTGCAATACTTTTAGTCTGAGAAATAGGATGATGGATAGAAATAGAAATGATGGAAGAATCTAGGAATTATGCAGAACAGGATATTAGAGTGGTCTGAGCTAAGTTTAAATATTGAAATGGCTGAAACTAGCATTATCTTAAACTGCTATTGTATGTTGGTCCTCGCAAAATAATTTTACCCTTTCCTCTATGCAGTACACAAAGAATAGTATGGTAATTTCCCCTCTCCGTCCTTTTTATTGTTCTCCATTTTCACAAAAGTGAGGTAATGTTTATTAAACCATCTTGCTATACCAATGTTTGTTTTGGAGCAGCAATGAACCTTTACGCACACATTCTCGCGCACCTTTCTCTTTTGCTACTAAGGCACAACATGCCTATGAAATGTGAAGAATTGACAGCCATGGCATGGTTAAACATATCTGATGCTATATAAGCTTTCATCCAGGCATACTTTCCTGGTGCTGTAAACCAGCAGCATAGAGGTCTGTGAATATATGGAAATATTGACCTAGCTATGATAATATATAGTTTTTCTTCAGTTCCCCATGTAAGTCTTCACAAAGTTCCCCCCCAACCCCAAGACTCTATTTATCTATTAAAAATTAAGCATGTACCCATTTATGAAAGCCCCCCCCTCTGTTATCACATTCCTATTACTGATTTAACAATCAAATCTCTTTCCTCACCAAATTATACAATGGAAATGAAGAAAGCTCATGAAATAAAACAGGAATTGATTTGTGTATGAAATGATTGGAGCTTGATTACATTCTGGTAATGAAGAAACATTTCTGAATTCAGAATACATTCAATATGTCTTAAATTTTCTCTTTTTACTTGGTTCTGGTTGTTGGGTAGGAGATTCTAACAAACCACAGTTGTTCTAACCTAACCAATCTGAAGTCTATCCATCCACCCTGTCCACCCAATTCTTAATTTTCCCTTCTACCCTTCTGCAAGCAACTCAGCTAATTTTTTGGTTTTGGACAACAGAAAGCAGGGGTGAAATCCAACAGGTTTCGCTATCGGTTCTGGAGAACCGGTAGTGGAAATTATGAGTAGTTCGGAGAACCGGTAGTGGAAATTTTAAGTAGTACGAAGAACCAGCAAGTACCACCTCTGGCTGGCCCCAGAGTGGGGTGGGAATGGAGATTTTGCAATATCCTTCCCCTGGAGTGGGGTGGGAATGGAGATTTTGCAGTAGCCTTCCCCTGCAACGCCCACCAAGCCACATCCACCAAGTCACACCCACAGAACCAGTAGTAAATAATGTGGCTGACATTATTATTTGCACATTTAAGTTGCTTCAACAATCCAGGAAGGAGAGGAGTTATGAGCAGCTATGGATACACTTCAGCTTTCCATTAACAATGGAATATCAATCAGCCCTTGATTCTGATGTGGAACCTCGCTTTTCTCCACTGACTTGCTAACCTTCATTTCCTTGGGGATCATATTATTTGACAGTTCAAAATGAGACCCTGTAGAAGGGCACAGCAATATACTTGACAGCCAGCTAAAAACTATGAGAAACTTGCTGGCTGAGTTAAGATGGCTTTTCCTGCCAAGGTCATGCCATTCCTTCTCTCTCAACCAGTTAAGCCTTCCACAGGAAAAGAACTCTTGGATCTTGGGCAGCCAACTAATCTCTTGTGGAGTCAGACAAGCAAAGTGCATTGCTTCAAAAAATAACACACCCACACACTAAACAGATTTTGACCTCCTGGCCACAGGGGTCAAAACTAAAAAAGAGTACAAAGAATGCTCCTGCTTTCTGAATTGGGAATGTGCTGTCATCTTCTTTTCTATGCCAGGCTAAAGATGTGTGGGGTTCTTTCCCATCAGTATACTATTATGATGGGCAAATTTTTGCAAGCAGTCAGTCCTGGAGATGCAGAATAACATAGAAGGGAGATTTCCGTGAGCTGCACTGGCTTCCTATCGGTCTCCGGTCACAATTCAAGGTGTTGGTTATTACCTTTAAAGCCCTATATGGCTTAGGGCCAGGCTATCTTCGAGACCATCTTCTACTGCATAGCTCCCAGTGACCGGTAAGATCCCACAAAGTTGGCCTCCTCTGGGTCCCGTCAGCTAAACAATGTCGGCTGGCGAGTCCGCGGGGGAGTGCCTTCTCTGTGGCTGCCCTGGCTCTCTGAAATCAGCTACCTCCTGAGGCCCGGACCGCTCCCACCCTACTGGCCTTCTGGAAAATGGTGAAAACCTGGCTTTTCCGGCAGGCTTGGGGTCATTGATCTTGCCGCTGCGATCTTGCGAGATCCGTCCATGAGCGGGTTTTTTAATGTCTCTTATTGTATATTGTTCATTTTGTCTTTGTTGTAAGCTGCCCAGAGTCCTCGGAGCGTTGGGCGGCATAGAAATACAAATAATAAATAAAATAAATTTTGTCTAGAGGTGCAGGTCGAAAGATAGAACTGAAATGATGTGAAGAGGTGTAGTAAACAGTGCCTCTCATTACTGGCAATATATGTTGATCCTTTATAATATATAAAGGATCATGATAATGAGTTCCTTAATTCAAATCAATTCAAGGCCATTGTAGATGATAACTTAATGATTGGCTGAAGGTATAGAAAAGCCAAAACTGAACATTTTCAATTTGTTATTTCTAATTGTGAAACCTGCAAAGAACCTCTTCTGGACATCATCTGTTGACTATATTTCTCAAGAAAGGCAAGAACAAATTGTGATCTGAATATAATTTATGGCCAGCTGGATTATCTGATACCCCATCTGCTCTGAAGCATATAAGTAAGGTATATAGCCATCTTCCAGGATGCTGAGAACTTAGAGTACCCTTTGAAATTAATAAAAGATGTGAGTGGCCAGCATCTTGTAATATTGGGCCTGATGCCTGGAAAAGTTGACTCATCTTTCACGGATACCCAGTGCTAGGTTTTCAAGGGTTCAGCTTTCAAATTGGCACCTAAATAAAGGACAGATTTTTTCACATGGGATCAGAAATCAGGAGCTCCAACTTTAAAATGAAGGGCAAAAGTGCCATAGGAACAGAATTAAGACAGCTAGGGTCAGTCTGGAAAAGATAAGAAAGATATTATCCCATTGAGTCTGATCTGTATAAAATGATACATTTTAAAATCAAAAGTCGAGAAATGGGTGACTTTCAATAGTTTTAGCTACAGTTCATTGGTATAAATTAATACGGCTGGGCAGTTTCTGTGAAATGCAGAACTTACAGAACTTCCAAGAGAAAATATATAATGTGGTCCCAAATCTGTTTAATGGGTATCCTGCTGAATTCACTAGATATCCTCTGTAGTCAATGTATGTAGGCTTGAAATCTTATGCAGAACTTTCAGTCAGTCAATCCTAAATCAGATAATCGGACTTTAACATATCAGTTTTGTGAGACAGTATTCTGCTACTATTTTAATAAAGTATTTATTAAATTTAAAATCATTATGATATTTCTGTAAAATCATTGATTAATGATTTGTAATATTATAGATCAACTAAGTAGCCATATTGTAATTATGTAAAACAATACTTTAAAGAAGAAATCCGTCTGTCTGCCTGTCGGTTTATAATCCACCTATCCATCCATCCATTTATCTGTGCCACTGAAACAAATGTAGATGATGATAAGAAGTTGATAAATACGGGTAGTCCTCAACTTACAACCGCTCATTTAGTGACCAATCAAAGTTACAATGGCATTGAAAAAAAGTGACTTATGACCATTTTTCACAGTTACGACTGTTGCAGCATCCCTGTGGTCATTTGATCAAAATTCAGATGCTTGGCAACTGACTCACACTTATGATAGTTGCAGTGTCCCAGGATCTTGTGATCACACCTTTTGCAACCTTCTGACAAGCAAAGTCAATGGGGATGCCAGATTCACTTAACAGCTGTGTTACTAACTTAACAACTGCAGTGATTCACTTAACAAATGTGGCAAGAAAGGTCATAAAACGGGGCAAAACTCACTTAACAAATGTCTCTCTTAGCAACATACATTTTGGGCTCAATTGTGATTGTAAGTCAAGGACTACTTGTAAAGATGAACGGGTGGTTTGATTTCAGTATAAGCCACTTTGAATTAAATTGAAGAGAGATTATAGCTTTGGTTCATAGTGGTATAACAACTAGAGTGCTGGACTGAGATTTTCAAATCTCTGGTTCAAATCCCCAGAGACTCATAAAGATCACAGGGTGACTTTGGAGCATTCATTACTTTCCATCAACCTGTGTCCATGCCACTCTTAGTTCCCTCTAGTCCTTTTACTCTATTCTTCCATGCATTTTACTCTATCCTTCCATGCCTAGCATCGACTGCCCCATTCATGTTAATGGCTGTAGCCATCCACATTTACAGCTGCTTAAATCCTAAAATCCTCTGGTGCTTAGCCAAGCTTGGATGCAACCTGATCTGAAAAGATCCCAGAGTTCCCTGCAGGGACCAGCTGTCCCAGAAATTCTCCATTAGAAAAAGTAACCACTATGCATCAATGGTCTGAGAGCAGCTGAAAACGACTATTATTTTTATCTTACCATTTCTGACTGACTCTCATCATTCACCATCATCCTCTTCAATCAGCATCTGTTTTGAGCTAAAAGGATTTTCATCTGCATTCCTATTTAATAGGGACTGAATCTTTTTCACCTTGTCCTTGCTAGGAAACAATACAGTCGTTTTAGACTGAGAGAAACTCCAAAATGGTACTGAATTAAGCTGCCTGTGAAATGGGGATTAGGATTAGGTGAGTTCTCTTGAAAACCTAGCACGTCTTTTAGAGTTATTGTGCAGATAAACAAGGGCAAAGTTAAATATTTATTTTATTAAATCTATGATTGATACACAGCCAGGATTGCAGTATGGTCTGATCTAGGATGAAACATTCAAACTGTAGCATTTTTGCCAGCTGACATAATTTGATTTGTGAAAAAGGGTGTAGGCCAGAGATCAGAGCAAAATGTCTGAGGTTCATCTGGTATCATCAGTTTGCTTTTTACCCTAATATCAGAACTTAAATGAAATAAAATACTTTTTCTGTTTTCAGTGTGTATTATGTCAAAATTATCAGCCAAAGCACACAAATACTTTTGCCCATGGAATTCTTGGATGTGATTTGGATAAGCCATAGAAAATATGGTTGAAGTCTGAAATTTTCTCTTTTCCTTCCTTCCTTCCTTCCTTCCTTCCTTCCTTCCTTCCTTCCTTCCTTCCTTCCCTCCCTCCCTCCCTCCCTCCCTCCCTCCATCTATCTATCTATCTATCTATCTATCTATCTATCTATCTATCTATCTATCATTGGATGCCTGCTGGAATTCTTGAATGAGACCTTGCTTTGCTGTGCCACACTTAACATATTTGAATTCCTACCAAGGTCTGTATTGTAGATCTTCCTTCTTGGCCCATATTTCTGCAAATCTCCGTTAATCCCTTAGAACAATACTTTGTTCTCAGCATATTTCTGGTGAAAGCATCATGCCTTCTCTTTTTTAATCCTGCCTTCCCCAATAAATATATACATTTGCCTTCTGTAAACATAAAATTCCCAACTGGCAGTCCAGATGGTTATCCATTTCTTTCCCACAAATGTGGCTTCAAGTGTGTATGTGTATATGGAGATGGAGATATACATACATAGATAAATTTGGATATTTCCGCTGCAAAGTATTTGCTCAAAGAGCATCATTTCCTAGCATAGCTATAGATGATTGGATGTACAATGATGTGGCCAAGAAACGAATGACCCGTGTTCCAAGAAATATTTGGTACAGGGAAGGAAGAAAGTTTAAATTTCACAAATGAGAAAAGCACTAGATTAGTAAAATAAACATATATGATTTCAGTGTGAGTATTTTTATTGATGCACATGCAGTGTGTGTGTGTGTGTGTGTTTTCCTGATCAGGAGAACATATAATTTCATTTTAAATGCTGACTGTTTTTAAAACTGTTTTTATGAAATGGTGTGATCTACAGGAGCAGATAAGTGAAATTGCTTACATAGGTATATGTAGGTATACTTACACAGGTATACTTTTAACTATATACAGTATGTATACAAACACTTCTAACCGTATACAGTATATAAGTATACAAATACTTTTAACTGTATATTTTTCATCTGGTTGATAAATAATTGTGAGCGTGTGACTGCATTGTATTGTGAATATCATCACTGCTCATGTATCAAAGTGAAATTTGCACTATTTAAAAGTGAATTGGGAGGGAAAACTAAGGGTTGATAAGCAGTGTTTTATTTATTGTGCGATCCTCTGGATAAAATAAACAATCTATACTATATCTGGTAAAAACACAGTGACATCATACATATTTGTATTTAGCTCACCTCATCATCTCTAGTTATTTATGTAAGGAAGAAATGTGACTGCTTCTCCAGTGTTCTATACTTAGTTGGGTCTATTTATGATAGTCTGTCCTTTATGTCCCTGTGATAATCTTTATTAATCAAAAAATTAAATACTAAAAATAACATATTTGGGAAAAGATTTGAATGAATGAATATTACTTTGATTCTAACTGGAATGCAAGTATGAAATATTTTCTTAGCTATTCGTTATCATGGCTGAGGAATTTATTTTGTTTAACAACCTGTTTCCTTCTTTTCAGCTGGGTCAGAAATATATCTTTCTGAAGTATAATTTTAGCTAGCAGTACTACCCGTTGTCCAACCATGTAAAATTAATTTAAAAACTGAATCCCAAAAAAAGAAACTATATTGTTTTTTCTTCCTAAATGACTGCAGATGTAAACATTGCCTTTCACAATAGCACTGATTAAAAAGAACTTATCTACTGAATAGTTGGTATAATAATAAACAAACATTACCATAGGTTTATCTTGGTGACTTATCTTATCCTGGTTACAGGCACAATTATACGTAGTCCTCAATTTATGACCACAATTGAGCCCAACATTTCTGTTGCTAAGTGAGACATTTATTAAGTGAGTTCTGCCCCATTTATGACTTTTCTTGTCACAGTTGTTAAGTGAATCATTGCAGTTAAGTTACTAACATGGTTGTTGAGTGAATGTGGTTTCCCCATTGACTTTTTTTGTTTGCATTGCCTGGGTCTATGGGATAAAATGGAATGAAAACTCCCTACTGCATCACAGCATTCCCATTTCTCCTATTAGTCACTTACAGTTATTTTTCAACATCCAGAGCTGTGGTTAGAGTGCAGTGTTGCAGGCTAACTCTGCATTCCCGCTGCCAGGAGTTTGATCCTGAAACGACTCAAGGTTGACTGAGCTTTCAATCCTTCTGAGGTCGGTAAAGTGATCAAACTCTCTCACCCGTAGCTTTCTGCAATGTTAAGAGGGAAAATATTTAGGGGTCTGGAGGCTAAAATATATAAAGAACAGTTGGTGGAATTGGCTCTGCCTCGTTTAATGAAAAGAAGGATTAGGGGAGACATGATAGCAGTGTTCCAATATCTCAGGGGTTGCCACAAAGAAGAGGGAGTCAAGCTATTCTCCAAAGCACTCAAAGGCCAGACAAGAAGCAATGGATGAAAACAAATCAAGGAGAGAAGCAACCTAGAACTAAGGAGAAATTTCCTGACGGTTAGACTTAGAACAATTAATCAGTGGAACAACTTGCCTCCAGAAGTTGTGAATGCTCTAATACTTTTAAGAAGAGATTGGACAACCATTTGTCTGAAATGGTATAGGGCAGTGGTGGTATTCAGCCGGTTTGCACCAGTTCGGCCAAACCATTTATTAACTTTTTGCCCAGTTCAGTGAACTGGCTGATCTCATCGCTTTTTATTTTATTTTATTACATTTTATTTTATCTTAAAATCATATTATGTAAAAGAGTGGTATGTCAAGGGGGCTGCAGGTTCTTTAGCATCACAAGGACTTAAATAGGTTTATATTTACAGTGCCTTCAATGGATAAGAGCCCCCTGAATTGGGAGTGCATCCCTTATAATGCTTTCACTATCTGTTTATGGAATCTTAAAAAAATCTTTTCTTCTCTTATCACACACACAGACATACCCAGGCAGCGAGGCATCTCTTGATGTGAGTGATGTCAAGTTGGCCACACCCACCCAGTGACATGATCACCCAGCCATGCCTACCCAGCTGGTCATTAGGGCAGAGAACCGGTTATTAAATCATTTGAATTCCACCACTGGTATAGGGTTTCCTGCATGAGCAGGGGGATGGACTAGAAGACCTCCAAGGTCCCTTCCAACTCTGTTCTTCTGTAAATGAGGACCCAGATTGCTGGGGACAATATGCTGAGGCTGTAAATCAATCAGAGAGTCCTTCAAAGCACTATGGAATGTTATATAAATCTGAGTGCTATTGCTATTGCTACATCCAGCAATTGCTAAAGCCTGTCATTTCTGTTATATAATCAGGGGTGAAATCCAGCAGGTTCTGACAGGTTCTGGAGAACTGGTAGCGGAAATTTTGAGCAGTTCAGAGAACCGGTAGAGGAAATTTTGTGTAGTTCGGAAAACTGGCAAATACCACCTCTGGCTGGCCCCAGAGTGGGGTGGGAATGGAGATTTTGCAATATCCTTCCCCCAGGAGTGGGGAGGGAATGGGGATTTTGCAGTATCCTTCCCCTGCCATGCCCACAAAGCCATGCTCACAAAACTGGTAGTAAAAAAATTTGGATTTCACCACTGAGAATAATGGTTAGATGAAATTAAAAGATGCTGTAGATTACTGGTGAGAACATGGCCTGGGCACAAAGAACTAAGAATGCCGAAATTGCAGATACAATTCCCCAGGTCTAAAAGTTCAAAGCTATGGGTATTATTCCATAGCAACATAATAGCAGATACCAGTAGTATATTCTTTTCTTTTATATTTTGCAAAAACTGTCATATGTAACATCAAATACTCTGGTATACTTGCAGTATATATTATAACAATGCATGGATTGCATGGCAATTATTTTGTTGACACAAATCTTTACATACATGAAGCTAAGGAATAAATAGCTCAAGGTGGGCAGAAAAAAAGTATCCTGAGATACTCATGCATTTCCAACTTTTATTTTGTAGCACTTTAAAATATAAATTGTTACATATAGTATGACCATGTGTGTGAGGTGATACGCGGAGGGGGGAAGGTAAATTATTGATATTTATTAACAATAATTATCCAATAATAATAATAATTGGAGTGGACATATGTTATGCACAGCACTGCAGCATTGTCCTTTCTTCCTGGTTCCTTGGATCATTACACTAAGAGAGGCATCCTTATCATTGCTTGCTAATATGAAGGAAAACCCCAATGTTTATTCCCATAAAATTGATTTAATTTTCCACATTTATAAAACAGTTTTTCTTGGTGGTCAAAGCAATAGCCTGCACCTAAGAATGTTATTTCACTGCCAATTCTCCATCACATCTACCCTGAAAATCTGCTTCAGATGGTTGAGGATCTTTTGAAATAGACTTAAGGGCCAAAAATGGCTCCAGATATAGCAAGAAATAATGGCTGCTTTCCTCCATATATCTCAGCTAACAGAAACATTACAACAAGGTATCATTGTATACTTGGAAGCCATGATGTGGCTATTTTAAGAGGCTCCTCTTTCAAAGAAGCTTCATTAGTTTATTCCTCCGTTCCTAACAATGCAACAAAGTCCAACCAGACAGATAAGCCCATTTTCTAACTTTCAGAACAACCCTTCTTGAACAGGAAGTGAGCTGAATGAATCCTTATGACAATGGAGTGCACGGTCATCTGTGCTAGAAATTTTAGTTAACCTGGTACTTGTTTTTCTAACCTTTCTCCTCTTTCCTATTGGATGATCTTGAAGGGAAAACAAAAGAAAGAGAGAGAGAGAGAGAGAGAGAGAGAGAGAGAGAGAGAGAGAGAGAGAAAAAGAAAGAAAGAAAGAAAGAAAGAAAGAAAGAAAGAAAGAAAGAACGAACACTGGAAGATGTAACCCAATCCAAGATATCTCAGAGGAAAACTCAAGCAAACACTCAGTTGAGATAAAAGATGGATTTTATCAATTGAACATTGAAGAGCTGAAGATACTTCAAATAAAAGTGGGATTTCCAGCATTCCACATGATTCCTTCTCCACAGAAAAAACTACCATGCCTGACTGCATTGCCAAGACATTCTCTATCAGGAAAAAAAAGCTACACACAGATTTTTTGGCAGGACATTCATGAACACAGTAAATAATAATCTTCACTAATGATTTTCACTCTTCCTCTATTTAACATATGTATATTGCAAAACCCAAACAAATTCTGAGTCTGCTAAGTTTTGTGGGTAGCGAGGTTAGTTTGGGGGCCTCTCAAACTAGAATCACTATTGGGGGACTCATAGTGTTTGTAAATGAGGAATGTGACTGGAATTCACAAGATACAAGAGGTTTGCTCAAAAATATGTTGGGCATTTGCCCCAATCAGGGAGGCAAGTGTTTATATTATAGAACGCCATCTAGAATTTCAAGTCCAAGTTCATATTCGGCCTGCGATCTTCTACCTCACAGCTTATGCTGTTCCCACTGTGTTATGGTAGGTTTAATGTTATGCATTTGAAGCTGAAAATACTTAGTGGTAGGAAAGTATTTCATGACTGAAGCAGGTGATAAGTTGTTACTGAAGATTTCAGTACAGAGATGTCATTTTGTGTAGTGTGGCTGCAAGGAGAACCTTTATTAAGTGGGAGAGCATATGAACACCAATTTGTTTTGCTATCAACAGCTGCCTGTGTGAGAAAAAAAACCCTTTGTGATACAATTGTAAAATTCTATGAGGAAATAAAACCAAAGCTAGTTTGTTAGGAGACTGAAATTTCTGTCCTTGAAATTTTCTGGTGGGGGGAGTGGGGTATGGAGGATTGCCAAATGTTTGATAAATGGAAGGTTGACTGTTTGCTACAGTCAGATTTGGAGTATCTTCCCAGGTATAAAGCTTGACCTTTACAAGAACTTCTTGGAAAGAACAGCCTTGGGATACATCTTCCGAAAAAGCTCTACTGTACTGTGTAAAATGGAATTGCCAAGAAATCACACATAGGATTGCAACCTAACGTCTTTGAACACTGTCTGCTTTGACAGCTTATGTATGCCCTTGTTGAGATGGATCAGGATGTCATGGCTGGTGACAACTGGGAGCTGTTCTTGGAGACTCTCTTGCCTTTTTAGGTTAGGAGGGTCTCTGTGTGTTTAGGGAAATGTGATTGACAGCTCCACTCGGGCCCCAATTAGCACCTTATAATTTATTAGCTTCTGCTTTCAGATTATGCGTTAACTTCACAAATATTTCAACCATGGAAGCCTCGGCTATCAAGTGTCTCTTCCCTGATCCAACTTGTAAGGGCCCTGGTTAAATGCAGAGAGAGCTGTGCAGGTCTGTCAAGAGAGAATAATCATTTTCATCTTACTGTGCAATAAGCAGCATTACAGCGCTTCAGTTGCAAAGAAGCTGGGGGAGGGGAAGAGAGACAGATACAAAATTAAGGTTCCAATTGGATTTTGGGGGCTGCAGTGCATGGAAGAGGTTGAACCTGACTAGAGGAGGCTTCTGTTGATCTATCTCCTGCTATGTACTTATATATCCACATTTCAGTTACACTGAACCAGCAACAGAAAACCAACCCCTGCCATCAATGTAATAATTCCATTGCCCTCTTACTGATGAAACGGAGGGGAAAGACAACATAACCATGAAAAAGAGAAGAAACAAATGTGGATTAAACAATTTTGGGAACTTAAAATGCAAGTCCAGGCATAACAACTTAGATGTTATTTGCCTGGAATTTTTAGTGGGGCTTTCTCCTAAAGGAAGGATTATGGAACAACAGCTTTAGGTCAGACTTAGTCAGAAAACACCTGCTTTGCTCATAGCATGTGCTGAGACCAATCTCCAGGTATAGCTGGAAATTGTTTTTAGTCAAAAACCCTGGAGAGAAACTGCAGACCCAGTGATGAATTTCTGAATTATCTACACCCACACATCTGTCAATTTGTACTGCCCTTCTCAGCAGGCTGCAGCTGAAAGTGTAGGCTGCCTTCCCGTGAATTAGCATGTATGAAGCGAAAAGTTTCACTGGTGATATCTTATTTCAGTCATTGGCTGATGAGCTACAAAGTCATACCTTCTAGTTGTAATGTCCAATGAAGAGGCACGTAAGTCATTTCACTGTTCTGCTGAATCCGACTCCTGCAATTCATGAAGCAATCTGTTTTGTATAGACTCTACTGATCTGATGGGTCAACAGCGTTAAAAGAATTATTAAGATTATAAATGGTTTTGGATATTTGAAAGCTCTGAATAAGTGGCATATTATCAATCATGATGATGTGATGCTTTCATCTAATAGGAGGCCGAGTTTGTTAAGGTCAGACATTTCCTGGCTGGTTGCATTTATCTTAGTGGTTCACAAAGTACAGCAAAGAGTTCAGGTTTCCTGTTTCTTTGCTGCCTTTTGCTGTCTGTCTGGCTTTTTGAATTGAAAATAAGCTAGTCCAGGGATTTCTAGGAACCAGCTTGGTCAAATGTCCATGCAAACAGTTACATAGAGAAAGCAAGTGAAAAGCTGTGTATCTGTGTAAGTGCTTAAAGAGTTTACACTGTAATAGCAGGATTCTCTGTATCCTTAAACTGTCATCTGTGTATGCTTTTCTTAGTCTGTGCAAAACAAGCCTCTTGAGAGCAATCTTATTACAACTTACCTCCCAAAAAGTTTCTGTTTCAAATGGATTGCTCCCCCCCATTTCTGTTAATGTTTTTGCCAGTGATGTTTTTTAAAGTTGATGTTGTGGCGAGCTTGAAAATTGCTGTCTTTTTTCCTCTCTGTTGTAAAACTTGTGCTATTGTGTATGTTGATCTAGCCCAGTAGCTTGAATTGGTCCAAATACTACTTTCACATATGAAATTGTTGTGCAGCCTCTTTCCTCCCTTCTACAGTATGAAGATAATATTGGCCTTCCCCCAGATTTGTAAATATGGAGTATTTTGAAGGTTTGAAATGCAGGATGAACATACTACAGCAATTGTCTTGAATGCAACAGTTGGAAATATTTTCCCCTGAAGATACCTGTCTACGTATTTTAGCAGTACATCCAAAATACATTTTGATACTTTAAAAATTACGCTCTTAGCAAGACCTTTGGTGCTCTTTTTCAGCTCCATGACTGCCTTTGTTTAATTTTTAAAGAGTAAAAGAAGAAATTCATTGCTGTCGTCAATTCGTGCTGAACTAGGTATGTTTTCAAATATTATGCCCATTTCTTATATGAGATAGAAAAAAAAGTATTCAGGCTGTGTAGAATGATCTGTGTAATTGGCCTCCGCTTCCCCCTGTGCCTTTGTTATCAGTACAAGGAGAAGCTGAACAAACAGTTGGTGATCTATACTCAATCAGCACACATTTCTCTTTACTGAGGTTGCTCTATTGGGTTTTTATAACACTGGAACGAATTAATAATTAGCACTTAGCTTAGAAAGAGATTCAGCAAACTCGTATCTAACTAAACTAATTATGCTTTGTACCTATCACCTCCTATGCTTGCAAAGCTCCAGATACCCATCCTTAAAATGAGCCTCTGGCAAGTCTCTCTTTCTGTTTGGCTGTATTTCATATCTCATTAATTGGAGCCGAATTATAGCCAGCGGGAATGTTCAGATAAGATCCAGAGTTTTGTCACCTGGAGGAAAACTTTGACTCTTTTGCAAGAATGCTTGTGGTGCCCTTCTTTGAATGAGGTATTATATGGCAATAGACAGCAATGCTTGGCTTCTGTAAATACAGATCTTAGAACAGTTGTACAGAGTTTACAACTAGATGAAAAAACATCTGAAATATAAACAAGGATAGAATTCCCTTCAGCTATCTCTGATTTCCAGCAAGAACAAGAGATGAAACTGGATGAAACTGGGAAAGATTACAAAGGTTGAAAATGGAGGAAACCTCATATTGCCAAGTTTACTATAAAACAGGAAATTATAACCTGCTGGGGTTTATCTTTAACTGCTTTTGTTACTCTAAATTTGGAGGAGAGAAAAAAACAGGTAGGAAATAGCCCAAGGATGGGTAGAGGGAAAAAAGGTTGGTGGAAAAGTCACAAGAGTATATTTTATACCAAGGATAGGCAACCTATGACCTTCTTAATTGTTCCTCACCTACAACTTTGAATCTCCCTTGCTACCTAGCTTGCTGAAAATTGAATTTCAATACAGTAAGAAAATAAATTGTCCATCCCAGTTGTACACCAATAGTACAGATCAATGTATGCTTAAATAAAGTTCAAACTACTATGTTATGTTAGACTTGCTCTCTATGCAGCCTGAATAATCCCAGCAAGTTTACTGAAAAGAGAAAGTACCACTAACAAACTGCAATGCAGGTAAGGGAAATAAATCACCAGTGGTCAGTGTCATCTACCACAAATAGGACATGGGGGCATCACATGTCAATTTCAACAGCCCTAAAATTTCAGCTGAAAGCCAGCTTCATTTGGAATGGAGTATTTAAAATCATTTCTGGGAAAAATGTTGTACGTGAGCTTGTCCGAAAGGTGCCTTTTCAAGAGGCAACTGGACTTTCTTGTTTTTCTCTGAAGACGTTTTGCATCTCATCCAAGAAGTTTCTTCAGTTCTGACTGGATGGTGGGGAATGAAAGCATTTATGCTCCTTGCAGACAGCTGGTCATTTGCATTATTTTAGAGTTGTTGAGGCCACTTGGAGGTTTGTGGGCACAGAGAAATTCCAAGTGGCCTCAACAACTCTCTAAAAAGAATGCAAACGAGCTTCTGCTAGGAATATAAATCCTTCCATTCCCACCATCCAGTCAGAGCTGCTTCTTGGATGAGATGCAAAACGTCTTCAAAGAAAAACAAGAAAGTCCAGTTTCCTCTTGAAAAAGCACCTTTGGGACAATACTTGGAGTGCTTCCGTCTGTCTGTATTGCAGTAAAGGAATATAGAGACCAAGCAAATGATAAAATCAACTCACCTTTGAGGAAAGTCTACTCCATTTTTTTAAAGTTTAGAAAGAATAGTAAGAAGGGATGTGTGATAATGCTCGATTCAAAATAATGTAGAGTATGGAAAAAGTGCACAGATGTTTTTCCTCATGATAGTCGCAGTGGGAGATCCAAAGTAAGAAAAAAAGTTATTAATACCACTATATGGAAATATAATCTTAGGCAATTTTTTTAAAAATTTTTTTATTCATCCGGTGCACCCATTGCATCTTTTCCTGGATCAGGAAGAGAAGTCACTCATACCTTGTTCCCTTAGGGCTTCACTACTGCAATGTGTTTTACATAGGTCTACCCTTGAATATCACTTGGAAGCTTCAACCAAATGTACTGGCATTGGCAGTAATGGGCATGAGTAGGTATGACCATGTGGCACTTCTGCTCCCTGAGTTGCACTGTTGCGAGTTTAGTTGCAACTGTCATTCAAGGTACTGATTGTGACTTACAAAGTCCTACATGGCATAAAACCAGATTATATGAGAAACTGCCCATCTCCTGTGTTGTCCAGGTGACCCCACTCTGATAGCTTTTCAGAAAGCCTTGAATACTTGAATGTTCTCCCAGGCCTTGGGGTATGGTTGTTGGTGTCCCTTGTTCGAGATGTTTGAGGGTATAGGTGTTAATCAAAAACATCATCTGTTCTTGTTTTTTTTTTTAATTCCCATTCTTATGCCTTGGCACTTTATAATTTTATTATAATGTATATTCCCATTTTGTTTGGTTTTATTGTATATCTAGAGTCAGTTTGGAGCCAGGTAGTGCCTAAATTGAATAAATGAAATGAAATGATAAAGATGGTCAGTCGCTACTAAACAGGATGCTTATACAGTATGTCACCACCCAGATTCAGAAGTATCGTATCTCAAGAGTAGCAGTTGCTTAAAGATAAGAGGAGAGGGTTATTGCATCTCTATAGCCTATTTATCGCTTGATCTGTAGGTTTTGTCATGGTGGGAAACGAGATACTGAACTAATTTGCTATTTGGCTTGGTCCAGATGGTTTCTAAATGATAAGCAAATCAATGGAATTTTTAAAATTAAAAAATAGGGAGAATTGGGATTCCCATTTGAAATCTCCACCTATTTCATAGAACAAATGCAATCAAAAGTTAAAGGAGACATTTTTAATTATCTTCCCTACAAATAAACACTTCTTATACTGTATACCCTTTTCAAAATGAGAGAGGAGAGACCGTCTTCTGGTTGCTACAAAAAGTCATAAGGGAACATTCAATTAAATGAAGTCTTTTGTCTACCCCATTAGCCCTCCCCTCCCACTCACTCCAGTTCTTTCTCCTGAAAGTTGGAAGAGTTTTTTTAAAAGGATATTTTCTATCATCATAAATGTTTTTTATATAAAAAACTTATATATACAACTATGTATATAAGTATTATCCTATGCAATTTTTGTGCCAAACTCGGAGAAGTGCCACCTTGATTGTCAAGTTCTTGGAGTTGGAACAGTTGTCTCTTGAACAGCTGCATTTGTGTAAGCCTGGAGGCAGGTGGCCCCACTAGTCACTTGCCACTCATCACCACGCTGAAGTCAGAAAGATCCATCCTTTTATAAAATATATATATATATGTTCCAAATGTATTTAAGAGTTTAGAATTACTCTGCTTCATTCACAATGCCTAAATATCTTCCATGCTGCTTCCAGTTTTTTTAAAATGCCAAATGATAAGTATGATTTATGTCCTTACTAATATTAACAAACCCTTCAGCTTCCTAAAGTCAATGTTTTTCACATCCTCATTCATTTTACTCAGTTCTTCTGAATGTGAAGCTGTTGTGTTCAATTTTGCCATTTTAGGAGAAGAAATGCCAAGCTGAAGAAGCTTTTTAGCCTCCTTTGCCATTCCGCTTTTCTTGTCTCGATGTGAGATGCTGGTATCAGAACCATGAGGCAAAGAACGAAGCTGGCATTTGTGCGTAGGAAGGGAGGGTTATAACCAGCAGCTCAGCTCAGGAGCGATCCAGCACAGTAGGAATAATGGTGAGCTGAAAACCAAGATCAGAAGCTGTTACAAATTGACTTGACTTTGGCTCTGTCCCCACTCCTACATAGGCAAAAGTCTGACTAGAGGAGAAGTCATGGTGGAATCTAAAACCAGTAGAGATCTTTGCTTTTATCCTGAGGTTGCAAACCTGAGAACAGAGAGAAAAGGAAAGAAAAAGAAAGAGAGAAGTTGGAAATTAAAAAAGGGAAGAGAAAAGAAATGAAATAAAGACAGAAAGAGCCAAATACCCCCACATGCTTGCAAAAATAGAGTTACTTAAAGCACAAGAATTGATTTATAGAAGAAGTGTGAAATGAAGAATAAACGCATATGGATTAACTTCATGTGAGAATTTACAAAATCTAACATGCTTGATGGTACAACCACTGAACAAGTTACTAAACATTATAGCCTCTTATACTGTAGTCAGACAGTTGTTTACAAATGAGTTACCTCTTTATTTATAAAAAAAAAAAAGTAGAAAAATGCCAAGTCTCAGATTATTTTCTGGCATCAAAAACAGTTGCCATGATGATCCTTGACCAAAGTAAATAGGAAAAAATAAAATTAACTTGCAGAGTTATTGTGAAGTTGACAGTAACGGACAATATAATTCAGTAGTGCAGTGTTTCTCAACCTTGGCAACTTTAAGATATGTGGACTTCAACTCTCAGAAATCCCCAGCCAGCAGGGAATTCTGGGAACTGAAGTCCACACATCTTAAAAGCTGCCAAAGTTTAGAAACACTGCAGTAGAGTTTCAGGACACTTACTGAAAGAAACAAAAAAAGACCTCACACTGTTGGTGTTCTGTGTCTGTTTCTCCTGTCTTCCCGGTAACATGATGCAATATGAGTCATGATGTCATCATGCTGAGTGTTTCCTTGTCCCCTCTTGGAGAACCAATGATGTGGAGAGGGCTGAGGAAACACAACAGCTTTGTTCACATCTTATGTTAGGCAAGCCGTGGTTTGTTTAATCAAGGATTATTGAAAAAACTGTTGTGCTTGGGTTCCTAAGATTATGCTAAACCACAAAGCATGGTTAGCAGGTTACAGTGGCTGGAGTAACAAAACAGGTCACATTCCAGTAATTCGTTTTTCTTGTTCTGTTGTCAGGATCGCAGACAAGTAAATTATACGATAGCTTAATGCTGGGGTACAGAACCTTTGTCAGCTTAGGACCAAAAGCTACAATTCCAAATGTGACAGAAAGCAGAATTCCAATTTTGAGCTTTCATCAGGATTTTTAAGGATTGAAGTGGTTCTTTAAGCCTCCGGAAGGTACCTAATTTGCATTTAAAGTCTCCGGGATTCAAAGAAACAAAAAAAAAATCTGATCACAATAAATTATTTTGCCTGTCAGGTCTTACCTGTCTCTACATTCAGCCCTAAGCTCTGTGCCATCTCTCCTGCGGGACCAGCAAAAGGAGCTGGCGTTGTCCATGATGATGTGGCAGGCTCATTCTTGCCTAGCTCACACTGAGGGCTGACTGGTGTGGGCACCGAGGCAGGAGTGAGACGGTGGGGACGCACAGAAGCAGCAGGCACCAGCAGTGAACCATAGCGAGGGTCAAAATGTGGGCTGTAGACCTCATGCACTGTGGTGGGCCGAGGGTAAGCAGAACTCTGCGCACTGATGTATGGGTGGTGATGGTGATGATGATGATGGTGAGCTGGGTGCCAAGGTTCCGGGGGGCCCTGATGAAGGTGGCTGTGCAGTGAGCCTGGAGAATAAGGGTCCGCTGTAGCAAAGGGCAGTTCACTGTGGGCAGTAGCTGCCAGTGGGCTGCCCAAAGAGGCAGGCACAGAAGAAGGCTGGTAAGTGCTGTTCCAGAAGGAGGGTGGGAAACTACGCTGGCTCATAGGAAAAGATCCCTCTGTACAAAGAAAGACAAGCACAAAACAGACAGCATTAGAAGGATAGGAGGCCAATTATTTCTATTCTTTGTCATTTATATACCACCAACGGTGTATCTTCTAGGTATTATCTTTTTCCTGTTCTATAACCAGGACCAATAAGTTTATTCTTTTTAAGAGTTCTCAGATAGACTGATATATTCTGCCTTTTACATCTTTACAGGATATGCATTTAAAACAAAAGCAATTCCCCTAAAATGACCCACTAGATTATTCAGACCTGTTTTATTTCACAGATGACACTTAAATGCTTTCTTTTTTGTTATTAATATTTCTAAACCGAATAAAATGCTTTGAGCATTTGTTCTAACAAATATGATAAAAACTACTTGTATCATGCAGGTAAAGGTAAAGGTTCCCCTCGCACATATGTGTTAGTCGTTCCTGACTCTAGGGGGCGGTGCTCATCTCCATTTCAAAGCTGAAGAGCCAGTGCTGTCCGAAGACGTCTCCATGGTCATGTGGCCGGCATGACTAAACGGCATAGGCACACGGAACACTGTTACCTTCCCACCAAAGTGGTCCCTGTTTTTCTACTTGCATTTTTTTATGTGCTTTCGAACTGTTAGGTTGGCAGAAGCTGGGACAAGTAATGGGAGCTCACTCCATTATGCGGCACTAGGGATTTGAACTGCTGAACTGACCTTTTGATCGACAAGCTCAGCGTCTTAGCCACTGAGCCACCACATCCCTTATCATGCAGGTATAAAGCTTAAATAACTTGTGTCTATGCTTCATTTCACATTGTCTCTTCCTGACTCTGGGTGATGTAGAAAACTAGAGAAAATATCACAACAGACAGCCCAGGCCGAAATAAGAAAACCAACAAAACAAAACAGAGGCCATGGTGGGTTGCTCCCAGTTCTGTCCGGTTCTTTAGAACTGGTAGTAAAAGTGGCGGAAGGCCTTGCCCACCCATCCAGACATCATAATTGATGATCTGCGTATGTGCGCATTCCCGTTGCAAACCGGTAGTAAAGGTAAGTAGAACCCACCCCTGGTCCAAAGCCAAGTTTCAAAGCTTTCTGGAACCTCAGGAGAAAGGATGCTATCTTTTATCTCAAGGGGATGCTGTTCCAGAGGGTGGGAGCTGCAACAGAGAAAGTATACTTCTGAAGAAGGGGTGGGGGACTGGAATGCACCCATTCTACAGAAACATGCTGGCTAGGCAAAAACATTTGGAGACAACTCAGTTACCCAGGCCCTATGCCATGCAGGACTTTATAAGTAACTATTCTTCAGAAATGAATATCACAACACTGTCAATGGGAAGCTCAGAGCTGTGTTTTCCATTCTGAAATAGTTATAATTGTTTATAAATTTAAAACCCGGATGTTCAAAATTGAGAGTATATTCTTGAAGGTAAATTTTCTCCTCCTAAACTGAATGACACTGAAAATCTATACGATATTATTTTTGAACACATATGGAAAGGGTTTAGTACCACAAAAGAATTTTCAAGACTTTGATGCTTTTAAAACAATAGTTGGTTTCATATACTACTGTATGTGAAACTCTAATGTGTGTTTTATTTTGGCTTAGTGTTAACCCAAACATGGTTTATACACCTTTAATATAAAACGTAATTTAGTACAAACCTGCTCATTCTGACTTATTCAAAACATGACTAGATGCAAAGAATAAAGCCAATGTACCTTTCCATTCTTCTTTTTTTTTTTTAAATTTAATTTATATGCCGCCCTTCTCCGGAGACTCAGGGTGGCTTACAATGCGTTAAGCAATAGCCTTCATACTTTTGTATATTTTATACAAAGTCAGCTTATTGCCCCCACAAACTGGGTCCTCATTTAACCTACCTTAGAAAGGATGGAAGGCTGAGTCAACCTTGAGCCTGGTAAGATTCAAACCTGCAGTAATTGCAGGCAGCTGTGTTAATAACAGGGTGCTTTAGACCACTGTACTACCAAGGCTCTTTTTCACATTAGCTTCAAATCAAAATATAAATCTCTGCACAATTTTAAAAATTCTACTTATATTTAAAAAGAGCACGTGAACTGGGTTTAGATGAATGTTTGGTATTCTGCATGAAATTGTTCTGTTACTTATCAATTAAAAATAATTCTTAGCACCTGTCTCTTTTTATTTCTGTGTCTATAGTACCCATCACTGAGTCTGATTGTTGGCAACTTGACCAGTCCCTAGTTTTCTTGGCAATGTTTTTTAAAAAAATACTTTGCTCTTGTCTTCTTCCTATAGTGAGACAGAGTGACTTTCCAAGATCACTTAGGTATGAAAGCTGGGTTCCATACCTAAGGCAAGACTATAACTAATTGTCTTTTGGCTTCTAATCCAGTCACTTTAACCACTATACCAAACTGGCTTATAAATGCCTCTAGTTATCAAGTTATAGTGATCTAGTTAACACTATATCAAGTATAAAGCTTGTGAAATCTTTTTAAAACATAGTATAACTGAAGAGAATGTCTCCTTCAAGCTGAGTTCAATTGCAGATGCGCATCCATCTAGTTCTTGGGTGAAACTGGATTGCTAGTTTAACAATATAGTAGAACTGAGTGCTATTCTCTTTTTCTGGATTCCCCCCAAAAACACCTTCACAGTCTAACCTAAAGCCCTGGTATTAATTCATATCCTTTTACTAACCAGAACCAAGCATTTTTAGTTTCTGAGCCCCGACAAGGTCAGCCATATGCTCCCATTTGTTAGGTCAGCTTATTAAAAATAAAATCTTCTAAAAATCAAGAGCATTGAATATGTGTCATCCAGAAGTCTATAACAATTCACCATGGCCAGCTTGCCATGGCCAACTCACCACAACCAACTTACTGTGACCAACTCACTGCAGGACAACTTGCCTTGGGGCAAGAGTTACACTAATATTGAAGAAATAGTGGAATAGAATAATTAAAGAAAGGATGCCATAGGAGGGACAAAATGAAATGTGAATGACAAAAATTAAAATATTTTTAAAATTATTTTAAATAATTGAATTGAATTGTCCCTTGGCGAGTTGGCCATGGTGAGTTGTTGCGTGTTGAATTGGCCATGGCAAGTTGACCATGGCGAGTTGGCATGGTGAATTGGCTGTGGCGAGTTGTCCCATTTCAACTTCTAACTCCCAGCAGTCCTAATCAACATGGCCAACTGCTCGGCTCTCTGTTTTTCATAATTTAAGGATTTTTAGTGTAAAAGATTTCATTGTGTACCAATATAACACTTCTGTAGGTTAGTGATTAGCTATCCTGACTAGCTTACTAAATGAACTGCCCTTTTCACTTAAAAGGGAGGAGTAGTGGTACTTTTAAGACTAATTAAGGCTATTTTAAAGATTGATTCATTATGAAATATCCAATGGCATATTTTACTCTATTAAAGAGTCCTCTATTAAAATATAGACACCTCTCATTTGGGAGTTTAGCAAGGAATGTTGAAGATTGGGTGATTATATCAATACTCCCAAGAATAGTGTAGGGAAGTAGGATAAAGTTTGCACATGTTAGTTGTGATAAATTAAGCAGGAAGGACCACTATACAGTATATGGTATTTAGATTATGGACTGGGAACAATCTAAGGTCAGCACTGTGATCACAGAAGAATGTCTGAGTTGCCAGGATGTTTTTCAAATGACAAAATGTCTTAGAACCCCCAGTTGCTTTGTCTCTGCAGAAGAGGCATATAAACTGCAACACTTTCCTCACCTCCACTTTAAAAACTTAGGCATGTTAGATAATGTGTGCTAAGACCTAACAATTTTAAAAGATGGAGGACAAAGGAGGAAAGAAACTGCTCTATTTTGGGGCATTTATCTATAATTCATCTCACAAGCATAAAGGAAAGACACAAAGACACCACACATTTCATTTTTTCTAGGGATGCAAAATTATTGTACTGTATTTCTTTTCTCAGTGATCTGTCAGATGAATGCACTGAAGTGCAATCCACCAGTTCTTGAGCTGGCAGAAAAGTATTCCAGCACAAAATTTGCTGCCTTGATTGCCAAACTTGTTTTCTTTTTCTTTTGTTTAAGTCACAGTAATGAAGACAAAGAACAATGCCTTATTCTCACAAATTCAGGAAAATGATTGGTAGAAATATCTGGCCTCTCATCAAGCATCACTGCTTATAGGCAAAAAAGTGACCATCTCACTCTCCATACTGTGGGGATGATAAAACAACAGAACAATACGAACTTGTAATGTATCCAATAGTGACAGAACTAGCCACACAAAGCGGACACAATCACCTTCTAAGCAGCACAAGACTAGCATAAGACTCCCCTTGGCTAGGCATTTCGTCATCCTTTGTGTTGCTTGGTTGCTTTAGGTTCCCAACACACACTGGAAGGCTGTACTGTACCTGACGGTCTTTTAGCATCAGCTAAATGTGTTTTTGATGCCTTCTTCGCAATTGTAAAACCATAGGTGCAGGAGTGGGTATTACACTAATGGATCAACTGCAATGAGGCATGTAGATTTGTTTCTGTAGCTGACCTGATGCCCTCAGAATGCAACTGTAGTCCTGCATCTGAAACTAAATGTTACTGTGGTCACTAGGACCTAGTGCAGGGGTGTCAAACTTGCGTCGTCATGGCATCATCATGTGACGTATTGTGACTTTTTCCCCCTTCGCTAAACCGGGCGTGGGTATCGCAAGCATCCGGTCCGTGGGATGCGAGTTCGACAGCCCTGATCTAATGGAAGGGTAGAAGAGAACAAATTGTCATGAAGAGGAATATCCCAGCTTCTACAAGTGAAACTCGAAAAAACATTTCAGGCATAAAAATTTTGTTTGTTTTGCCTCCTAAAGAATAGAATAGAATTCTTTATTGGCCAAGTGTGATTAGACACACAAGGAATTTGTCTTGGTGCATACTCTCTTGGTGTACATAAAAGAAAAGATACATTCGTCAAGAATCATAAGGTACAACACTTAATGATAGTCATAGGGAAACAGTCAATATAAATCCTAAGGATACCAGCAACAAGGTTATAGTCATACAGTCATAAATGGGAGGAGATGGGTGATAGGAACGATGAGAAGATTAATAGTAATGCAGGCTTAGTAATTAGTCTGACAGTGTTGAGGGAATTATTTGTTTAGCGGAGTGATGGCGTTCGTGAAAAAACTGTCCTTCTGTCTAGTTGTTCTGGTGTGCAGTGCTCTATAGCGTCGTTTTGAGGGTAGGAGTTGAAACAGTTTATGTCCAGGATGCGAGGGGTCTATAAATATTTTCACAGCTCTCTTTTTGACTCATGCAGCATACAGGTCCTCAATGGAAGGCAGATTGGTAGTAATTGTTTTTTCTGCAGGTGAAATGTTTATTAACCAAAGTTTTCATGATGATAAATTTGTTCATCTTTCAGGTGCCACAGCACTCTTCATGGCTGTGGCTGAAATTTGAAACTCTGGTGCTTCTGAAATAGCACTGCTCGACAATGACAAACTTTCCCAGTCAGGAAGTTTGGTTCCCATGAAAGAAATCAAGTGAGTGATTGCAAAAGCTTTCCATTTATACTTATATTGACGTTACTTGACCGATTTCTATAAGGCCACCATTGCGGTATAACCATAGATACTGAAGTGATGTTGGGATTATGTTAAGGGATTCTCCATGATCAGGCATGACACTCAGATGCTTCATTTCATTCAAAACAGAGTGAAAGACAGCTGAGCTTCAGAGCCCCGTTCCTTCAAGCTTCCATCCAACAAATGTTTATGTTAGACTTAAATAAAGCCGGATGAGTTTAGTCAGAGAACAATGCCAATACCCTCCTCTACCTGCTTGCCTTCAGTTATTCTCAGAATGGCATAGACATTTACTAGGAGATCCCCAAGTGCTCTACTCACTGTGCCAAAGGTGGACCCTAATGCCCTCCACATCTACCAATTGCTTCACTAAAAGTAATCAATCTTGTTCTTCCAGCACAGAGCTAGCCCCAGAACTACCATCTTAGAGGATTTTGGCAATAGAAAATATTCTCATCTGGGCATCTCATACATGCCCAGTGACTGGTTAGCTCTTTTCCCCATTTCTCTCAGAATATAGAACTGGTATAAGCAATCTTTTTGTAAAGATAATATTGAATGCCTGTTGTCTTTCAACACTGAATGGTGTGGCTTATTCAACAATCTTGGTTAAGGTATGATAATTTTATAAACATCTTTCTATAGTGTTCTATACAGGAACATTATGTTTAATACTGCTTGTTTCCCTTTTAATAAATAAAAAGCTAGTCTGCACTTGTACGCACAGCTTGATTTATAAAAACAGCGTGTATTTTGGGTACACTGAAAAAAACTCTGTCTATTGTTTTACTGGATTCATCCTCAGTAACAAGAGTTCATTTTTATACTTGCAAATATAGGCTTTTATTGTTTTAACATGTTATTATTAGCTGCCCAGAATTGGATTTGCAAGATGGGTGTCCAAATAAATTGATTTATAAATGAATGTACCTAGCTTACTATTTGAAAAAAAAAGATACAATTACCTAATCAATTTTTCCTTTATATAAATATATATACAGTATAATTTCACAGCTTTATTAAAACATTATTCTAAACATATTAATTCATATGTGCCAGACCATGATTGTTTAATAGAATTGCTGAGTGACACCCTATACTAAACTATAAACCACCACATCTTCTGGGTTCACACTGACACTAAGCTAAAATTAAGCCATAGCTTAATGTAATCCATGAACCAGGCAACCTTTTCAGCTAATATTAACTATTAACTATTCCCGCAATCCAATTCTCAGTGGAAAAGATTCCAAAGAATTCTATTTGACCAAAGCAGAGCATCATCTGGCACTATAATAAATTTCTTCACTCTGGCCAGCAGGAAAGCAGCAATCAACATAAGAAGACAAATGAGTTTTCCTACCTCTAAACATGCCTGAAATCAGTTTTAGGAGAAGGTAATCTGGCAAGATTATGCTGTTTTAATTAATGGATGGAACCAGTGCTTATAATTTGGGAGGAAGGGCTGGGGAGATTGAGCAAAGTCACAGGGGTCTTTCTCATCTCTGGCAAAGTGAAGATAGGTTGCTTTCTGTTCCCTTTTTCCAAAGCAAGTTTTTACATGGATGAGGCTGCTGGACAGATCAAACCATAAACCTTTATCCAGTAATATTACTGATCTGCCCTCCAACCATCCACCTTGAACACGAACAGAAGCAGGCAGTAGGCAAAGTTGAGAATAAAGAATTCTCTTGCTTACACAAACTTCTTTACCAGTTCTATCATATAGACTGGAGATATATTTCTCTCTTTTCTCTCTCTAGAAATTACTTGGGAAATGAAATATACTAGAGCCAACCTTTTACTTATATTCTTTCAGTTCTGCACTCAAAACATATTCCTGGGTTCAAATTCGTTATTCTTATATCATCTTATGTCAGACTATGATTGGCAATTCTGTTAAAATGAAGTCAATCTCACAAATCTGGTTGCTTTAGTCATTTTTGATAGTAACTGAAGTATATTATAGCAACCCACAGACCATCAATTCTATTCTCCTTTGCATACTGTACTTTAAAGCAATCTATATTTAAAAATAATCTTAATTATCTTAATTATCATAGACCCCATCCCCACCTTAGTTTGGTAGTATGTGCATGGAAGTTTCTAAATGTGATTGCAATGATACTTGTTGAGGGAAGGGAATTGCAGAGACTTATCCCCAAGATATAAATTCTACCCTGCTAGTCCTCATTTCTTCAGCAGCTGCTATCAAATGGCCCAAGACATTTTGCTGCAAGATGTCTCCCCTGCCTTTTTGTCCTCAAAGATAAGGAATAGCAAAAACTTTTCTTCAACAATAATGATGGGACAATATTGGTTACATCCGAAAGCAAGGTAGACTTTTTGGAGAGGACTGTCTCACTCCGGCTAACATTAGGGCCAGTCCTGGTCAGAATTCTATGAAATTCATAATGCATCGAAACAGACTCATTTATTTGCTAGTGAACATGTTAGTCATAGGAATGTTCTCCTTCTCTTAAAAGTATTCCAAACTTGCATAGTATAACTACTACCTATCCATTAACAACAAAAGCACTTGGTTTCTTAGTTTTTTAAATCTCCACACAACGGCAATCTCCTAGAAACCCGGAAAGCTGAGAAATATACCCATTTGTGGATTTCCCAATACCAAAAGGAACCATCTACATCAGGGCAGGCAAGTTTGCAGATGCCTTGGACTATTAACTCTCATGTTATAACTCTGGGAGTTGTAACCTACCGTTCTTGTCGTACTGTCCCCATTTATTCGTATCTATTTCCTGTATTCATATCCATGTTTATACTCATTCCTGTTATCTTGTAAATGTTTGACAAACCAAATAAATAATAATAAATAACCTAAGGCACCGGAAGGCCACAGGTTGACTACCGCTTGACGCAAGCTCTGCGGAGTTGCATCTTCTTGAGCCTCAGGTGACAGGAGAATCCCTGGGGCAAAGCGAGCCCCAGAGGCAACCGGAGATGAAGAAGACTACCCAAGCTCACCTCTCCAAGCGGCGGAGCTCCTTGCGACGGCCTTGAGGCTTGCGCTACTGGGCGAGTAGCTGCTGGGCTGGCTGAGGGCTCGGCTGAAGTGTTCGTCCACCACGGCGCTGATGTCCCCTTGGAAGTAGGTGAACAAGACACACCTGGCGTTGATGTACTCGGCCTCGGGGGGGCGCTCTTTCTCAGGACTGCACTCTTCCTCCTTGATGCTCGGCGGGGCGGCCTGGTTGGAGAAGGAGGAGCTGCTGCTGCCGCTGGTGCTGGCGCTCTCGGCGGCTTCCTGCATCTTCGAGTAAAAGGCTAATTTCTGTGAAGGAGAGGCAAAAACGGTCAGGGTCAGGGATCCCCGCCGCCTTCCCCTCCCCTCCCCAAGTATTTCCTCCACTGGGTGGTGGTGGTCTCGAGAGCGGCGGAACACGCTTGCCCTTCCCGCCTGTCTTTCCTCTGGGAGCCCGAGGCGGTTTACCAGGCAATCTGCTCCCATTTTCAATCCCACAACACGCTTGCGTGTGGGGGAGGGGGGGGAGCGGAGAGAGCGCGGCTTTCCCCCCCTCCCAGTTACCTTTTTTTTCTCGCGTGCTGCGGCTCATCTAATCGCCTCCAGCCAATAAGGGTACAATTTATCGCCGCAGCCAGGCTGGGCGAAGCTGCCCGAGAAAGCATTAAGAGACGAAGCAGACGGCAAACTGGCATAGTCACCACCCCGCGAACTTGGTGGCCGGTTAGAGACCTGGGCGAGAGTCTCCAACACGGTGATTACGGCAGCACACCGTAAGCCTCGTAGCCGTGAAAGCGCGGGAAAACCAGCTAGGAAGAGTTCCACTCTGCCGGGCCTATCAGCCGGCCGACTGAGAGCCTCCCCTCACCCGCCGCCTTCGAGGAAAGGAATTGTCCGAAAGGCGCGCGAGGCTTCCCGCTGCCACGAGTCTCCCACGCAAGGGACGCAAGTCACGCGTAGAGAAATATAGGGCTAGGGCGCCCTTTTAACAATTCCAACGATTCCTCCCCGCGTGGAGCGTGGCTTATGGGAGTGGTAGTCTAGTTTAGCACATTTTAGAAAGCAAAGGGTTAGAGAGAAAGACCGCCATAAGCCGTCGGTCGGTTTCAAGGTGCCGGCTTCGTTCGCGACCTCTGCCTGGGAATTCTCCTTAGAGGAGGCATTTGGGACGGATATTAGCCCAAGGGGGGACAAATCGCCTCGCAAGGGCAAAGCTGGCCAGGACGCGCCCGCTGCCTTTTCCGAAGGCCGGATGGAAGAGCCCCGCAACTTCGGTTGCTCGGCTTCGGATTTATTGGCCTCGGGAGAGTTTCTGCCACCCTGTTCACTTCCCCGGGGAGCGTTCCTCCGCCCGCCTTCGCTGTGGAAATCTCGGAGAAAGGAAAACCCGATGTGGTCCCGGATCTTCGGTCAGCGCGCGCGGCCTGCGCTCCCTTCTCGGGCGAGCAGGCGCCAGCGGAACCTTTGAAAAACGTCGCTGCCTCGAACGGGCCGAATGGCTGTTTGCCGGAGCCGGCAGGAGCCGAGAAGGCTGAGCGGAGCTGCACGGAGAAGAGAAACTGGCCTGGGAATGGCTCGGTCGAAAAGGCCACCCACTTGCACGCTGGAGAAGGAAGGCGACCATATATCACTGCCTAACAATTCCAAACGACCGAAGGCAGCGAAGAATTTCCAACTCTAAATAAAGTTTATTTTCTCGTTTACAGAGTTAGCAGACTAAACTTCCAGAATACACGAAAAGCATAGGGACGTCCAAGAAAACCGCACATTAAATACTATAAGGAAGGGAAAACTACTCTTAAACAGATAGTTGAACCTGATTGCGATTTAAGCCATATTTTGTGCCTTCGGCTTCAGAGTCCCACAAGTTTTTCCCTGCCCGGATCCAACAAATTTCACCCTCTGGACACGGGGGACCCCGAACCTCCTGGAAAGACCGTGATTGTCGACTTTTACAGGATTCATTAGATCAATTTTACGTAATGGGCGACCAAGAATAAATTTTGAAGAGCCTTGACTTCTGTCCCAAATGTACAGATTCTCAAGGATCACGGAGTTGACTGCTGTCTCGGGCAGAAGGCTGCCCTTTCTTCAGAGCAAATGCCTGCAGGGTCCTAATTTAATTTCTTTTTTGGGAAAAATTAGGCATTAGGAATCACGAGCATTTTGAGGGGGCGTTTCACGGGGTGGACGTCCTTAAATCACGGGACTCTTCCCATATTTAGCCAAGCAGAAAAACCCTTGTTGGTTACAAGGAGAGACAGTGAAATGAAAGAGACAAGAGACTTGTTCGTTTCAAAATAGATTTTGGGGAGAAAGGAGAAATTCCCCCCCCCCCCAAAAAAATTATGTGGCAAATAGAGGGAAAAAAGTATTTCGGAAAGGAACAGGTTATATTTACGAGGTTCTGAAAAAGAAAGTGCTCTCTCGAAAATCGGCTAAACATTTTCCGCGTTGGCTTTCCCGCGGTTAAGCTGCTTGCAGCTGCTACTTTTGGGAAGGGCCGAAGCAAATAATTTGGATTCGGATGCAGTGTTAAGTGCCTGGAAAACTAAATCGGAGAAACGCTTTCAAATGGGACTTTGTCAGCGAACAAACAAGGCTCGACCAATCTCTACGTCAACAATGCTTTCCTCTCGAAAGTCAAGTGAGAGGGCAACTGGAAGGATTCCCAGTCGCGGAGAAAGCGATTACCAATGGCTACTAACTGTGATGGCCAGTACATTCTGATGCCCTCCCTATCCCAACATGTTGGGAGCTGCAACTTGTTGGGCTGCTGGCCCTGATCCGGGGTTCTGATAAGAAAAATGTAGGAATGTCACCTGATCCACTGCTATCCAGAAAGGAGGAAAGCACATTATTACAAGCCGAAAAATTGTTCAGTCTTAAAACCTTTCCCTTCCAGAATCCTTCCATTCCGATGTTCAGGTTATATCAGGCACATGTCTACTTCTTTTATTCTGAAAATCCACTGTAGGTTACACCCCTTAATGTCACAAAGTCTGTGCCCCAGAATTCTAAAACACCTGGTTTTCAAAGCAGCCACTGACAATATTGCAATGCAAAATCCGCTGAAATTCCACAAGGTAGCAGGTAATGAAAATGGAGCATCTTCTCGGTGAAGACCCTTTGTTCTGAGTTTACAAGTAAGTATTCTTCAAAATAGAATAATGGCAATGGGTAATTTTGTTGCTATTTATATAAAGTAAGCCAGCGGAGAGAAATTTAAGATTATTGTGGAGGGTGAAGGAACAAGCAATTGAACACACTGCTTTCACATTTCTTCATTTTATGTAGAAAATTGATTTCAGTTTCCGGAAGATTTAAACCAAATTTATTTTAAATGATTTCTTGGGAAGCAGAAGTTAGGCATGCACAGTGCATCCATTCCTTGATATTTGCGACTTCAGACATCTTAGAAGGTGGCCCAAACAGCCCCATTTCTTAGTTAATGCGGCAGTTCATTTCTGAACAAAAGGAGAGGAGGGGAAGAGAAACAGGTGCAATTTTCTTCTAAATCCTCTTTTAATCCTCTTTTATCCTAACAGGTTTAGAATTAAACAGTATTTTTCTGTCACTGTAAACAATAACAATAACAATATTAGGCCTGCTCAGGACGAATTTATTCTATGAACTCATTCCGTCTAAATAGA
Source organism: Pantherophis guttatus (assembly GCF_059756535.1). Taxonomy (NCBI): domain Eukaryota; kingdom Metazoa; phylum Chordata; class Lepidosauria; order Squamata; family Colubridae; genus Pantherophis; species Pantherophis guttatus. The sequence goes on along the minus strand of NC_142063.1, from coordinate 250,429,808 downwards.
TATATATCCATGTGATTATTATTCTAATCACATGGATTAAAGGTTGTTCAAACGATTAAAAACAGGAATTTCATTGTTTTTAACAAAAGATCCTAAAGGATTCCCTGCTAGCAATTTATAGTCAGTCACATCCTATCACGAATACAGAGAGTATAGGAACGTCTGCATGACCAGAAACCGCGGGTCTAAATGAAGACGCAAGAACCAGTTCCATTTCGTATCTAGTCTCACAATGGGTTACGCAGTATGAAGAACACTTTTTCCTAATGGAAAACCTAATGCCGTGGGCGGGGGTATCAAAAGTCTGCAAAGCAGGTTAGCCGGATTTTAGAAACCCACGAAAAATTTCTAACACGTATGCAGAATATCTCGAGGTCAGAGAGATTTACTGGCAGGTGAGATCCCGGTACTAAAGCCCGACGTGATACCATTACCTTCTTCTATGTATATGGCTATGTATACGGACCTAGCCTAAAATAATGAGGGGGCCGTAAATGTTTTCTGGGGCAGAAGCTTTTGCGGACAAATTCCACAATTGCTTAAATTATAATTGACGTAGATGAATTTCGGATGGCACCGGGCTCCGGTTTGCTTAGCTGCTTTCGCTATCCGAGCGAGCGCTCTGAATACACCTTTCTAAGTTGAAAGCTAGCCGATAGTTGCAAGTTAAGAATCTTTAATTCTGCCTCTACCAATCGTGGCGGTGGTCAGGGCGGTGAATCTGCTCGGATCCCGCGGGCGTCCAGAAGGTTTACATCAGCGATTTGGCAGGCCTTTCCAAGAGTCCGTTTAGGATTTGCCCTTTAGGAGTTGTCCGCAGGAGGAAGTAGCGCGCCCGCCCGCCCAGATTCGACCCTACGCAAAGGAACCCAACCGACTCCACACAAAGAACTGGAAGAAACGAAATCCTTCGCCAAGACCACCAGCCCCATTGCAATCCGAGCATTTTAAAAAGGGTGACTACTCTACCCTCCCCTCCCACCCCCCGGATTTATCCATTCCGGGAAAGAGGAAGCTATTGGTCGACAGCGCGAATAAACCCCGAGGCGAATAGGACCACTACCAGGCCAGTCTCCCCCACGCAACCTCGCCCTTTGGAGGGAAGCGCCCGTCCAGCGACCTACCTGGTGGTAAGGACTGTAGGCTGCTGCGAAGTAAGGCTGAGGAGGACCGTAGACTTGGTACATAACATCCAGACAGCTCATGGCGAAAGGCGGCTGGGGCTGGCGCCGCAAAGCGGGCTAGGAGGCCAAGCCAAGGGGCGGCTTCTTCATGGGGCTGCCTGGGAAGCAGCCGAGCCCCTCGGCCGCTAGGAAGAAGTGAAGCCGCCCTGGGAAGACGCGTGCTTTGCTCTCCCTCCTTCGACGCGCCCGCAACAGCCCACCAGCTCAGGACCCAAAGGCGCGGCGGGCGCCCGTCGGGAGGCATTTAAACGGCAGGGCCGGCGTCAAGTGGAGGCGGAGACGGCCCAGTCCGCGGGACCAATGGGGAAGCCGCGTGCGTGCGCGCCCCAGACGCCCTAGTGCGCCGCGGCCACTCGTGCTGCGCTGCTTTGGGCTGCTGCGAGTGGGGAACTGGCCCGGCGGTGCTGAATTTCTCGTACTTCCCTGTAGAATAACAGCGGCGGCTTCGTCGAGGATCGATTGGTTGCATCCCACTGGTCCTCCAACTCATGAACATCTGGGAAAGGTCCAAAATCTGGAAATGCAGTGAGAGAACTGGGTCGAATCTGCACTGGGGATCGACTGATCCACTTCTTCGTTTCATACTAGGAACACGATTTTTCTGGGTGCCTTGATACATTCAGATTGAAAATGCATGGACGTTGGAAAGGGATTGAAGGCGGTGGAACCCTCCTATCCTCTTTTTTTCCGTTCCTAGTTCTGGTTAGCTAATAGATTGGCTTTGTTCCCCTAACTGGGGTGCTGTGGTTCTAATGCACTCTGTACCATAAGATAACCACATAACCTTGGTTTGTACAATGTGAAGCTTACTTTGTGGATCTGTGCATAGTACAAATAGAACTGGTGATTAACTGGGCTGGCAGAAGAATTTAAGATGCTAACTTAGTAAAGGGGATCCAGAAGGAACCTAACTTTGGACGTTTTTACTATTTTTTTGCTCTTATCCTCTGCTTCTTACACTTCCTATCTTGTTGAAATGGAGAACCTGAAAGTTACACATCTTTTGTGACATTTAGGTTATTTTTTCCTTTTCTAATAAAGTAATGTGATTCTTTTTGTCCCAACCAAATCATAGGAAATTATGAAATCATTAGTATATTATTGTAATATACTAATGCTGATAAATTAGATATACTAATGTTAAACCATTTCAAAATCTGTTCTGATTTTAAAATGTATATATGCGATGTGTAGGTATGTATATGCACAATAAACCCAACACTAAATACGGTACTTTCTTTTCTTTCCATATTCATCTACCTGGAATACTAGTGATTTGTATGACTTTCCATGTTCTCAGTTCCTTGGCGTTTTAAAGCCAATGAGTTATAGCAGCAGTATTAATTAAGAACAAAAAAAGTAGCCTTGTAGAAATGAAATTAACAAGAAGGCATACAATTGTGTATAGAACATGTTCACTTTGCTAACTTCGGACAGAGAGGGGAAGCTGTCCCAGGATATGGATATCTACCTCACACCAGTTGTAAACCCACCAGACAGAACTGATCAAATTAACTTCACACCAGTCAATGCAAAAAAAAAAAAAAATCAATTCATAATAACTCATGCATATTGTCTCTCCCTCCCTCCCTCCCTCTCTATCTCTCTCCCCCCCCTCTCTCACACACACCCCTGTATATACAGAATAGCATATCGTTAATGTATTTCGGAGAGGCATCTCAGTATGTAGGAGCACCTGGTCAATCTTGTCTTCATTTGGATGATAAGCTGACCTGGGCCTGGTTAATACTTTATTCCCCACTAGCACCCCCAGAGTATTCTAGAATCATCCAATCATTGTTGTGCCAGAATAAGAGTAGTAAGGACAGACATTCTATCACTTCAATACAGCAATAACTGAGTGATGGAATGAAGATGTTATAAGTCTTTGGTATGGAAATGACCTTGGATGTGAGATCCCTTAAGAATTTCAGGACTGCAGACTAAACTGGAAAGTTGAGAAAACATCTTGGAAGAAAGAAATAGCAAATCACTTCCATAATGTTGCCAAGAAAAGGGCATGGGCTGAGTTTATATGAATAGAAATCCTAGAAGTTCAGCTTAACTTGAGAATGTCTTTTTTACTCCGACGGATAGATTATGACAGGCAATAGGGTGAGAGAAAGGAATAACTGCTGTCTCAAATAAAAGCTCATGCTTTCTGTTAAGAATCTAAGCAAATGTTTCCCTTAAAATGAAAGAGTCAATACTGACATCCACTATGAAACTCTTGTGCCATTCAGATCATGAGCAAGTAGAAGTGGTGACCACATTTTGGCTCATCCTTAAGGTGGCCAAACAAAAATGTAGTGATGGGGACATCATTCGGTAAGATTAGATAATCCAATGAAGAACCTTGCATCCATATCTATTTTTCAGATATGGAAATTCAGCATTAGGAATCAGCCTAGAAAAACCAGCATTCTGGAACAAAATCAGGGAGCCGCTGCCAAACTCCAGCATTTGACAAGAGGAGGCACTTCTGATCCTCAACTCACCCTAGCTAGATTCTCCATTCAGGAATAGGATTTGGTTGCTGGTGAAAGATTTCCCTCTCCTGTCCCCATGAGCATCACACCCAACCTATCGCAGAGACGCTTTCTCCATTAAACAAAATAAGAGGTGGTAACTGATGCAGTAGCTTAATATGGAGATACCTTGTAATGGCTGCTATTTCTGGCAAATGGCCATCAGCATTGATTGTGGTTTTCTTACGATCAGCTCAACTGGCAGTCCTCCTTGCTTGAATATATGTGGTTGCTGACATCAGGAAGTAGGAGTTGCCACTGATTGTTTTCTAGCTAGGAACTGGAAAGAAGAATGTGTTCACCTATGTATTTGGCCAAAGATTTCCTGGCAGCTGGCCTTGTAGAGTCACTTCTCCCAAATGAGCTGGAAGGCAGCGTGATGACATTTGAAATAGTACTAGCATGAAACATCAGCAAGGTACACAAGCTGAAGCAGGAAAACATTCCTAATTGTTATTAAAATGTTTTGGATGCATGTGAAGTTCAGGATCCACAAAAAGATATTTACATTTAATCAAATTATATAATGTTGAATAGGACCCTAAAAAGGTGTTAAAGAAATGTCCAATTGTTTCAATTTGATCACAAGTCTACTTATTTTATGACACGTTTTAAACTAGAATCAGTTCCCAGAATTTACCTCCAAATCAGTTTATTGCTTTATCATGGCATAGAGATACCTCTTATTAACGGTATAATTTTAATGAACCGCACATCAGCATATGAAATCTGTTTGTAGTTTTCTTCATTCAGATGGTAACATTTTAATTGGACATGCTGTTCTTTTAAAAATGTAAATACTCTTTTAACAACACACATGCTTCTCTGTTTCACAAGCTTTTGTGTCCCTTTCTAAAAGCTGGATTTGGTGGATGTGATTCAAGTTAGATTACTGTAATGTGCTCTAGGTGGAAATATTCTTTCTGACTGCTTGGCTATTTGCTAAGTGCACAAGCTGGTAATTTGCCTCTTGGTTGAATTTCCAAGAGCGTGTTACCAATATTTGCACTGGCTTCCAAGTCCTTTCTTGGCACAATTATGGTGTTGGTTTTGACCTAAAGTCCTTAAATAAATAAAGAGGTGCCATTTGGAACTTTACACAAAACAGAGAAGCCTTACCAGATGACATAGAGATTGCATTCCTCATAGACACAGATTGCCAGAATGCAATATTATCCTGGCCATGTTCTTCTGTCCTGTAGCCGCATTAACTGTGTTGACAGAATGCAATGTAAACCAAGTATGTCATTTCTAAAACATCCAGGATTTCCTCCTATGCTAAGGGAATCCTGTTAGTGGCTGATGATACAGACACAAAACAGCCTTAGAAGGGGTAGATATTTAACTTCTGCTAGGGAATTTTAAGGATTAAGATACCAACAAGCATTAAAATATTTGACCTCAAACATCTGCAGTGGAAACAAGTGTGTGGTCAATTAGTCTTCATGGCCACTTTATGCATGTTTATAGGGCTGTAGTTTCTATTGAGTTTATGGGATTATTTTTAAACAAATATACTAAATAGAACTGCTGTAGTGTAATTAAAAAAATAGAGCAATAAATTCCCTGCCATTCCAAGCAGGAGGAGAAAGAAACCATCCATCCATCCATCCATCCATCCATCCATCCATCCATCCATCCAACCATCCATGAAATTCTTCAACCTATTCACTTCTGTTCCTGAGCAGCATAATTAGTGTCATCATCAGTTTTGCCTCTGAGAAGTAGGGAAAAAGCTGGAAAACCCTGCTAGCATGATTTACCGTATTTTTTGGAGTATAAGACGCTCCGGACTATAAGACGCACCTACCTTTTTTGGTGAGGAAAACAAGAAAAAGAAATCTGCCTCTGCCTCCCAGCAATTTTGCTTCGTTGCAGCAAACAGCCTGCTTTAATTTCATTTTTGTTTTCAGCATAGCTTGATTAGCACAAGGAAAAAAAAATGTGCTCCAGCAATTTACCTCCTTATAGCAAACAGTAGAGCCCTGCGCAAAACAGCTGAGAGCAAAACAGCTGAGACTCGGGAGGCCGATCCAATCAACTTGTGCTAATTAGGCTGTGCTGAAGCTGAAATGAACTGTTTCTTCTTGCTGCTTGCTACAAGGAGGTAACTGCTGGGAGGCAGAGACCAAAGGGTAGGGACCAGTGGGTGGGCGGGGCTACATTCGGTGTATAACATGCACCTAGATTTTCACCCCCTTTTAGGGGGGAAAAAGCTGCATTTTATACTCTGAAAAATACGGTAGCTTATTTAAATTAGCTACATAGGGACAGACATCTTGATTAGTCCTTGGTTGGGAGACAACCAGAAAACTCCTGGGCTGTAGCTGGATGAGGGGTTTAGAAAAAATGCTTTAACAAATTACTTCCATATTGTTGCCAGGGAAACTGGATTGTAGTGTCCATGAACTCATCAGAAGTTGAGCTTGACTGGAGAGAGTCAGGAAAGAAGAGAAGCATTAGATATTATAAGTGAAGCATCCAGAACAATAAATGGTGTTAAACAAAGCATGTCCCACCATCACTACGTACTTACGGACTATTGTGAAAGTGATGGGAATAACTAGGATGCTTAGCATTTATTTTGCAATGGGTGTTTAAACAGGCAGTGAAGAGGGTTGTAAGCAGTTTATGAATTGCCAGCTATTCTTTAGCAACCAACAGTTTTTACAGTATTTCCATTTCCACTTTTTGGGGAATTAAGCTAATGATTTTTCTTTACTGTGAACTGAGACCATTATGTGGACGGCAACGGAATACTTCTTTGGGTGATATGAAAGAATATTAGCATGGGCGGTACTATTTCTCAAAAAAGAAAACACTATCAGAGTTAGGTAACATTTGTACGACAGCAGACAATATGTTTTGCAATAGAAATAACACATGGAATACTTTACAGAATAGTACTGAGTTTCCTTAATCACATGCAGAATAATATTTATTGACACACACCTTACTGCTCCAATATTAACATGCCTGAAAATGGGTGGTGGCTTATTTATGGGTGATTTTAGGCTGAGAAATAGAAATATGAATCTGCTTTATGTCACTCACTTTGTCCTTCCAATTATCTCTATATCTGGAGTTCTCTCTAATTGCTGCTAGTTCTTACTTGAATACCGATAATGCATATTTTCTTTTTATGTTTACCCTGAGCTATGCTCTCAGGTAGTGTACTCTTTGTAAACTATTTTTATCTCATTCCTTATTTCCCATGGCAAAGAGTCCATGTTCAGATTTATTGCTTATTCTTCATTGAATGCATCTCCTGTTTTGCTGCTGCTGCCCAGTTATTCCTAACCCAGGGACTGAGACCTGGATCAGCTTCAAGGAGAAAAACTTTCTTCCAGCAGTTTTCTTTAGAGGAAGATGCTTCCAATTGGTAGAACCTTCACATATACATTCTTAGGGATATGTCATAATCTGCCTTGTGGTACACATGAAGCTAGTGATCGAAGACATTTTTCACTAGGGAAAGGCATGGGGTAAATGAAGCAGAGCAATGCATGCAGAGACACCAAATGAAATGCCCTTAAGTGGGATTCTTATTGTTTTTGTCTAACCTGAACCATTTTATGATAGCATAGTGCAAATATTCCAACTGGAACTTTTGGTCCTTGCTCTTTTGGCTATATATCATGATACCTTTTAAAAGAATGGCTGCAGGTGATGGGACAAACCTCATGGCACATCTACTATTGGTTTACAATCTACTATTGATGTAATGAAGGAAAGCATCATATGTTGTGGATTTCATGGGCAGGACATTAAATGCACTAGCTCTCTCTGATATTAGGAATCTGTGGCTCAAAAGTAAACATTACTTCCTTTTGCATCGAGTATCTTTGAACTCAGCATCTAAGGCGTGACAATCAAATCCAAATCATGTCATCAACGATTCTGAAATTTATTCAAGAGGGATTACATCCTGACTTTTTCAATTTTACTTCAATTACTCCCTTTCTAAATAGACATTTATTATCTCTTGGATTCAGCCAATCAACCTCTTTGCTAAAGGATAAGAGCAAATATAACAAGTATTGAGCAGACCCAAGATAAGCCAGATTCTTTGAAGTTGTTTATCTGTTATTAAGAGCATTTCTTGTATTCTCAGGTTACCACAAGAGAAATTCATCTGGCAAAAATTAAAAGGGTCTATGTAATATTCTGAACGTATCCATAAATAAAATTGAGAAGTGATAGCATCCAAGGCCCAGCAGATGTAAGATAATTTTATTCTTGAAATCCTTGGTAGAAAGATCAAATGTTCTTTTGAAGATTCCATCAGTTTACTTAGTGGGCCAAGCCAACTAGAGTCTAAAAGCACTTGGAAAAACTCCACCAGATGGCAGCACATGGATATAGTGGTGAGCCATTATAGTTCCTTCACCACCAAATAGTTCTCTGTTGTACTGTACATACACTCGTTTAGGAATCTCTGCCACTTGTGTTGAACATGCCCCTATTTGCTTTAAAGCTTCCAATTTCCTTTGGGTTGCAAGAAGCTAGATAGCAGAAGACCATATCAGCAGTAATCAGTGCCCTTCTATATCATTTTTCATAATGGAGGGGGGAAGAAGAGCATGTCTGTAGGCAAGTTCAAACATTTTACATGGATGTGTGGATCAAAATACTGAAACTCTGAATATGTCTATTACTATCTATCTAACTTAATAATATTTGAATTTTTCTTGAATTGCTGAAACATTTCAGTAATTAAAGAAAAATTATAGAGGGCACACAAAAATAAGGTCACGTGAAGGATAGATATGGAGGCTGATAAGCCACTGGAAGTTAGTGTTCTGTGGTATACTTTATCTTGTAATGAGTTGACATAGTTTCTGGCATATCATGCATTTGTTATTGCAAGATTTTTGGATCAGTTAGACAAAGAATGGTATACTAGCGTAAATGCTCAGTAAATGCTTATTAGTCCTGCAAAGCAAGGTATTATAGGCTAGTTTTACAACTTACTTTGGACTTAGTTGTAAAAAGGAAATTAGGGTCTCTTGCTTGAAGATAAGTCAAGAAGGAGCTGAATAAAATGATGAGGATTCAACCCAATTTTTGGATGGATGGAATAATTATTGTCATGTTAATAACTAAAGTTATCTGGATAGATTAAATGTTAGTTAAAACAATTGAAAACTGTAGAACATTTATAAATGGTTAATTGCATTGTGTTTAAACCTTAATGCCTCTGGCATTTTAAACATGGCTCTTGATTATTTCAATATTTTCAATATTGTATTTTATAACCCTTTGTAAGGTTTTGCTCCAGGAACAAAATTAGAATTGATTGATGATAATGATGAGGATATCGTTGAATCCAAAGCCATGCAGTTCTGCTTTAGAATGATAAAACATCTGGTTTTAGGAACCTTTGGTCATGGTCATGGTGGTGGGTAAATCTTCCTCCTCATCCTGATCTTTGTTAATCTCTGACCCCTGACTGTGTAAAGACACACGCATGTCTTTCAATCTTCCAGCTTTTCCAACATGTTCTTGCCAAGCCATACTTCAGTTTCTCGCCTTCCAGTTCCATACAAACACTACAGAGTCCACACATTCCTTTAGCGCAGTAGCAAGCTTTCACATTTCTTTCAACAAGAAGCATAGATTACTGTCACAGGAAGCAAAGCTGAAGTCATTGCTGAAACTCATATTTGCCGCTTTCTGTTTGTCCCTTCCATGCCAGGGGGCGGGGTGAGTGGTGGTATCTTGTGACCACCTTGTGCAGTCCCAATCGATACTAAAAGGGTCCTATTTTTCCTCGTTGGAACTTTGATACATATTCTTTTACTGTCCAGCAGCCCCCATTGGAACAAAGAAATGCAGTCTTTCTTGCACCACATGCAGTATAATTTTAAGAGGGGCTATGTTTTCTCCTGAAACTACTGGCTCTTTTTCTGTGTAAATCAATCCCAAATTTGACACTTTCTCAGATTACTGTTAAAATGTGCACAGTAAAAGCTAACCAGGGGTGGGTTCTACTTATCTTTACTACCAGTTCGCAGCGGGGCTGTGCGTGATCTTCTGTGCATGCGCAGAAGCATTTTGATGATGTAGGGGTTGGTGGGCAGAGCCTCCCACCGGTTTTACTACCGGTTCTATACCACCACTGAAGCTAACCACATGGTATATGGCAGTCTGAAATATGGAAGAGGAAAGGAAAAGAATTGGGCATTAAAGCTCCAGTTTGGCATCATAGGTCTCATCAGGACCAGGAAGGCTGCCAAGCTCCAGGTCCATTAGGAAATATCCTCTTGCCAGACTTAGAAGTCTTCTGTATCACAGCATCTGAACATATAGAGATATATGTTGATATCTGAACATATAAGCATATAGAACAGCACTTCCCCCAGAGATCTGGATAGCTCCAAGTCTTCTGGTGTTGTGTAAGGCATTAAACTTGTTTCCTTGGACACTTGGGTTGGGAGATTAAGCCACTCCCATTGGTGCATTTGTTTGATAGATCTGAAAATGGTAATGCATAGCTGTCAAGCCTTGTGGAGTGAATCATACCAAATACATTGTTTCAGCTCAAATGCAAGTAGATAGTGAACTACTGTGTTTTATGATGGAGACATCTAAATGCACAATATTAGAATCCAGAATAAATTGAGTATAAACTTCAGTGAGCATGATAGTAGCAGCTAATCATTGATCAGGGGTTGCTAAATTGTTATGATTTGATGAAGTAATGATGACCATGATAAATCAAGAGTTGATTTAATGGCTAATTTATATAAAGTTCCATACCTGTCAAGGTTTATGGTGCAGACTAGCTTCTTCTCCTGAAGGGAACACAGAAGTCCATTGGCTCTGTAGCTGTAGCAGAAATTTGATACAGATTTGGGATTCAACTCTGAAAGGTGAGAGGTTAAGTTGATGGATTAATAGCAGCTTCCAGATGAAAAGAAACATGTAACATTTAGATCTTGAAATAGCTTGTTCATATAAAGATCCAGAATGATCGAGCAGGGTTGAATGCAAATGGAGACATAAATAAATCACACCCATGAAGCTGTGGACCAAAAAGATCGCTCATGGTATGAACACATACCTTCTTCAGACACTTGAGGATGTCAAAGAATGATTAGGATCCATTCCTTGCATTTTTTGAAGTTATTTGTGAAATAGCATAGCATGGTGAATTGCATTGAAATATTTTTGCTAACCGTTGCAGAAATGGTGTTATACGTTTTCACAGGGCTGGGTAAGTTCTGAAGCTCATCTTCCTATGGAAACATCCTCCTTGTTAGTTTCAGATGACAGTTCAGGGCACTAGAGAGACCCACTTGTGTATAAAGAGGAGAAGAGACAGAGGAAGATTTAGCACTGCATTTTCACAGGGGCAAGAAATTCCATCCCTCTCCAATGTGTTTTGGCAGGCAGCCTGGCTCCTTGTCAAGCACATGATCCTTCGATTGCCTCCTATTTCTGGCTTGGATCTAGATCTTGATAGTTTAGCAAACCATGTTAAGAGGTTAAAATTAGGCAGCTGAAGCTGTGATATCAGAGACCCATCTCCAGCAAAAGGAAGATCAAGAAAGACAAGACAAAACAAAAAAAAGATATAAGGATTTTAAGACCAAATGTCAGCAGCACTACATATAGGTTCGGTATTTACTCTGATGAAACAATAGTATAAGAGAGATCTATCGGTTCATCTTTCTGTTTTGGGTTTAGCATGACTATTCTGGTGACCAAATAATGAGAATTGGGGAAACAGGCATACCAAGTCAGGCTACTGGTTCCTCTACTGTGTTTCCCCGAAACTAAGACATGTCCTGATAATAAGCCCAATTAGGCTTTCGAGAGCATATGCTAAAATAAGCCCCCCGAAAATAAGCCTCCCAATACTTAGATGCATGCACAAGGGAGGAAAGGGAGGGGGAACATCAGAGCTGCTGCCGCCCAAGATCAGCAGGCCGGATTCAGTGAGCCGGATGCACTGCTGCCACTCGGGAGAAGAAGAGAGAGAGAGGAGGCACTGCGCGAGAGCCCATTTCTGACGTTGTTCTCCTCCCAGGCGGTGGTAGCATGTTCAGCTCCCCGAATCTGGCTTGCTGTTAATGGCTGGTGAGGGGGAGTGGCAGGTGGGGAGGGGTGGGGTGGCGGAGAAGCGAGATGCATGGAGTGAGACGGGGCTCCCCTTCCGTCTCTTCTCCCCTCCTTGCCGGGCCTGGCAGGAGCTGGAAGTCAGGTAAGACACGGTGGAGAAGTGAGACACGTGTTTTACATGACTTCCAGCTCCTGCCATGCCTGGTAGACATGTGATGGAGCAAAGTCTGTCCATCCATGGGGAAGTGTGGCCAACCAGAGTCCTGCTGGCGTGGCCGGCCACTGAGGGGGAGGGAAGAGGGTTGCTCAAAACCCAGCGAGGTGCCCGCTCCTGCTCAGCCCTTGAGATACTCTGTCTTGAGGTGACTGAGGCAGTCTCTAGACGGTGAGCGCAAACAGCTCGTACTTGTTCTGCAGGCCAGCTGAGACGGTCAGCATCTCCTTGAGGAGGGCCCATGCATGCACCAGCATTCCCAGGAAGTCGTCTTTGAGGCAGGTTGTTTTCCAGTTTCCGCAGCGACTTCTCTGAGTTGGCATAGGCATCCCCAATCTGCGCGAATTCCCTGAGCAGGTAGTTGCCATAGCTTTCCCCACCATCCAGATCATAGGTAGTGCTCTTCTGGATGCTTTCCAGCACATGCACCATGTCCTCCACCTGCCGGCCCAGGAGACTGAATTCCTCGCACAGCGTCAGAGCGGGTGCTGCTGCTGCCACCACGGGATGGAAGCATTCACCCTCCCTGTCTGATTGCAGGCAGTTGTTCACCCTGAAAAGCAACTGACACTTCTCTGGGTTGTCGTTCTCCTCATAGTCCCACGTCGGGCACGAAATAGTGATGCAATGTCCCATTGGACATCTTCAAATAAAGCAGGCTGTCAAAATAGCCATGGCACAAGCTGATCAAACAGCTCAGTAGCCACACCGAGAGGAACCCCAGCAGCATCCCGGGGCGAAGTGGGGAGCTGCCCTGACACCCTAAGCATCCTGAAGCGGAAGAGGGCAAAGGCAACTCCGGTCGTGCCTAGTTTCAAGTCCTCTGGTTGTGACTGCCTCTCTTGCAGGGCTTCATTGGGACCTGCTGGGAAGCCATCTCTTGGCCCTTCTCACTCCCTGTGAAGAAAAACGGCCTGTTTGCCAACTTCTGGTGGGTCTGGAAGGACCAAAAATCAGATGTCTGTGCCAGAGCTGAGCTAGGGCAACACTCGTGTGCCCACCAATATGGCTCTGTGTGCCACCTGTGGCACGCGTGCCATAGATTCGCCATCATGGGTATAGGATGTGACTGTGACTACATTATACAAAGACAAGATGGAAATTAACATTTCTGTCATCTTCTTATGAATTCTCTTCCCTTCAGAAATATATTAGAAGAATTCAAAATTAAAGCTCTTAGATAGTGTTGTATATCCAGAACCAATCATGATTCCCAGGAAAGTCATATAGCATATGCGGTAGTATGGACAGAGCAAGCGAGGTCAGACTGAAGAAAGCAGTGTCACTACATAACAACACAAACCTAACTCTTTTTCTATGTGTACACATTATCACATAAACATCCAAAAGAGGTAGAACTTGTGCTGTGATACTGTTTCCATAATTTTAATGAAAGTAATAAGATCCTGCAGATATCACTGCATCTATGCTACAAATATAGATTTACTTCATATATGTCTAATTAATGAGGGTTTAAAGAATCCTTAGTATGCTCATAATGCCTCTCTTGAAATCTTTAGGCATTCTGACAAAGACAGCTCTTGGGGTTTTCTTAGGAGAAGGAAAGACTATTTGAAATAATTTAATTCTGACAGTATTAATATTAGTGAAGATCAGCCACACAAGATTTCCTATTTTTGATAAATTCTAGATGTATTAAGATTACAACTTCCAGAAATTCCAGCCAGGCCATGTGGGATGAGAATTCTGGAAGTTGCATTCCCTAATATACCTAGACGATGCCAAAATATGAATTACTGTCATATAATCAACAGCATGTATTAATTCATTATTGAATTAATACTTGTCACCTTTTTGGTATATTCATTATAGGCTTAACATTTTAATAAGTAAATATCAGAAGCTCAATTCTTGATGCTGGTGTATTTGCAGAAGCAGCAGAAGCCATTCAGACAATGTATACAGCATAATTGGTAATGAGCATTACTGGTAAAATTAGGGAATAATATGTGACCTTCAAGCTTGCAGCTACATTCTTCTTTACAACAGAAGTTCACTGATCTATAACAAACCCAAGTTATTGATTGGGAATACGCTATCTGTTCTGAATTGTAACATTTCTCAGAGTTATTTGATAATTTACTCTTCCTTGAGACATTGAGATGAATGACTACAAAGCAGCCATTTCCCCATCATCTGTGTAGATGCCCGTGTCTTTACAACGTTGACTATTTGCTTCTTATTTAAAATGAACACACAGACATCCCCATTGTCTTGCTCTCCTTCCCCTACATCTAAGTCCTTGTGGGAAGCAAATGACCTCATCTAGCTTGACATGGCCATGCATCTTTGACTGTATGTTAGAGACAAATGTCATCTATATATGGCAGCTACTCATGTATCTTTTTTGGCTGGCATTATTAATGTTTCTTATTACTGGTCCTGGGTGTTGGCTAATGTGATGGCCACAGCTTTGAAAGCAAGTAGCAGAGATCACAGCCAAGCATTAGCTTTACAGCAAGGCAGCTGTAGAACCTCTGCTATAATATCAAAGGAATATATCTCTCCCAATGTGTTTCCATTGCTCATGAACAGCAGGTGAAGGTAATACAGAAGTTCTGCTGATTCGAAGAGGGAAAAGGGCAGCTAGCAATAAATTCATGTATCTCAGTAGTAATAACAGAAAGCAGGCACTTAGCCAAAGTTGAAATACAAATGTGGTGAGAACAACAACCTTATCAGAGAGTATTATCTTCTGGGCAATGTGGCACTCTATGATCTACATGGAGATTTTAAAGGTTTAAGTGACACCCAAAAATTTATTTATATATTGCTCTCCCTTCAAAACAATAATAAAGTAATTATTTATAATAAATATTATGATATAAAAATAAAATAAATATTATTTATACTGTAAACATTTAGTTAAATTAATAATGTTTATTATTAGCAATAGTCAATAAGTATACCGCATACAATTATTTGTACAATATTTAAAACTCATATAACTTTATTAAGTTGTATGCTTGTGTATATCTGAATGTATATGAGGATATCCTGATGAGGATACTTTATACTGGTGAGATCTAATTGAGTGTGGTGCAATTGATTTGAGTTCTCAGTACTAATGCTCACCATATACAACCATCCTTTAATGGAATTTCCATAGGCTTTCATTATCAAGGATTCCCCCCCCAAAAAAAAACTAATTCCCCTACATCATTTCTCCCCCCCCACACTTTTCCTGCTTAGTAATTTAATGCTAAAATATAAAAGTAATAAAACAATGGTTAATTAGCTGACAATTCATTAAATGTTGGTTCTGGAGTTTTATCATTTTAATGTTCTTAATCTATAACATTTGATAGGTAATGTTAAACATCTTTTATTTTTAGAGGGGAAACAGCATAGGAATCCTACAAACAGATGCACGTAGATACACGTTTATTTACTAATATTGTGATCTGGAGCAACATTTATCCTGTAAAGGCTTAGTCAACATAGGTCTTTTAAACCACCAACGATAGCATAAGAACCATCCTTATTTCTCCAGGGTGATACATATTTAAGAGGGTTTTCTCATTTTTAGATATAATCATTATTATTGCAGTTTCTAGACCAGGGGTGTCGAACTCAAGGGTGCTTAGATCTGGCCCATGGGGCCGCCCTGGAAACAGTCAAGGACCGGCCTGTGGTGCCACTGCCAGCAAAAATGGAGGCTCTCCCGAGTTCCGTTTTCACTGGCAGAGGGTTACAGGAAGCTATCACAGCCGAAAACGGAGCTCGGGAGCCCATTTTTGCTGGTAGATGTGCTTGGGCTGCCATAGGCGCCCCCCAAACAAGTGATGTCGAGCTAGCCACACCCCCTGGCCACACCCACCCCAGCCCCCCCAAGGTCAAACACAACCCTGATGCAGCTCTCAATGAAATCGAGTTTGACACCCCTATTCTAGATAGTCTTGTACAAGACTTCCATTTACCGCATATAACAGCAATCCATATGTTACAGGTAGCACTCAAGTTATGATCTTAATGGAGCCTGCCCATTATGATCTTTAAGTTGCAATTGTGAATGATGTACTAAATGTTTGTTTGTCTTAAAAAAAAAAAACTTTTTTAAAAAAAAGTTGCAATTGTGACCGATCCTATTTTACTTTTTTTTTTGCAGTAGTTGTTAAGTGAACACAGTGGTCGTAAATGGATGCAGCAGTCTTTGAGGAAACACCACGGTCATTAACCGAGCATATTGGTCTCTTTGGCATAGTTTTCCTGAAAACCAGAAGTACTGTTTTTCAGCAAAACCCTCATAAAATGTGGTCATGTGACTGTGGGACACTGCAAATGACTGTAAATAAGACCTGGTTTTGCCAAGCGCCCGAAATCTAGTCATTGATTGTAGGGATGGGGGAGGGAGCATGACTGTCAGAATTTCAGATCCGGATCATAAATCCCCTTTTTCAGATAAGTTGTAACTTTGAATGGTTGTTGTCTGTTTGTCTATTTATCTACCTCATCCATTTCTGTTTAAAAAAAATCAAATATCACATAGGTTTTTCCTATAAATTCATATGATCAAAAGAAATACCTTACAATGGCTTTAGGTTCTCTTCCCATTATTTCCACTGATACCACGTTTCCCAGAAAATAAGACCCTGTCTTAAATTTTTTTGAACCCTGAAATAAGCACTTGGCCTTATTGCCATGCGCTCAAAAGCCCGATTGGGCTTATTATCAGGGAATGTCTTATTTTGGGGGAAACAAGGTATTTAAAATAATTTATTAGAAATCTAGCTTCCCTTTTTCTTTGCATCTTCTATTTGATAAAAATACGTGTTTAAAACTATTAAATTCTTTTTCAAAAGTATATTATCATGAAACTCTTCAATATACAACAAAGCTATTTTGATATCCAGATGCTACTGATAAAACACAACTTAGTCTCATTTAGGACTAAGATAGAAGTTTAGAAAGTTGGTGGAAAGATACTGCATTTTCTGCTAGTGGGAGATGCGATTCAGTGATTTTATGTTTAAGTTTCTCCATAATAGAATGCACTTGGTACACTGAGAAAATATAATAGTGTCTCCTATGGTGTCATTTAATATCAAAATTGCTGATACAAATTCCACTTAGCAATAGCACTTAGATTTATATAATGCTTCGCAGTGCTTCACAGTCCTCTGTAAGTGGTTTACAAAGTCAGCATGTGGCACAGAAACATGGCGTTGTAAGAACACTTTGCTCTAGGGCAGTATGGAAAATTGGGTCTCCAGGAGCAACAAAGAGGTGTGTAGTAACTACAGCATATAACAAAATGTATAAGGGCACAATAGGTTTCCATAGACCAGAGTTTATTTTGAACCATTAAAGCCATTGCTATAAGGAATGTGACTTCTCCAAGGTACAACAAGAGACTTTCATTGCGAGAGGCTAGTATAGTTATTCTTTTGCTTGTTTCACATGTTCCAATATACACATCAACTGGGAATGTCAATGCTCAAACTATTTTAGACAGATTAACAGGGCAGTCATTTGGATCATCAGAAAATCTTCCAGGTGATAGGTATGCCAACAGCATTGTTTAATCCAAGACCCATAAACTAAAGGAAGCAGCAGTTGCCTTGGGCGCAGGGAGCCATGCAAATACTATTTTAATTCTTTTATATAATCACATGCCTCCACATGATTTGTTGGCCTCTTTTGATTCTACCCTGTGGCAAAAGACAAGCCCGCTACCGCCCTTTAATGTCTTCCCACCTGCTTTGTGAACATAAACTGAACATGTGTGATTTCACACAGCTTAATTCATGCAGTAAACTACACTGCCTCTGCTTTATAACTGGCACTTAGCACCGGGCTTTTGGCTGCAAAAATGAAAGCAGATGTACCACTGTTAAAAGAATAGAGATGCTGTCACTCCCTTCCATTTGTTTTACTGAAGTGCTGCTACTGTCTTGTCTTTAGAGTTCAGCTGTTTGAATCTGGAGGATGACCAGAAATTAATCAAAGAACCAAGCATCTTAATCTGGTTTACCATTTTCTCTGTTAGGATTCACAATGTTGCTGAGAATTAAGGCAAATTTTAAGAAGAATCTTTCTCTCTGCAGCTAGGTTTCTCTCACGGTTGTAGCTGAACAAGACCACATGAGGGGGCATCAGTAAGAATTCAAATAATGCAAGACTCACCCTAGAATCTCAGAATTGGGTGACATTTCCTCCAAAATTATGACATTATGTTTTTTCTCTCTCAAAGGAGTTTTACTCAGATCTTGTAAAACCCCATTTATCCTCAGTGGGACACTATATAGCAATCAGAATCTAACAAATTAATCTCCATGAATGATTGAAAGAGACTTCCAAATGGCCTGATATTTGTCTCCAGTTCTTAACAGATGTCTCACAAGTTGAAGGAAATCTTAGGGATCGATTCTATGTGATCTAGGCTGCAATTTTATATAATTTGTACTTATAGATAGTCCTTAACTTACAACAGTTCATTTACTAACTGTTCAATGTTACAACGGCACTGAAAAAAGTTATTTATAATTATTTTTCACACTTATGGCCTTTTTAGCATCCCCATGATCATGTGATCAAAATTCAGATGCTTGGCAACTGATTCATATTTATGACGGTTGCTGTGCCCAAGGTCACGTGATTACCTTTTGCAGCCTTCTGACAAACAAAGTCAATGGGGAAGCCATATTCACTTAACAACCGTGTTACTAGCTTATTAACTGCAGTGATTCACTTAACAACTGTAGCAAGAAAGGTCGTAAAATGGGGCAAAAGTCACTTAACAAATGTCTCAATTAACAACAGAAATTCTGGGCACAATTGTGGTCATAAGTCAAGGACTACCTGTACTTAGGAGGAAGCCTCATTGAAAAGTTATATGCCTCTGAAAATAGACATAGGATTGCACTGCTATTTCATGAACTAGCAAATAATCAACTGCATCCAAAATATTTGTTAATTAAAAAAATGTTCTAAAGAAAAAAGTTGTTTTGTCTTTAAAAACGAAATATCTTTGAAGAGGCATCCCATTAATTGTTTTACACAGTGTAGAATGCTTCTTTTAAGAAAACACTGATGCAGATATCTTTCTTCCCCCTAAAAAGTACTTGTACAAATATCATTAAACATTATTAAATATGTTAAATATTATTTGATTTATTGAAGGCGCATTTTCATTGTTCTTTACTGATTAATCCAAGCATGTACTGAACAAATTATGAAATTGTGTGCATGTCCACTATGATCTAAGAAGATATAGGTACTTTCCTCATTGTACATGCAGTTTTAATATTAAACACAAATTTATGACATGCAATTTCATTATTAAACACAAATAAACATTAATCATTCTTGCTGTTTCTGGTGAAACCTCAACTGATAAGTGAGCTTAGTGTGATATATTGGTGAAAATAAAGGTTCTTTCTATATAGGAATTGGTTTCATTCAACTTGTAAGAAAGGTGTACAGAGAAAAACTGAACCCAATAGAGAGAAACATGTTTGAAATGTGGAGGATCAAGGATAGAAATTTGGCATCCTGGAAGTTGCCTTTTAGCCTAAATTCTGTTCAATCTCTACACATAAGGAATGGGTCTAGTAAAGAGATCCCTGGCCAACTTAAAAACTGATTTTTTAAAAACTTGGCTTAAAATAAACAAAATAAAACAAGTGCTTTTAAAAATAGACAGCTGTCGATGAGGCAATTGGACTAGAGAGGGGGAGTCTATGGAAAAGAGTGGCATTTGCAAAGACAGAACTTCTTTCATATCATCCAGCCGGTGGTGGTGACAGAGCCATCTGTCCTGTCTTTTTGCCCTTCCCTGTCTGCCATCAATTTCCCACGATGTCTCCAAGTGACAGCTCTCTCATAGTGGCCAAACTTGGAAACAAGGTATACGTCAGGGAGGAAAATACGAGTAAACCAAACCATGAGTGAAAGAACGTAAAAGGAGCACCAGATGAGATCATAGGCAAAAAGTGAACTAGTCACTAGAGGGTCTTTTTGAGTAGGGAGTCAAACATTAAAATACTGTTGCAATTTAATATGAACTTAAACAAATACTGCTGCAAGTCCTCCATGGCAAGTATTTTTGAAGCAGCTGCAGATGTAAAAAAAAAAAAAAAAAAAGGGAGGGGGGAGATTTTTCTTGTGAAGAAAAATCCATACCTTGCAAATATACACAAAGTCCATCTGCTACTATTAATCCTAAATTTCCTTTCTTGTTTAGAAAAGAATAACTTAATAATTGGCAGGAGTAGCTTGTTGCATGTCTATAGAACCCTTACTAGTATCTTTGAATTAAGGCCCAAAAATCAAGATCACAGTTCTTGATGATTTCTATAAATAAGATGATTTTGTCATCAGCGCTGGTGTTGTGTTGAGTTACATTAATGAATATCATATTGAAGATGAAATCACTAAGGAAGACTCCCAGAAAATATACTTTTGCTGTTCTTTTTAAATCTTTGATTAACTTTATTCTGTTGAAGTTAATCTTGTTATTTTCCTTGTTTTCTATTTGCTATTATTAAAAACAATAGAGTCCAAAAGTCCATCCAGATTTGTTAAATGTCTCTTTAGAAGACTAATATTTATCCCTTAATTACAGTATGATTTAAAGGCTGATATCCACATGATGCATAAACAATCATGATCATTATATACCTAATCTACATTGTCCAGTTTCAGTGGGATATATGCAATTGATTTATCTATGGACAGGTACTACTGAACTTTTTCTATAAAGCAGTTTGACATCTGGATATTTCATTGAATTCCTTCTTACATATTTTACATTTGTATATCTTTCAGTAATGCTTTCACAATTTGTTTTTGTCATACCTTGGGCACTATGGAGAATAAATCCATATCTTCTTCCCTGAAATAGCCCTTCAAGCATTGGAAGACTACTATCATGACTCTTCTAAACCTTATTTTCTTTAGGCTAAATATGCACTTTCCTACAAACTATACCTCATAGGATTTAACCTAAAGGCTCTCATTATCTCTAATGCTCTTCTCTGCAATCTTTCCAGTTCCTCGGTATCCTTCTTGTATTGTAATCAAAACCAGATATTTTGATCTTATGCTCCTGATACATGGTTTTGTGTTTATATGAGAGAGTCGTAATAAGCTCATTTTTTAAAAAAATTAGACCACCTTCTTACTGTATTAATGGTTTCTCTTCATTAAACCACACATTATCATAGTTTCATGGCTCTGCATTTGCTCTACCCACCTTTATTTAGTGTTATATTATTTTGTTTTTCATTTTCTCCTATGAAAAATGATTAGTGAAGAAGCTTTCTATGACATGGCCCCAGTAATACCAGATAAGTGCCAAATATTTTGCAAAACTCTGGGGACTTCTAAACATGAGTATGCCTTTCCTATGACTCAATGCCTAGGTAGTCACCACTGAACAAGTATGAATTTCCTGCACTCACAGCCCAATGTTATGCAGAAGAACTTGGATTTCAGCCAGTGTAGTCTCATACCAATTAATGGGATTAAACATATAAATCTGAATAGCACAACTTGACATTGGCCTATTTTTTATTCTGGTAAGTGCTGTACACATTCTTGTGAAGCTTTCAGAAGAACTAAAACATCTCATCCACTTTCAGATGGGGAACTTTTTTTTCTATGACTGAGTCTTCAGAACAGCCAGGAAATCCTAAGCTTCCATAGCACTTAAAAAAACACATCAACTTTTGAACAATATAGTCACTAATGACCCTAACAGTATCTTCTTAAAACAATTTTAAGACATATTCTTCTGTTTGGAAGATTGTCTTAAACTTCACAAAGGAATAAAAATGTACTCATATGATTCAAAGTTCTGATGTAGATCGCAACAAAAGATTGGATAGGTTGAATAAGGAAATGCTTTCTAAAAATAAGACTTGAAATAGGTTTCAGAAGTGATCAGAAAGGGTGTGAAAACTCACAACAGAAATTCTTTTAGGGAATAGGGGCAACCTCTTCATGGCTTTTATAATTTGATTGGCATAGTGTCACTGAAAGTCAACAGCAAAGGACAAAAATGTAAATAATAGGCTCTGCATTTGACATTAACAAGAAAACCAAAGCAGTAGATATGGAATCTTTCTGCAATTAAAAATTGGAAAGAAAGAAAGAAAAAACTTTAATTCCCATATCCTTTTTTTACAAAAATCCATCCCTTCCAGTTTACAAAACTTCATGACGCAAGTGCAATCTCCCTCCCATCCCCAATCACAGAAAAACAAAACAATGAACAATTTCACTCTCCCGCTTCTACAAAACTGCCCGCCCTTATTTTAAAATTATGTAATGGAGTCTCTAGTGGTTTATAATAGTTGCTGAAGGGATCCAAATTACTAATTGAACATGTCACGTGTCATAAACTAACTCTTCCATTCAGATATCAGTGTTACGATGACTGAAGTGCATTCATGCTTATTTTTAGTGGCAATATTTACTAGTACTTAAAATACTATCTGGGCATATACCGAAGAGTCTGCTGCATCGACTGGACCCTTGGACCCGGCCTGAGTGGGATCCAAGGGCACTTCTGTCAATGAGATCGGATTATAGACACCTTCACTAATGTGCCTCTTATCAGAAACAGCCAGAGGGGGTGGGGGGAGGGGAAATGCACAAATGTAAACATAAAAGGGGATCTTCATCACTCGCATACTCCACGTGTTTCAACATAAACCAATCCTGAGCACTTAGTCATGGCAGAAGGGAGAGCCAACACTGAGGCCTGCTTCTTGTTGTCTTATCTTTTAACAAGATGGCAGGTCTCCATGGTATTAATTAATCAATTGTTTTCACCATTCTGAGCACGAGCAAAAAAATCCCTCTCTTTTTTTACCTAGGCTTCTGTTTATTGACTAAGTGTGCCAAGCCACTGGGTTAAATGAAAATATACCCTGCAGAAATCATGCATGGCATCCCTCATAACAAGCTGCAGGAACTCTCTGAAGCATTGCTGTTATGCTGTGTGGAATCTTGGGAATGTTCAGCTTAACTCACCAGGCCTTTAAAATCATCCATAGCAAAATGGGACAGTCAAAAGCCAAGTGCCAATAGAAGAGAATATTTGTAGCTCAGGGATGAACTGTGGGGTCCTTGATGATGTCTGACCTTGGTTGCAAAGCCAAGAATTGTAGAAATGGTTTCTTCTCATACTAACTTTTGTCCATTTAGGAGATTCTGAGCAAAACTACTGGTGGTTGGACGGTCGTACAAAGCTGTCATGTATTGAAAATACAAACAGACCAATATATCAAATGGTCCATGAGAATAAAAATGTTCTTGCCTGCTGTCCAAAAGAGCACAAATTAGTTTCCAGGTGTGCCTAATTAGAGAGGACCTTCTTCCAGGGGCGTTCATGGAGAAGAAAGGCTCCCAAGTAATCATGCTTCAACATGGAAAAGATGACTTTAGGATACAATTAATTAATACTATTTAGGAAGAGGCATTCCAGATACAGCGTGGTTATAAGCCACAGTAGTTTCACAGGTCTTGCATAGCTTTTTACTGGTGAATATCAATACCTCTACTATAACTGAAAATGAACTGTGAGTCATCAAAGATAGTGTAAAACTGAACATTATTCTTTTAGATCAACAACGGATCCTTTAACTTTTTAGATTCAACACTAACAATTTCCCCTTTATAATGACAAATGCAGTCAGATCATTACCAGGGGAAAAAAAATCTACCAGTCCTTCAGAAGAAAAATAACACACAGCATTTATGAATCTATGAGCAGTTTTGACTCGGTTTCTTAAGCCAAGCTTAAGACTTCGTCATGATAGAGTATTTATTTTATTTATGAAAGTCTTGATATGAAGACAGGTTTCTGAAAGGCATTGTAAAGAAAATGCTCTTCAGAATTAGGTAATCAAAGTTTTTGGAGAAAAAATTACAAATAGCAGATGGACCAGGTTAAAAGCTTTAATGATCCAAGAGTTTTATTCATTAATGATTAGTGATTTTCATGTAGCAGCTTTTATTATTTAAGGCACCTTCTCTGGTTTGCTCCATTTTTTCTATTCTCAAGAATGAAAGCTTGCCCCAGCTGTTTACCAGATGTTAATATTAAATTATCAAAGCAGTTTCTATATAATTACCAAATCTGGATTAAGATAGCTTTTAAAGGTTTAATCAATTTCAGGTACAATTCTTAAGGGCCATCTTAAATGTCCCATATTGCCTTCCAATTTCTGTTCTTCTCTTTGAGACCGAACAATGCTACTTCAAAACTGAAGTTATGATTTAAGACATACACATCTAGCCAATCTAATAATTTCCTTTTTGTTTAACGATTTTTGTCACATACATTTTAAGATTGTGGTGCTATACCTTTGAGTAAATTTGTCTTTTTCTTCTCTTATTAATGACCAACATACCAAAATACACATCAAATAATAAAAAAAAATGGGTGTTTTTTGGTCCCTTTCTGCATTTTTGCAAATTCCTGGTGGTTATGAACCTCTTGATCTCTTTCATGTATATGTGGTCTCATTTTAGTTATGTACGTAACCACTTTGAGAGTAACTGTGCACATTCACTTCAAAGGGAGCCAAACACATGGTCCCAATCCCTGTATTGCGTAATATAAATGACTAAAAGTTGATTCTTTTTATAAAAGTGCAAAGTAGTTTCCATGCATATGAGGTGAACTTGTGCACCAGCAACACTGAAGAACATCCAGTGTAACATTTTAACGGGTAATCCATCAAAAACTCCAGCAAGTGGAACTAATGGGGACAGACAGAGTTCTGAAATATAAGCTTGAAAAGGTCTCCAAGGGAAGGTATTGGTTCCACTCGGTGCTCTTAAGCTTTACTTTCCAGAAATCTCAATTAAAAGGAAAAAGAAGGGAAAACAAAGCAAAGAAGAACAGTTTCATCCACATGGTCCTCCACATCATTCTAACTTACTGACATGAATGTGACTAAGCTGATTTAAATGCAGTTCAGTGAAATGTTTGCATCACAATTTAAAGGGCCATACTAATCACTTAAAAACAATGCTGGATAGTTACTACTAATATAGCTACTGGAGTGAGCATTTCCGTATATTCCTTTCTGTTAAAAGAGTTTGACCGCGAACAGTTCCTAAAAAATAAGCTATAAAAACATTACACTTATAGCGGATCACTTATGTTTATGCCATTCCATGTCTTTACTAAATACACAAGTGTAGTCTCTCCTCCCAATCCCCCATTGTGTTCTAAAAAAGATATAGGAGACTGGGATAAAAGGATCCAGTGTCATGAAGTTCCAGAGCTATCTATAGCTCCTCTAACATGAATTAATTTATGTAGCCTATACTAGTTACTCACTGCTTTGATGTTCTACCATTGTATCTTCATCTGGATTCTGAAAAATACAAAGCTTACCAAACATGCAATAATCTTCTTGTTACAGTAAAAATTAGAGCATTTTAGCCACCTGAAATAATTCTTCATAAAGTAACGGATAGTATTCCACATTAGATGGAGATACAAATCCAAGAAGATTTGGTGATACATCCGTGGTTCCTAGAAAATATGGGAGCTGTAAGTCAATGGAAAGATATAATACTGTGGGTTTTTTCCCCTTATAATAATTTCTCCCTATTTGGAATTCTTTCATGTACATCCATAATAAAGTAAGGAAACCATATATACATATACAGAAGAGAATTATTAGAAGAGAAAAATAACGTTTCAGGAAATGTATTCTTCTCAAACCTAATTCAAGTGTTCCTACCATAACAATTTAAATACTGCTAATAAAGTGTTTATTTAATATATAAAATTGTACTATTTGGCATATTTTTGAAATGTAGAGATCAATTTCTATTATAAAATATTTTTCCTAGAACATTTTCAGAGTAAAAAAGTTTCCAAAAATGTATATGAAAAAAATTGAGGTTTTCTTTTTTCATTCAGAAATAAGGCACTCTCTTATAATAATATTTTAGTTGGCTTAATAAAGATGTTAATCCAAGAAATTTTGGATTGCTTTTCATGGCCAATATTATCACTTTTTATAGTCAGTATGAATACTCCCTGGTGCTATTTTTTAATAAAAACGTTCCCTTCTTTTACATTAAATACTACACCTAGTTAGAGTTGGCGAGACCTCTATGTTTTATGGTAGTTAGCCACAAAGCTTGCTGCATGATTTTAGGTGAATTGCTGTCTTTCAGACCAACCCATTTCACTGATTTGCTGTTGACCTATTTGAATATAGCATATACCCCAGTGGTGAAATCTAAAATTTGTTACTATCGGTTCTGTGGGCATGGCTTGGTGGTGGTGGGGTAATGTGACTGGGTGGGCGTGGCCAATTTTTTTTTACTTTTAAAACCATTTTTTACATTTAAACCATGTAAAAAAATGCTTTCAAAAGGCTCTGACGATCCCAGCTGAGTTGCCTGATCGTCAGAGGGTTTTTAAAAAACCCTCTGCCGATCAGGCAACTCAGCTGGGATCGTCAGAGCTTGGATCGTCAGAGCCATTTAAAAGAAAAAAACTTTTTTCCTTTTAAATGGCTCTGACGATCCAAGCTGAGTTGCCTGATTGGCAGGCAACTCAGTTGGAATCATCAGAGCTTGGCTGGTCAGAGCCGTTTAAAAGGAAAAAAAGGCTCTGATGATCGTGGGGCTCAGCTGGGCATAGGGGGCGGGAGCAGGGATTTTTGCTACCAGTTCTCCGAACTGCCCGCCATCATCGCTACCTACTCACCTGAGCCGGTCCGAACCGGGAGCATTTCACCCCTGATATATCCCAGTGGTGAAATCTGAATCAGTTTGCTATCGGTTCGCTGGCCGCACATGCGCAGTACACACCAAAAGAAGGCTTAGGAAGGTAAGTAGAACAACTGGGGGGGGGGGAAATCAGCTGAGGTGCACGATCTTGGGAACCTTTCTAAAAACTCTTTAAAGCATTTTTTACTACCAGTTCTCCAGAACTGGTAATTAAAAATGCTTTAAAAAGTTTTTTAAAAAAGTTCCGATGAATGCGTGTTGCTCAGCTGATCATTGGAACTTTTTTTTTTTTTACTTTTTAAACATTTTTACTACCGCTTCCCCGAGACCTTTTAAAAAACTTTTTAAAAGCATTGTTTACTACCTATTCGCCCAAACCGGTAGTAAAAAATGCTTTAAAACAGTAAAAAAAGAGAGGTTCCGACGATCGCGTGCTACAGCTGTGATCGTTGGAACCTTTTTTTTATCTTTTTAAAGCATTTTTTTTACTATTGGTTCCGGAGAATGATCACGCGTTGCTCAGCTGATTTCTGGAACTTTTTTTTTTTACTTTTTTTACTACAGGTTTGGCAAATCAGTAGCATTTTTTTACTACCGGTTCAGGCGAATTGGCCCAAACCGATAGCATTTCACCCCTGATATACCCATATTTTTCGGAGTATAAGATGCTCCAGACTATAAGACCCACCTAGCTTTTTGGGGAAGAAAAATCTGCCTCTGCCTCCCAGCATCTATCTGGTATTCATCTGGCCTGTTCACCACGGCTCATTCACCGCCACCCATTCGCCGCCATCGGCCGTTCGCTGCTGCCCATTCCCTGCTGCCCATTTGGCATGGCCTGCTTGCCATGGCCCATTTGGTGCGGCCCACTAGCTGCGGCCTGTTCACCACCACCCATTCGCTGCCGCCCATTTGCTGTAGCCTGTTTGCTGTTGCCACGTCCCATTTGGTGCAGCCCATTTGCCACAGCCTGTTTGCTGCTGCGGCCTATTTGGCATGGCCTGTTCGCTGCTGCCACGGCCCAATCAGCACGGCCTGTTCACCGCCGCAGCCCATTCTAGAACAGCTGATCGGCGCTGCACCAACCCACCACCCCCGCTGCAATATTTGCTGTATAAAATGCATCAAAAGTTTCACCCACTTTTAGGGGGGGGAGTGCATCTTATACTCCATAAGACTCACTTCCCCCCCAAAAGTGGGTGGAAACAGTGCCGGTCCTTTGGTGAATATCAGGTGGGCCGTGGCGGCGGATCCTTTTACAGTACTGAACCCCGCATCTTCTGTCTTCCTCATTGCCCTTCTTCTGTCTCTTTTCTGCAGTGCAGGAGTCAATAGTCCTATTGAGTAGAACTGTGGTCTTATCTTTCATGCTTTTGACCACAAAAGGCATTTTGTTCATGTGTAATGAAATAAGAATGTTTTGAAATAGGGAAATGTAATACATTAATATAACTACAAAGAACTGCAAATGTTATGGAATAGAGATTAAGGAAGACTACTGTCTGATTAAATTCCATATGGATTTAGTCAATTTGTTTCTGTATTTTACTTCCAGTAATGAGATTCTAAAGCCATTCTGCAAGGGTCAGATTTATTATATTCTTGGCCACCCAGATGTATGAAAATGGTAACCTAAAAATATGGCAAAATATACAATTGTTATAGTTTTAGGGACTTATTATGCAGTTGTAAACTAATTAACTCAGAAGTAAATTTCACTGGGACTATGCCAAGAAAAGCCTATATAGGACTATGACTTTGGATTGTGATCTTATATGTGTGTTTCTTTTAGTATAATTAAAATACCTGTTCTTAGTTGCCTATCAGAATGTTTCTGTTAATTATGAAGTGGGGATTCATTCCTAACCCATAGGTTATTTCA
Source organism: Pantherophis guttatus (assembly GCF_059756535.1). Taxonomy (NCBI): domain Eukaryota; kingdom Metazoa; phylum Chordata; class Lepidosauria; order Squamata; family Colubridae; genus Pantherophis; species Pantherophis guttatus. The sequence continues at coordinate 250,401,200 of NC_142063.1, read as the reverse complement.
TTATGATTATTTTTAACAAGATGCAGTGTCTGATTCACATAAAATACTAATCCAATGATGGGCAACCTTTGTCAATTTGGGGAATCTTTTCTGCATTATTGTAGAGAGTGAGGAAGATAACCTTGACAGAAAAAGCCCAGATCCATTATGAAAGTGAAGTGGAGAAAAACATGGCTTCAGTCCAAAACAAGCAAGAAGTATGAATAAGTGGCTCAGGCAGACACTTTACTAATTTACATGGCTATAAAAAGGAAAGGAGACGTAGCACAATTGGACTTGCAAGATTCTGTTATTATAGCCACACTCAATGAAAGTAATATTAGTTTACCTGTGGAGTTGATTTTTGGTCTGGTCTGGTCTGGGCTGACAGTTATTTTTGACTTCTAAAGACCACAAGGAAAATGCCCATAACATATTCATAGAATTGTAAAGTGGTGTGGTAGCCTAGATGTGGAGCTCTTGCCTCACAATCAGGAGGCTGTGAGTTCGATCCTAGGTAGAGACAGATATTTCTGTCTCTGGGCACAATGAGAATATATCTGCTGAATATAGCTCCGCACTGGTTACAGGAAGGGCATCTGGCCAGTAAACACTCAGCACCATTCAGTTGCCCAGACTGCACCCCACAAGGGATTATGGGGTCATTAAAAGATGATGATATTCATAGAATTGTAGAATCACAGAGGTGGGTTATGGTCCAATCTCTCCACATTATGTAAGATCCAGTAGAATAGATGTCCCCAACCCCCGGAAGGTGGACCGGCACAGCATGTCAGAAACTGGGCCACACAAACAAGCGAAGTCCCAACCGCAGGATGCTGGCAGCACACGAAACCATGGCCCCTCCGGTCTGTGGAAAAACCTCACTCCACGGAACCGGTCCCTGGTGCCCAGAAGGTTGGGCATTAAAACATCTGAAAGATGACCATCCAGCCTCTGTTGAAAGAACTCTAGTGATTAAGAAATTCAAATTAAGAAATTCTTTCTGAAGTCTAGTGTCCCTGAACCTGCTTCACTGTGATTTTAACCCATTAATTATGATTGTGCTTTATGGGAAATAGAGGGTGAGTTCACTTTCTTTTCTGTATGACAATTCTTCAGATACTTCAAGACTACTGTCACATGCCTCTTTAGTTGTACTTTCTGTTGGCTAAAAATATGCAGATTTTTTTTTAACCATTCTTCATAAGGTTGATTTTCAGACCTTTCACCATCTTGGAAATCCTCCTCCAAATATGCCACAATTTTCCATTGTCCTATTTAAATAGTGGTACCTAAAATTGGACACAATACTCCAAGTGGGGCATGTCCAGGGCAGAGAAGAGTAGAATAATTACTTACTATATTCTGGATCTTATGTTTTTCTAAATGTACCCCATGATACCATTTGCCTTTTTAATGACTACATCAATTACTGGCTTGTGCTTGACAATGACACCCAATTCTTGTTCACTATTTTCAAACCAAATTTCCTCAATGCTATACTCATGCTTTCCATGTTCTCCTACCAAATTCCATCCTATTTATTTCAGTCTAGTGCTTAAACCTGTTGAGAATTGCCTGAATGTTTTCTCTTTCATTAAACATTCCTAGCCATTTTGTGTCATTTTTAGGCTTCATAAGTATCCTCTCAACTCCTCCATCCAAATCATTGATTAAAAACGTTGAGCGGCAAAGGGCCCAAGACAGCAAGTGTGGCATTTTTGTTTGATACTTTACTCCAAGATGTAATAGAGCCACTAATGAGTAGTCTTTAAGTGCAGTTATTCAGCCAATTGTGAATCTAGCTCAGCAGTCCCCAACCTTTTGGACACCAGGGACCGGGCACCAGGGACCGGTTCCATGGAGAAAGGTTCCATGGGGACTGGAGGAGGCATGGTTTTGCATGCTGCCTGTATACCGCAGATGGGGCTTCACTTGTTTGCATGGCCCAGTTGCTTGCATGCTATGGACCAGTGCCGGTCCACGGACTGGGGGTTGGGGATCCCTTGTCTAGCTAACAGTGGTGTCATTTAACTATTCCATTTTGCAAAGGAGGATATCAGGAAACACTCTATTGAAGACTTGGCTGAAGTCCAGATACGCTATGTCTATGGCTTCCCCCAATCTACTAAACTAGTAACTCTATCAGAGAAGGTTATGAGATTAATCTGGCACAATTTGTTCACAACCAACAAATGCTGCCTTCGGTTAATTGTAGCATGCCTATCCAATGGTTTACAAACATTCTGCTTGATGATCCATGTCCAGGCTACTGTCTCTGACATCCCTTTAATTCCCTAGCTGCCTAGCAGGAAGTCCCTACTGCCACTGCATAGCCTTTTGTCATTCTGCTTGGGAATTATGGGACTTTAGGTTTAGATCTGGAGAGCACAAGGATAGAGAAAGCTGATCTAGCCCTCTTGTCACTTATAAACCCATTTCAAGTGAATCGAACTATATTGTATGCCTGGACTCCACGGATCATCAGCAATGTTATTACAGTAGTCCTTGATTTATGACCACAACGGAGCCAAAAATTTCTGCTATTAAGTGAAACATTTGTTAAGTGAGTTTTGCCCCATTTTACAACCTTTCCTGCCACAGTTGTTGAGTGAATCACTGCCATTGGTAAGTTAGTAACCTGGGTGTTAAGTGAATCTGTCTTCCCCACTGACTTTGTTTGTGAGAAGGTTGGTGGCGCAGCAGACTAAAGTGCTGTTGAGTAACACCAGCTGCCTGCAATTACTGCAAGTTCAAATCTCACCAGGCTCAAGGTTGACTCAGCCTTCCATCCTTTCGAGGTAGGTAAAATGAGGACCCGGTTTTATACAAAGCTGACTTTGTATAAAAAAGAACACCGCTTGGGGTGGGGGGCGAAAGCCCTACTAAGCAGGTATATACAAAAGTATGAAGGCAATTGCTTAACGCATTGTAAGCTGCCCTGAGTCTCTGGAGAAGGGTGGCATATAAATCGAACCAATAAATAAATAAATAAATAAATAAATAAATAAATAAATAAATAAATAAATAAATAAATAAATAAATAAATAAATAACGTGACCTTGGGACACAGCAACGGTCATAACTATGAATCAGCTGCCAAGCATCTGAATTTTGATCACATGACCATGGGGATGCTGCAAAGGTTGCCAGTGTAAAAATTGTTCACCGGTCACTTTTTTTCAGTGCCATTGTAATGGGGAATGGTCACTAAACGAACTGTTGTAAGTCAAGGACTACCTGTATAATAATAAAAAAGGATCTCCCCCCAAGACTTAATTCTTTATATTATTCCATGCTTGGGGCCTTGAGGATGCTCCGAATTATGGAAAAGAAGGCCGTATTTTACAACACTATAACAGTCTATATATACATATATCATACACTTAGTTTCCAGTTTGTGTTACCAACTGTCCGCTCACCCCAAGCTGGCTGCGTGGGGGATACTTAGTTGGCCCCCTGCTGATTTGTCTCTCTGTTTTCTTCTCAGCTGTCCCATCCAGAAGCCACAGTTCTAAAGTTACAGGACAGTTTCTAACTTTGTGCCTGTCCCAAGGCATCAGGACAGGGGCACATGATTTGTAATTTATGAGGACACCCATAGAGCTGTCACTTTCAAGGCAGGTGTTAAGAAACTGGCAGACAGCCTGAGCAAAGAAAAAGTCTGACCTCACCCTGGAATAATGGTGGGTAACATGGTCACAGGACAGAAAGTATTGACATCAGTGGACTTTTAAAAATAAAGCACTAGGTCATTCAGCAAGGCTAGGGACCTTTGCAGAAGATGTCTTTCCCACATGGGTAATTTGCATATAAACTTTGGGTTTATAGACTGGTCATTTTTAAAGAGAAGTGAAGCCGATAGAGTAGAATGATATTGCTGCCTTCGCCACACATTCAATGTTATTTCTTTCCTTGACTTAGATAAATGGGTTTTGAGCATTTCCTGAAAGCTATAAAACATTGGACAACTACAGTGCAAGAGGTGATACGGAATTAGGAGCCTTTCTGTAGAATAATGAGCATCCTTTTTCCTTCCACCATTAATATTTTCGAAATCTCTGTCCAACCACGCTATAGAAATTGTAGAAACATTATTCACCCCCTCTATCCCGAGATTTTTTTCCCTTTATTATCATAGTAATAGTAAAGATGTGGAAGAACCTTCCCATCCTTGTCCCAAAGCAATGGAATGGCCATCCTAAGAAAATACATACTTCAAAGAGTTAATATGATGAGCTGAGGTTCCTTAGTGGGATTGTAATAAATAACAGTAACAGAGTTGGAATGGACCTTGGAGGTCATCTAGTCTAGCCCCTTGCTCACACAGGAGACCTGTACTAGGGATTTGAACCGCCAAACTGCCAACCTTTCTGATCAACAAGCTCAGTGTCTTAGCCACTAAGCCACCTAGTCAGGGATAATGCACTTTCATTTTTCCTTTATGACATATAGATAGTCCTCGACTTACAACAGTTCATTTAGTAACCATTTGAAGTTACAACAGCACTTTAAAAAAGTGACTTATGTCCGTTTCATAGTTTCAAAATTTGGATGCTTGGCAACTGACTCATATTTATGACGGTTGCAGTGTCATGGGGTCATGTAATCACTTTTTGCGACCTTCTGACAATCAATGTCAATGGGGAAACCAGATCCACTTAACAACCATGTTGCTAACTTAACAACTTCAGTGATTCACTTAACAACTGTGACAAGAAAGGCTGGGGCAAAACTCACTTAACAAATGTTTCACTTAGCAACAGAAATTTTGGGATCAATTGTGGTCGAGGACTATCTATAATTTTAAGCATTTACACAGGAGCATAAAACACTCCTTTCCATTATATTGACTTGTTATGTTAGTAATTGTCATAAAATGTGTTTATGATGGACTAAAACTATGGGGAATATAATGGGCAAACACTACAGATATGAACTTGAGGTTGAATTGGTCGAGGTCAAACGTTCTACGTCTCAAGACAAATTAGGATCTGTACCAAACGGTGCCTCTTCACAAGGTCCCTTTCAATCCTTCCATTTAATGATTCCCTGACTCTGGAACTTTAGAGAACTGCAAAAGAGTGTTCCTCCAAAACAAACAAACAAACAAACAAACAAACAAACAACAAGTAACTTTTGATTCTTTGGAAAATAATAGAGTGGAGCAGAGACAAAGAGAGAGGATTAGAACTGGTGATAGACAGGAACCCTAACAAATGAAAGGGATCTGAGAAATTATGCCATTAGGAACATCCTGGTAACAACACCTTGCATCTTTTTATTCCTTACATCTGCCTTATTTTCAGCAGCCTTTGCTGCCTAACTCTGAACTGTATTTAATCTGAATCTGTAAATACTTCTTTACTTTTAATTCTACAATGATTTGATCTTTCAGTATTTATTTTATTCTTACATAATTAATTATTTAAAAGAAGCATTATCCTTATTACATCTCCAACAAAATGCTGTCCTCGATAATCCTTTTCTATAGGGATGTAATGGATTCCAATAAATTCTAAATACCTTTGGTTGTATAAATCATACTTTCATCCATTACATTGTGATATAGAAGTTAAAACACTCTCCCATTGTTTAGGCAATTTAAAAACTTCTAATTCTTTCTTCTAGCCATTTTTTAGTATCTATATATCAAATTGATTTATTAATAACCAATATATGTAGAAACTAATATTTTTTAAAAAAAGTTTTAAAGGGTTTAACAAGTTGCTCTAGTATCTCAGGTATCTTAGAAGCTGAAAAAAAAACATATTTAACAAGTTTTGGGAGAAAGTACTGAACAATGTAAATATGATTGTATGACAAAAGCTAAAAATTTCAGTTGATAATATTCTTTTGACTTGCATATCTAGTCTTGGAATCTGACAACTGGACAATGTAAATGGATTCTCCATGCCCTTACTATAACCAAAAGACTAATATTGTAGCATTGGAAAAATAAACGTATGACTCCATTCGTTCAATGAACTGAGGGCCTGATTGTATTTGCCACCTATGGGCGGATTGCACATAGACGTAGACTTTGTGTGAACAAATTTAATGAAATATGGGACTAATTTATACACAATACACTATGTTAAAATTATAGGCACAAATGTATTAGAAATCTATGTGTATTTGAATAATAATTGCATAATCTTTAACCCTGATAGTATCAACACTTGAAATTTTGAAATTCTGTATTTTTTAATAGCAGTTATGCAAAATCTTAAGCACAACTGCTTTGTCTATCTTATAGAAAATGTTACATTGTTTTATAAATCTGTTTTGTCTTCTCTTTGTTAATTGTTCTACAATACCAAACTACGGTTGAATGTTCAAGGAAAAGGGTCAGGCAAAACATTTCCTCGCAGCTAACATTGTGTTGTATAAGTAAGTTGTGATCTTTGTTTATAATACACAAAGACAGAGAACTCCCAAAATACAAGGTCTGAGCCAAAGAATGATTCTCCAATATGACACCAGCTAAACAAAGATTAGTGCTGGCCTTGAATAGACTAAAGTGATGTTCCTTCAGTTAAAAGGATAAGGTGTCATTGCTTTAGGGGAAACTATGCGTTATTTTTCACATTGAGAGTATTGACTTCTGCTTTTACCTGTTATTAAAACCATTGCAATAAAGAAACCAACATTCACATTTTTAAAGAAGACATCTCTAGAAATATATTTTAATTAAATGAATGAATAAAAAAATACTACCTCTGTAATTGGGATGGATAAAAGTTTGTAGACTAAAATTGCAATTTTTAAAACAATTACTTTGTCCTCCAAAAGTGCAGAGATGACTTACCCAGTTTTGCTGTATTCTCTTGCAATAGCTTTTCCACTCCACTCACTGAATTATTCCTCTAGTATCTTTAACTGATACTACTAACATTCAGATTGATGACAGTTACAGCCAAGAATTTTGGGGGACCTCAATATAGAAATATTATGTTATCTTAATAATGCTGCAGGTTTAATTGAATGTTACAATATTCCTCAATCCACATTAATCAAAACATACATCAAGGAAACTTTTAATATTTTATGCAAAACTGTTTTTACAATAATGTATATGACTATGTAATACTTTGCAGGAAATTTGATTTACAAAGTGCAATGTTCAGTGGCAGGTATAGCTTGATCTACCTTATTGAATTTCCCTTTCTGTACATTGAAGTATGCTATACTTCAAGTGGAAATAATGAGTTTAAATGCTAACCCCTTGAATAATCAGACCAAATTCTACCAAAAACAGCTTTCACAAACTAGATGCTCTCCAGATGTGTTGAGCAACAAACAGCAGCATATGCAGGATCTCATTGCATTCATCAGATTAATGAAAACAAGGTTGTAGCATCAATGCTACCCCTTGGGGAATGCATGTGGTATCACAACTCATGTAGAAAAAGGGTAGGTCTGGTTTGCAATGCTACAACATTGCTTTCATCAGCACAGGTAGTCCTCAGTTTACAACCATTCATTTAGTGGCCATTCAAAGTTACAACGGCACTGAAAAAAGTGACTTATGACCAGTAGTGGGTTTTAATTTTGGTTGCTACCGGTTTGCTTGCAGGCGTGCACGCATTCACACACATGCACAGAAATGTCCGGGCAGGTGGGTGGAGCCTCCCGTTGCCACCACTACCGGTTCGCCCGATCCATGGTGAACCGGTAGCAACCCACCACTGCTTGTGACCATTTTTCACACTTACCACCATATTACTGCAGCATCTCCATAGTCACATGATCAAAATTCAGATGCTTGGCAACTGACTCATATTTATGTGATGATTATCACATTGTAGTGTCTTATTTATTGGTTCGATTTATATGCTGCCCTTTTCCGGAGACTCAGGGCGGCTTATAATGCGTTAAGCAATAGCCTTCATACTTAGTAGAGCTTTCGCCCCCACCCCCCCAAAGCGGTGTTCTTTTTTATACAAAGTCAGCTTATTGGCCCCACAAACTGGGTCCTCATTTTATCTACCTCGAAAGGATGGAAGGCTGAATCAACCTTGAGCCTGGTGAGATTTGAACTTGCAGTAATTGCAGACAGCTGGTGTTACTTAACAGTGCTTTAGTCTGCTGCACAACCAAGGCTCTGGGTAGCGCAGGGGTCATGTAGTCTACCAAGACTTGGTAGTCTTGGGATCATGTTATCATCTTTTGTAACCTTCTGACAAGCAAAGTCAATGGGGAAGCCAGATTCACTTAATAGCAAGGTTACTAACCAATGCAGTGATTAACTTAATCACTATGCCAAGAAAGGTTATAAAATGGGGCAAAAGTTGCTTAACTGCCTTGCTTGGCAATAGAAAGTTTGGGCTCAATTGTGGTCCTCAAGTTGAGGACTACCTGTAGGAATCCCCCCCCTTTCTTGCGACTGACTGTGTCAAATTATTGGTAGTGCTGTCCAAAGAGTTTCGTCTGTGTCACTGTTTCCCACAGTAACCAACCAAATATCTCTGGGGAGCTCAGAAGTTGAAGTAGTACACAGAACTACTACTGATTGCATCAGACAAAACTGAACTGAAACTGGTCATCACTTGTGATTTTTCAGCATCTGTTCTAATGCCTATTTTTAATGAAAATAATTGAATAGTCATTGAAAGGTAGATGCAAATGGTACTTATGGAGATTCTCAATCATCCAGGTCATGGTTGCCCCAAAGGTACTTTTTTTCCCAAGTGGCAACTGGACTTTCTGGTTTTTCTTTGAAGATGTTTCGCTTCTCAAACGTCTTCAAAAAACCCCCCAGAAAGTCCAGTTGCCCCTTGAAAAGCACCTTTGGAACATGCAAGTGGTAGTTTACCAAGTGATTTTCACCCCTCCACAATTAATTTACTTTCCTGGGTCATCTAAGATGTAAAGGAGATGTTCCAACTTCCAATTCATGCAGGTAACTAGCGTAGTGATACCCTGTTTTCCCCAAAATAAGATATCCCCTGATAATAAGCCCAATTGGGCTTTTGAACGCAAGACAGAGTCTTATTTTCAGGGAAACACTGTATTTTTACAAGCTCCCTATTGTAATTTGGCTCTTAGTGACAAATTGTACTAAAATCTTGCTGCAGTCAACACTTATTGATATATTGGTTTATCTAGCTCTAACTATATAAGCTATACTTATCTATTTTGAGTAGTGACTTGACCATTTATATATCTATAGTACTGTAAGAGTGTGCAGATTTGTTCTTTTAGAGCAAGTAGTTGCTAGCCAATAAGTTTACCCATTAAATAGTTGCAAAAGACACCTGTGTCACTTGCCCTCTATCCCTTGCAATGTCCAGAGGTTCTCAAATTGATGTAGGAACATCATCCCAAAGCTACAAGGGGATAGCCATATTCTAAGAGAATAAAGGATATATATATATATAACATATATATAGTAGTAATATATATATATTACTACTGAATGGCTGCAAAGCCTGCATGCTAGATTTCTAAAAGTCCCTAAGCCACGATATTCAACTGGTTTCACATCAACACCGTGCCTGGAGGTAGTGTTGACACAAAAGCATTTAAATGCTTTAAAAATGTATGTTTCTCTCTCTCTCTCTTTTAACCCCACCTTTCATCCCTTTTCAAGGTTTGTTGAATTGCTTTAAGTATACTGAGCTCAAACTCAGTGTCTTTTGAAGTTATTTTGGCTTTTCTCAGTCAGTTCTGTAAAAAGCCTTGTTTATACTAAGTACATTCCAACCTCGAGAGGTGTTCAGTTCCCAATGTATAGAAAATCCTCCACCCTAATACTAATGCTGCTACCTTATACTTCCTATTGCATTGTTCCTTCCCCACCTCTTCCTTACTAAAGGAAACATAGAGGTGACCTTTAAAAGCCAATTTCCCCATCGGGTTAAAAGCTATTCCTTTATCACTTTTTCAACTCCTCTGGGTTGTCAGTTTTAACCCGGTAAACACTAGCTTACTCCAAGAATAATTACTCAATAACTTTTATCACAAAGCTATCAACAGTGATACATTTGCAAACTGAAAGAAATACGCAACCCTTTGAGACCCCAAATTTGCTCTTTGTCCTGAATTCTGCAGTGAGAAAACACACGTCTTACTGACAAATTGTGCTAAAGTAGAGAACACACTGAACAATTTGTTTTGCAGTTTTTACAATGTGTTGCCATTTGACGTATATTTGCTTTGTTGTTGTTTATTTCCTACTTGTGATGCAGTTAAAAAAAAACCACCAGGAACCAATCCCACAATACTAATAAAATAATACCATACTGAATTAATCTTTCTTTTGGGTGGTAAAGTAGATAGCCTTCTATTAGAAGAGCAATGAAGTCTTCATCATCATGCAAACTGGTGTTTATTGCCATTTTCATAGTGGCAGCTGCACAGGAAACCTACAGTCTGGATGGGACAGAGAACAGCCTGGTGGTCATATATCCTTTCTGGATCACATCTGCACATTTTAATATTGCTGGGGTTCTCTCAGAGGTGAACCAAGCTTTTGCCTTTCTCAGCTGCCTCTTTGCGTGCGTATGCCATTATTCCCTCGTTCAATTAACTGCTAAGGAGACTGAAAACTATGTGCCCATAGTGGGAAATGAGTCCATCTTTATTTGCAGCTTATTCAGAACCTTTGAAAATACTTTGAAATAGCCATTAATTAGGAGGGAATATCTAAATTTGAAATTCAAAGGGCATCAAGCAAGCTAAATAAAAGACTGTGGAAGACTTGTGGTCCATATAGATCTTTGAGCTCCATTTACCTTGGCAAACAATGAAGCTATAGCTAACCTGGAAAGAATCTTGATAATACATCCAGGTGCAAAAAAAAGGCTATAGGCAAATTATTCATGAAAACAGGGACTGATTTTAAATATTCCCCATCAGACTTCGTTTTTTAAATGATAGAAGCTTACAAAAGGTACCTTTTCAGAATTTGTGTGGATTAATTTTTATGGGACTGGAAGAAAATGGAAAGAAATAAGATGCCTTATGAGATAATAAAACTTTTGTCCCAGTTGTCTGAAATGGCTTAGAATCAAGGAGTTATTTTGCTGAAAGTCAACTGGGAAGCCAAATTGAAGGATAGAAATCTTAAAATTTGAAATTGTCAGTTTAAAAAAAAATTTTTTGGGGGTGGCACAAGACTGATGGAGAAGAGTCAAGCATATAAGAATCAAAGAATTAAAAAATTTCAGAAAACAAAAACTCTGCAAAAGAAGCACAGAAAGCTAAAATATTTTTACAATACGGTTACCTTAGCCAACACTGGTCTTAGAATTGCACCACGAGTGAAACAATTCTTGCCTGTTTAACAATACAATATAGACAATATAGAACAAGAGCCATTTTATATGACCTGCTGTAGCCTACATTATATAAAGTAGCTTTTCTTAGGTGATGCTGCAACAAGAAGGTGATGTTAGAGGAAGTTTATAGAAAAGCAAACATAATTATTATGCAACTATATTAAATCCTGAGATTTTATTTATTTATTTATTTATTTATTTATTTATTTATTTATTTATTTATTTATTTATTTATTTATTTATTATTGAATTTCTATACCGCCCTTCTCCCTGAGGACTCAGGGCGGTGTACAGCCAAAATTAAAAAACATGCAGGACAAATATTAAAAAACAATTAAAAGATATATAAATTTGGCCCAATTAAAACTCATTACCAATTAAAACGTTTAAAACATTTAAAAACAATTAAAAATTTCATCTTAAGCCAGCCCGGCTTGCTTGAAAAAATGGGTTTTAAGGGCACGACGGAAGGCACTGAGGTCCTGGATTCTACTTATCTCTGGGGGGAGCTGATTCCAGAGGGTAGGTGCCCCCACAGAGAAGGCCCTCCCCCTGGGGGTCACCAGCCTACACTGTCTGGCTGATGGCACCCTGAGGAGGCCCTCTCTGTGGGAGCGCACGGGTCGATGGGAGGTCGTCGGTAGCAGCAGGCGGTCTCGAAGATAGCTAGGCCCTATGCCATGGAGATTTGATGGCATTGCTATCCCATACCAATTTAGTGCAAGATATATACAGGTAGTTCTCAATTTATGACTAGCCACTTAGCACCTGAAAGAAGCTATGACCTAGTTCTGAAGTTCTGACTGGTCTCCCATGGTCATGTGACCTCACCGTGGCTGCTCAGGCCACATTTACACTGTTTGTAGCATCCCATGACTGCATTTTACCATGGTTATCATTGTACCAAACTGTAAGTTTTGGTTTCCAGAAAAACCGTGCCATAACGAACAGTGGATTCACTTAATGACAGTGGCATTCATTTTTATGACCACTGCATTCGCTTAATGATCACTGCAAAAAGATTGTAAAATCAACCTGATTGAAACCATCATGATATGTACAAATGAAATGGGCAGGCTCCAGTGGTGGGATTCAGCCAGTTTGCACCACTTTGGGAGAACCGGTTGTTAACTTTCTGAGCAGTTTGGCAAACTGGTTGTTGGAAGAAATCATTAGGGCAGAGAACCGGTTGTTAAATTACTTGAATCCCACCACTGGCAGGCTCCATTACAATTGCATGTTGTGGGCTACCTGTAATTATGTATTAGGCTTACAACTGATATTTTCGCTTATTACTAAAGGCAGCTAACACAGAAGTCTCTCCTAATTTCAGTCCAGCAACAAATGTATGAGATAAGATGGGCTGACAAAAAAGGGATTGGTCCAAAATCAGTTCTATGGGAAGATATGGCAGAAGCTGGGCGGTGGGCGGCTCTCAGGGATCAGGGCACAATGTACCAGTCTCATCTTCTGGCTCCCATTTCCTGGTCAGCAGCCTGCTTCTGAATGCCAGGTCAGCCTGTACTTCCCTCATCTGTGACTTAATCATAGATGAGAGAGGTCACCTGGTGAGTTTTATCAAGACTGACTGAGTCTGAAGGAGGGGTTTCCTCTTCTCAGAAATGTGTCCAACTGGTTTTAGGTTGTGGCATCAGCTGAGACTCCAGGGCAGGGATAGGGATGTGGCAGTTATCATCTAGAAATCTCTTATGGCTTTCAGAGGCACAGCTCCACCGGTTGCTGTTGAATTGGGTTCTATGGATCAGTTGGGACTATTGCTATTTTACCACTTTCTCTGCTGTGTAGCAATCTCCCTGCTTGAGCCCTTGATGCTTTCTTAGGGTTGGGACTGGAAGCCTCATGTTTACGGGCCTGGAAGATTTCATTTTTCTCTGGGAAATGCAGTCTGAGTGGCTCAGAAATACATAGTCATCATGAGAGCCATGGGCCTGATTTGAATAAATAAATACATTCTCAAGTGGTCATGTCACTGAAATGGTAACAAATGAAGAGGGAGACAAAATGTAGTCTATGTGTCAAGTGCCGGGGAAATCAGGAGATTCAGGCAGTTCAAATGAGTATAAAGTATAAAGATTTATTTCAAGCCTAAGCTTTCTACAAAAATCTGAGCTACTAACGGTCAAGGGAAATGAGCAGGAATAAGAAGGCATTCAAGGTTGGCTGGACTTAGATCTCCTGTGGGTGCACAGGGACTCGTGATTTATGATGCATTTTACCCCTCCCTCAGGCTCAGCCTGATCCTCTCTTATACTATCTATGTATGTATTAATGTATGTATTAAATATTTTATCTATCACAATCATCTATATTTGACTATTGAGTATTGAGTATAGTGCCATTCTCCAGCCTGGTGCCCTGCTGAAGATTTGGATTCCAGCTCCCATAATTCCCAATCAGGATAGCCAAATGTGTCAAGATACTGCATAAAGGTTAATGCCTAATGAAAGAGTTTGGGTAACAGAAAAATCTGTAGCAGTGGTGTTCTACACACATACATGCATGCGTGTTTTAAAAAATGAATTAATCTGTTATTAGAGAATCTCTTCCTTCTTTTATCCTGCCAGATGTGGAGATCAGTGAAGGCCAATTTTGTCTTTCTTTTAATGCAGCACAAACAGTAGCCATTGTGGGGAAGCTGCTTTTCATCTTCTTTTCATTTAAAAGGTTTCGGCAAAGGAATAAAATAGAAGGAAACATGGCAAATAGAACACAAAAGGAGAATCTCAATCAGGAGAACCAGCCGACTATTCTCTAAGCAGTTTCCAAGCAACTTTAATGGAAGGCCAGCCAAAAACAAGATAAAAGGAGGTGGAAGCAATACATTATTTTTGACAATAAAATGACTATGAATGCTCCAGTTACTGGGATATAGACTGACTAGCATAAGCACTTACTTATGTATTTCTGTGAATACCAATGAAAATTCCATCTGTAAGGGACAATCAAATTTGAGCGAGCATGTTAATTCTAACAATACACGTGCGTAACCATTCAGTGACAGAAGCTTTTACTGAACATGAGTCGGTAACCTGGATGGTTTTTAATCGCTTTTCCAATATCTTATAGATTTGTTATCTGGTTATTTCACAGGTGAGAAAGATAAATGAATAGCATGTAGTTACCAGTGGCTATTGTGTTCACTAGACTGAATTAGCAGCTTGTAAGAAAGACTCACACAGATTAAATGATTTTTTTAAAACCATGCAATCCATGTACAAGTACCAATACAATGAAATCTCTATGATTTAAGCTCTTTTATTCCCATATAAATTCAATACATTATTGAGGTATAAAAACCATTCATCAGAACATTTACTGTATGAACTGACAATAAAGATGAAGCAACAACCCAGATTTCATTTCTTTATTATAACAATTACTGGTATTTAATCTCATTTTTTCCATGGCGCTCCAAATAGATGGGCTTGCATGATGGGGGCGGGGGGTGTTGTCTGATTCAAAACTTCTGCATAAGAGTTGTGTCTTCAGATCACACCTGCGGGCATGACACTTGATTCTGAGTAGAAAAAAAAGGAGACTATATTTATTCCTATATTTATTTTATTCATTTATTTTATTAAATTTTTATACTGCCCTTCTCCTGCTGGACTCAGGGCGGTGCACAGCCTAGAATAAAAAACATCCCAATACAAAATTTTAAATTTTAAAAGAATTAAACAAATTTTGGCCCAAAATTTAAAACCTCCCGACTAAAATCCATTTACAATTAAAAATATCTAAGGGGGGGGTGGGTTACGCCAGCCCAGCTTGATGAAATAGAAAAGTTTTGAGGGCACGGCGAAAAGCACGGAGATCTGGTATCCTACGTATCTTCGGGGGCAGGTCGTTCCAGAGGGCAGGTGCTGCCACAGAGAAGGCCCTCCCCCTGGGGGTTGCCAGCCGACATTGCCTGGCTGACGGCACCCTGAGGAGTCCCTCTCTGTGGGAGCAAACTGGCCGGTGGGAGGCTATCGGCGGCAGAAGGCGGTCCTGTAAGTACCCAGGCCTTATCATCCTGCACCACATCCCACACTATTTCCTAGGATCTGCCCATCCTAATGAGTAGCGCTCTCTCTCTCTCTCTCTCTCTCTCTCTCTCTCTCTCTCTCTCTCTCTCTCTCTCTCTCTCTCTCTCTCTGTGTGTGTGTGTGTGTGTGTGTGTGTGTGTGTGTGTGTGTTTGTGTGTGATTTTTTTTTTTTACTTCCGATAACTGCCCGGACAAATCCCTGCAAATTTCTTAGCAAGGTTTTTCAGGAATGGTTTGCTATTGCCACCTTCTTAGGGCTGAGGAGGAGTGAATAGCCAAGGTCACCCAACTGCCTAAGATAGGATTAGAATTCAGTGATTACCCACTTTTAGCCTAGTGCCTTGGCTATTACATCAAACTGGGTTTTTAGGAGATAGAGGGTCTGTAATGAGTAGAAGCATCAATAAATGGGGACGTGGACAGGATTCTGGGTAGGATTAGTGCTGCCACATGTTTATTGAACCCGTGTCCCTCCTGGTTGGTACTGGCCTCCCGGGAGGTTACACTAGGCTGGCTCCAGGGGATTATAAATGCTTCTTTGAGTGAGGGTACCTTTTCCGCCGCCTTGAAAGAGGCGGTGGTGAGGCCCCTCCTCAAGAAGCCATCCCTGGACCCGGCTATATTAGCTAACTACCGTGCTATGGTGGTTCTCCTCCTTCCTCTCCGACCGTTCGCAGTTTATGTTGGCAGGGGGGCAGAGATCGACTTCGAGGTGCCTCGCATGGGGGGTGCCTCAAGGGTCGGTCCTCTTGCCCCTTGTGTTCAACATTTATGTGAAGCCGCTGGGTGAGATCATCCGTGGTTTTGGGGCTCCCAGTGGTCTTCCAGGTGCGATTCAAGGTGTTGGTTACCACCTTTAAAGCGCTCCATGGCTTAGGACCTGGATACCTTCGAGACCGACTTCTGCCACCAGTAGCCTCCCACCGGCCAATTTGCTCCCACAGAGTGGGACTCCTCAGGGTGCCGTCAGCCAAGTTATGTCGGCTGGCGATACCCAGGGGAAGGGCCTTCTCTGTGGGAGCTCCTGCCCTGTGGAACGAACTGCCCCCGAAAATACGCAAGATATTCGACCTCCGTGTGTTTCGCTGTGCCCTTAAGACCCTGCTGTTCTGCCAGGCAGCACTATCTATGTAAATGATTTTAAATTGGGTGTTTTAAATTTTGGGTTTTAAATTCGGGCCGAAATTGTTTAATACTTTTAACTATTTTAAACTGTTGTTTGTATCTTGTGTTTTTAATTGGCTGTACACTGCCCCGAGTCCTTCGGGAGAAGGGCGGTATATAAATTAAATTATAAATAAATAAATAAATAAATAAATAAATAAATAAATAAATAAATAACAGGCAGCACACAGTGTGAACGGAATTATATTCATTAGTACAGTGGTCCACATGTTTTGGCTAAAAGTCATATTCAGAATTCTGAGAACACATCCTGGAGATCTGCACTCAGCAGCTGCCATGGCATGAAATATCTTTTTATAAAAGAGTTGTTTTGGTGGACATGGATGATCACAACAATAATATTATAATAAGACAGATAAGCATGCTTTTCTCCCACCCCTCTAGTTCTGTCCTGTATATTTCTATTCAAATTTACTTGTGTCTTTTACTGGACACTTCCAAATAAAGCATCTGGACACTTCCAAATAAAGCATAGGTGTTTTCTTCAAATCCTGTGTGTCCTATGTGAACCCCCAACACAGGCTGGCATTTTCCCTTGAAACTTAGAGCAAGTTACCATTTATTATCTTCTTCCAGTTAAAAGGTTCTTATTGTTTCTAAAAAGTCAGGAAGGCAGGGAGTCAAGAGGGTGCCAGGGAAGCTCAATTGTGTCCATGTTGGAAAAATCAATGGCAGTACAAAATCATCATTGAATGCAACCTATTCTTTTTTACTGAATATATTTCCATTACTACTCCATATATATATATATATATATATATATATATATATATATATATATATATATATATATATATATATATATGACGTTTCGATGAAGTCTCATTCGTCATCTTCAGGCTGGTGTTTTCGGCTTTGTGCTTCTAGGAGCAATGTGTGATCGCAGCTGTTTCTTCCTTTTAACTGCCAGTGGGGGTGTGAACTGATTGGGTGGGAGCTTGGCTGTGTTCTGATTGGGTGGAGGTGTGTTCTGATTGGTTGGGGGCTTGTCTGTGCTCTGATTGGATGGGAGTTTGGCTGTGCTCTGATTGGATGGGGGTGTGTTCTGTTTGGGTGGGGGTTTGGTTGTGCTCGGGTTAGTCTGAGTGGCAGGGGGATTTGAGCTGGTGAGCTGCATTGTTGTTTGGCTTCGCATTTGTGGTCGTGCCACATCTTCATGGTAGGAGTCAGTTTGCTTCATGGAGGGATTGGAGGGGTTTAAAGTGGCTAATGATGCAGCTGTGGTCTGGCTTCTGGTTTGTGGTCGTGCCTCATCATCAGTTTGAGGGGTTTGAGTTTGCTTTTTGCGTGGATGTGTGGTGGTGACATCCTGTGTGGTTTTCGTGAGTGTGGGTCTGGTGTCATTCTTTGTGTTAGGAACTCGTTTGTCAATAAGGGCGGGTTTCCAAATGGCTGGTAGGCGGGAGGTATCATCTCGTTTATTCATGCTGTGTGGGCATTTTTCTATCTCGATGGCTTCTCTGATTATTCTGTTCTTAAAGTGTTCAGTTTTGGCAATAGTTCTGGTCTTTTTAAAGTCAATTTCATGTCCTGTGGCTTTAAGGTGTTCGACCAGGGAAGAAGTTGGTTCCTCTTTTCTGACTGAGTTCTTGTGTTCTTCAATGCGTGCACTTATTCTTCTGTTGGTTTGTCCGATGTATGTGGTGGGGCAGGCGGTGCATGGGATTTCATATACTCCTTGATTTTCTAACTCAATTTTGTCTTTGGGGTTTCTTAGGATGGTGGATATTTTTCGGTTTGTGCAGAATGCTGTCTTGATGTTGTGTTTGTGGAGGATCTTGCTGATTCTGTCTGTGGTGCCTTTTATGTGTGGGAGGGGGGCTTTGCCGTTTTCTTGTTCTCTGTCTTGGATTTTAGTGGGGGTTTCTTTTTGGATTAGGGTAATCTTATTTCTTTGGAATCCGTTGGATGTTAGTACGTTAGTGAGACTGTGTAGTTCGGTTTTTAGGTGTTGTTCGTCAGCTAAGCATTTTGTTCTGGAGATGAGTGTCTTGGCTACGGAGTTGATCTGTGCTGGGTGGTGGTGTGAGAGTGTGATAACGGTTTGTGTGTATTTTCTTCTGGTAGATGGTGTGTCCTAGGGAGCCATTGGATTTCTTGTAGACTAAGACATCCAGGAAGGGACGTTGGTTGTTCGCTTCTGTTTCCATGGTGAACTGTATTTTGGGGTGTAGGCTGTTGAGGTGTGTGAGAAAGTTGTCCAGTTTTTCTTTCCCGTGTGACCAGATTATGAAGGTGTCATCTACGTATCTGAGCCAGAGTTTGGGTTTGTGATTAGATTTTTCTAGAGCTTGTTGATATATATATATATATATATATATGGTGGCTAAGACGCTGAGCTTGTTGATCAAATGTCGATAGTTCAGCGGTTCGAATCCCTAGTGCTGCGTAACGGGGTGAGCTCCTGTTACTTGTCCCAGCTTCTGCCAACATAGCAATTCGAAAGCATGTAAAAAATGCAAGTAGAAAAATAGGGACCACCTTTGGTGAGAAGGTAACAGTGTTCCGTGCGACTTTGGCATTGAGTCATGCCGGCCACATGACCACAGAGACGTCTTCGGACAGTGCTGGTTCTTTGGCTTTGAAATGGAGATGAGCACCACCCAGTGGTGAAATGTAAAATTTGTTACTACTGGTTCTTGTGGGCGTGGCTTGGTGGTGGTGGTGTAATATGAGTGACTGGGCATGGCCAATTTTTTTTTTTTTTACTTTTAAAACAATTTTTTCTACAACCTCTTCAGCTAAAGAGGTTGTAAAAAAAATGCTTTTAAAAGCCTCTGACGATCCCAGCTGAGTTGCCTGATCAGCAGAGGCTTTCTTTCTTTTTTTAAAAGCCTCTGACGATCCCAGCTAAGTTGCCTGATTGGTTTTGTAAAAGCAGTTTTGTAGCTAATACTGTGGATGAACCAGTATTGAATTAGGATTGGGGAGACCTAGATCAAATGCATATTCAGTCATCAAGCCTATTTGGGGGGTGGGGTCTTTGGAATAGTCAGTATTTTCCTATTTAATTTATATTATAAAGAGAGGCCTTGAGCTCCTTGGTGAAAAAGCAGAGAGGGAGGGAATGAATAATGAATAATATGAAAATATAATAAGCACATTTTCATTCAGGTTTCCTGTTTATTTCAGTTAATAAATATGGACTATAACTTCAATGCAGCGTGTGTGCGTGTGTGTGAGAGAGAGTGAGTGTGTGTGTGTGAGAGAGATGGTTCTCATATTGATAAGTAGTCTAGTAGTCGTTTTCAAAACAACAGGTGCTGACTGCCTTGCTTTCACAAAAGAGACAAGCATTTTTTTTCTGTACAGTGAAAATGTGTAACAAGATAAATCAGAATCATGTTGATTGAAATGGCCTATATAAAGGTTTCTCATCTGAATGTAAAATACCTGATGGAACTCTACCTTGGTATCCTTAAAATGCTTTTACAGGAGATGCATTTGAAATCATCTAGTTACATCTGCCACTTTAAAACCAGTGACTGCCACTGTAGATTCACCAATATTCTAATATGTATATATTTAAACAGCTTTAAAACTTAGGGGCATATTCCTAATTTCCTCCACCACTATTAAGAAGAGAACTTTGAATCTAGGATGGATTCTTTTCACAGCAGCTGTAAAAATATCTAGTGCCTGATCACTTAGGAAATTGGTTTGTTCTTCATTAAATATTAGATTCATCCAAGGATTAAAGGAGACCCAGAAGCTGGCTATAGTTTTCCCCCCTCTAATCACCTACTGCCTTCTCATGAACTCATGAAGATTGTGAGAAAAACACTCCAAGCAAGATGTTCTTAGAGCAGCAAAATTTACTCAACTTATTTACTTAAATCAGAGCTGGAATGTTATAGAATGAAAATTAAACCAGTAAATCATACCCTAATCTTGGCAAATATTAAGTCCATCATCTGTTTTCAGTTTGCTTTATTTCCCCTTGAGAAATATCTATGTCCTATAAAGATCTATTAAAAAGTGGCATTAAACAACTGAACGCTATCAGACAGCAGGCAGACTATAGGACACCTTGCATTTACATTGTGGAGGCTCAGGTCCTAAAATTTACCTGGAAAATCTTTGACAACAAGCAATATAAAGATCCCAGAGCAAAGCAACGAGAGACTTGGAGACCCAAGAAAGAAGATGTGGAAATACTGTGAACCAGCTCAAATAAGTAAGGTTAGGAGTGGAGGAAAGCATCGCTGGAAAGCAACTGATTAAGATAAAAGATTCTTCCAAGTCCATTTCTCCTCTGTTTTACTTTCCAGAAAACTAAGGAGAGCTGTTTCTGAGACACTTCCATGTCCCTTTTCTTCTGTGGGCTGAGATACCTTTTCCATGATAGTCATCAAGTCAGGGGTAAAATCCAGCAGGTTCTGACAGGTTCTGGAGAACCGGTAGCGGAAATTTTGAGTAGTTCAGAGAACCGGCAAATACTACCTCTGACTGGCCCCAGGAATGGGGAGGGAATGGAGATTTTGCCATATCCTTCCCCTGGAGTGGGGTGGGAATGAAGGTTTTGCAGTATCCTTCCCCTGCCACGCCCACCAAGCCATGCCCACCAAACCACACCACGCCCACCAAGCCCACAGAACCAGTAGTAAAAAAAACTTGGATTTCACCACTGCATCAAGTCTACGGTTCTTTCTCTTGTCTCTCACAGACCAATACATGACATTGCTTTTATATTTAAAGGAAGTCAGATTCTGGCTAAACCTAATAATGAAATACTAATATGCGAACAAACACATAAAACTTAATAATGAAAAAAAGCGTGACTGCAATCTGATATAGAATTGTCTGCTCATGATTTAACTTTGCGGTCCTTACCAATGGCTATATAGATAAAAACTGTAAAACACCACACAGTCCTGAACGTTGTTCAGCTAACTAAAATTCACCCTTTCCGCTTATAACGAGAAGTTCAAATAATTTTGCAACTATTCTTTACATTATAGTGTTTTGCACGAAAGACTTCTGAACAAAGGAAAGGCGAAAGAAACTCAAGTTACTACTCCATTGTTTCTCTCATTCTGTGAAGATGTCATCAGACCCTGTGCTTTTAGCTGCTACCATTGAAAGATATTTGAGCCATCCTCTTTTTTTCTTCATTTTTTGTTTGTTTGTTGTATAAGTGGAAAAGAAGAAGTGATGGGAAAACATCAAGGAGTAATGCATAGTAAAACTTAAATATCCGGTTATCACTTGATTCGTTTTTCAGAAGGAGGTAATTAGGACTCATGCCTCAACAGATGATATTATCCATTCTGGCCTATAAGAAGTCCTTTAGTTGTGCTTCCAATCACCTCCCTCTGTTGTATTAACAGAGAGCCACACCTGTTAAACTTTTACTGTCATGCAACGGTAGAGACAACAATTAATACTAGAAGCACAGTGTCAGATGGTAACCTTGGCATTAGATTACATTGCATATTAATGGAAGAATTTATTACCATACACTCTCAGCCAGCTGTTAGGCAATCAGAGAACATTGCTGAGTTTTTTGGTTTTGGTTCTTTTTTCTTTTTTAGTCCCTTGACAGGGTAGTTTTCCATTCACAATATATTCATATAATATGAAAATACCGATATATTTGAATGCCTTGTAAGGAAGGCCTTCAGATGGTTTTTTTTTTTCTGCTAAAAATGTGGGAAGACCTGATTTTAAAAAATGTAATTCTAGCAGAGAGGGAAAAATCATTCTCTTCATGTACTTAGTTTTATATATGGTTGAGCATTTAAAATGAGATAAATACTTCCAATCCATCTATCAGTTAAAACATAATTCCAAGTGCTATTTAAGCATTTAAAAAAAAATATTATACTGTACTCTTTTTTTTTTTTTTGCAAAATACACATCAACCACCAGAAATTGCTTTAGAGGCTGGTGGTGGTATAAAAACAAACAAATCAATACATGAAATGAAAACTAACACTCAGATTCTCTTACAAGTCTTTAAATTTTGAAATAATGAATTGGGCACTGAACCGGATGGCTGTCATTTGAATTCTTTCTGGCATGTAATTCCGTTTAATTCTTGTTCGGAACAGGGATTTGACCATGAAGAATTGAATATGAAGACAATTCGTTGGCATTACAGTCTGCTAAAATTACCCAGTGTCAATTGCTGCCTTTCTAGATTAGGTTGGCAGGGGGAGTAAACAAATTGGTATACAAATGTCTAAGGTGATAATGCAAAGTAGTAGGGCTTTGGGTTAATATTTTAAGAAACAAGAAAATTATCCAATAATCCCTCATGATAAATTTTGTAGTTGGTTTATCGTCTGTGTTTCCTTGTACATCTGGATGGATGCAGGTTAAGAAACAGCTTAAGAAACTGTTTCAGTTCTTATTGTTAGCTGGTAGATTTGTTATTGTGAAATATCAGACAACAAAATGTACCTTTCATAGAATCAATGATGTTTCAAAGGTAGGAAATTGCTTTGGGCAGAAAGTTAAAGCAACAAGAAATCCTTGGAAAATATTACAATAAAGGATAAATTCAGTCAGATATTTATTAGCTATTTTACTATGTAATTCTTTTCCCCAATTAATTATTTTTGTCTATACAAATGTCATTTTGAAGAGAAATGCTGGATGTGATTGGTTTACAATCAATAGTGGGATTCAGCTAGTTCGCACCACTTTGGGAGAACTGGTTGTTAACTTTCTGAGCAGTTTGGTGAACTGGTTGTTGGAAGAAATCATTAGGGCAGAGAACCAGTTGTTAAATTACTTGAATCCCACCACTGCTTACAATGTTTCTATTTTTCATTAATGTTTAAAGACTACATATCTATGCAGGCGTGTAAGTCAGTTTTTGATTCCCGAGGACTGCCTGCACTAATTCCTAATCCCTGCATTTTTGGGGGGCAAGATTTTTGTCATTGCATTTTCCTAGGGCTGAGAGAAAGTGATTGGCCCAGGTTACCCAGCTGGTTTTGTGCCTAAGACAGGATTAGAACTCAATCTTAACCACTACACTGAACTGGCTCTCTGTGCATATATACACATGGTTGTTTTAATTTTTTAAAATATTTTTTTTTAAATATTACAATTTGAAAAAATAAAAAGCAATACAAATTACAGGAAAAAAATAAAAATAGAGAGTGCAGAAAAGAAAAAAACTAGAAGGAAAAAAAGGAAAATATAAAGAATTAACGTCCCACTTCATCATAACACAAACCTATCCACATCTCTAAAAATACAACAAATGCTCTTTGCTTCCCATAATTCATCTTTTAGCTATGAACCAAATGCTAAAATCTCATTATTCATTCTCAGTCAGCAAAAGTTCCATTAAGGGCAACTACAGATAATTAGAAATCTATTTTAGCCTTGGTCATATAAACCAATCCTATATTCCTTTCCTGTTTTAACAATCTTGGCTTTTAATCCCTTCAAATAATGTCATAAACTTAATTTCTTTTGATCTTCTTTTTGTCTCCTCTCAGCAAATCTTTCAAAACTTTAATAGATTTCTTTTGTAAACCCAATAAAGGAAAATTATTCAAATCTCTCTTCTGATTTGATAGTTTTATGTCCTCTTTGAGTATCAAGACATCAACCAGTTTCATTTGTGTATTGTACGCCTGCCTCAGGAAACATAACTAGATGAACTAATTCTACTTTGTTGTAAGGCTATATTAAAAGAATCTTGTAAATCTGAAAAAACAAACTTCCCACTGCCACTTTTAACTGCTTGTTCAATTAGGGCATTATTCTGAAGCTTCTTTATTTGGCTGATAAGCCAGTGGGGTTCTGACTCTCTTGTTTGACTACTTCTAGGTATCATTTCTTCTCTATGTTCTCCAAGATCATCCACATATTCCATTAGATATATCCAATATATCAACTTGTTCTTGTTCCATAACATTCTTGTAACTTATCAATTTAAATCCACATTGAAATTAATTTCAATTTTATCTGGTATAGCACGTTCCTCTTCTGAGCTCATAGTTTAGTTATCTCCATTAAAATATCCATTGTTAAAAGTGTTCTCTTTATCTACTTTTAGGTGTGGAAAAACAGATCATGTTTTAGGTTATATTTACGCAGAAGTATTGATAATTCAAAGGGTTTCACAACGCTTAAGCACCATTTTACATGTCTGTATGTGTGTGTATATATAGAAATAGTAAACTGGCATACTATTTTAAATGACTTCATTTATAGTTGCACAATACACTGAGGAATTCTGCATGTACAACAATTTTTTCAGGTAGAACACCACTTGCATTACTTCTGTTCTGTTATATATGAGCTATGGTGGCGCAGTTGTTAGAATCCAGTACTGCAAGCTATTTCTGCTGATTGCTGGCTGCCTTCAGTTCGGCAAGTTTGAGTCTCACTGGCTCAAGGTTGACTCAGCCCTCCATCCTTCCGAGGTAAGTAAAATGAGGACCTAGATTGTTGGGGGCAATATGCTAACTCTGTTAACCGCTTAGAGAGGGCTGTAAAGCACTGTGAAGCAGTATATAAGTCTAAGTGCTATTGCTATATCTGATATCACATTAATCTGTGTGTAACAATGGAACATAGTAACCAGAGAGATAAATATGGCATTAGAAATGCATGCTGTTTTATTTTACCAAGATTGCTGGATGAGATTCATTAAATCGCTGTTGTTCTACATAATGTTTCTTCATTTTTTAGTTTTTCATATTTTGCCATGTTTCTCAAAATCTCTGAGGAACAGGGGAATGTAGCAATCATTGTGTATTTGTGCAGTTCTGAGAGATACATAACTGCCCAAGGTAGAGCTACATCAGTGGTGGGTTCCAACTGGCTTTACTACCGGTTCTCTTCATGCACGTGCTTTGCGTGTGATCGTCGTCATATTGTCACCGCTACCGGCTCGGCCGAACCAGGCTGAACCGGGAGGAACCCACCACTGAGCTACATGGACAAAACATACATCCCATTCTTCAGCATGATGCTATTTTATCCCAAAAATTATTTCTTAATCTTGTCTACCTTTTATTACATTCCTCATATTCTCCCTTTCTTTTACTCTCCTTTCCTAATTAGTAGATGTCTAAAATCTTATATTATAACCTTAGAAGTGTTCCTTATCAGGGATATGTGCAGGGCATAGTTTAAAAAACAAACACACACACACATATACACAGACATGATACTGACCAATTGCAATAGTGCAATTGAAGTTTTGAACAACATTGGTGGAGCTTTGGTTATACCACTGTGGCAACTATCTTAGTCTTAGTGACCACACTTTGCAGATACTTCTGTTTGTCAGGAAAATATAAAGAAATGACCATACCTTGTTCAAATGCTATAATTCAATATTTTAAAAATACTGCTAGGCAGACTAACTACATGGTTTAACTTTTGTAAATTTCACATTCCTCTTCGGAGTTGTAGAGTAAATGGATCTATTATCATTTCCAAGCCAGATGTTTTAGTTTATTGAGCCTGTTTGATCCCTGCACCTGTTTAAGGCCAGCAGTTGTTGGATTAGCATAAGGGCTGGTGGTTCTTTTTTAAAAAAAAAATTAACTGGACAACTGTTCCTGAGTAAGAGAGGGGTGTGAAAATAAGCAGCCTTTTTGGTATAAAGACTCGCCTGTTTGTGACACAAGACAGGACACATCATTGACAGTGCAAAACAGCCATGCAAATGTTAACTCTCTATGCTCAACTGCTGGAATCTGTCTTACAAAGGAACAATCACAGAGGTTGCCAAAGAATGGAAGAAAAAGTGGTGGCAGTGATGGGGGCAGGAGGAGACATGTTATCCCCATCCATCTGTGAGACAGCCGTGCAGTTAATCGGAATAATGAATTGTTTCTGGTGGATTATGACGATTAGGATAGGAAGAATTGGCTCCTGGCCTCTCTAGAGAAATTCATCATGTATCTTAAAGAGAAGCAATCACTTTTCAGCAATGATCCAATTAAAGTAAAGCCCTTATGCACAAAGCAATTTTTAAAAAACAAATTCACCAGAACTATGGACTTCCTGACATTCTTGTTAATCATGGATTTCATTGAAAACCAATTCGGGCTTGCATGATTTGCCAAACAGAACCTGAGAGAATCTCTGGGGCTCCCTTAATGATCACTCCAGCAGAGTTGGAAGACATGTCCATCTGGGTTCAGTTCCAAGTGGGGACAAAGACACTGGAAACATGGTGGCTGTTTGGAAAGATGGTTTAATGGTGGACAGGACCACATGGTTTTGAGTTCCTGGGCAAAAAGGGCACATGGGTGAGTGTGAGAGAGAGAGATTTATACCCTCTGTTCGGCTTTGAATTTGAGCTTGTATTCTGATTGGTTGTCAAATTCCCATGGGGCCATGTAGTGGTAACTTTGTAGGTTGTCCCAAGCTTGGTTGAATCTTGCTGGGTGATGATGTAATGAAAGGGCTTTGGGCAATTCCTACTATGGCTCTGCCTGAAGGAGGTAGATCTTTGTTATGTAAAATAGACTGGCCCAGACCTTAATGGCCCATTGACAAAGGTGGGGGGGGTGAGTTTCTGCCTCCATTTTAGGGGAAATATTCTGCCCTTTTAATATTTCCCAAAATATCTCATTTTCCTAGGAGAGGGGTTGGCACTAATTTCCTACAACCTGTATTAGGAGTCCTCAATCTCCGGGCTGTGGTCCACTACCGGGCCTTGAGCCGTTTCAAAATCGGGTGGGTGAGCATGCACGGGCATCCCCTCTTGTGTAAATGGAGCTGCACGTGCACATCTACCTGCCTCTCACACAGAACCAACCCCTCTCACCCTCCCCCAACCAATCTTCAAAGCCGGAAAGATTAGGGAACTCTGAGCTGTATAATACCTGACCAAACCATGAATGAGATAAAAATCAGCAGTGAAATTTGGCTGGATCTATCCGGCTTGCATGAACAGGTAGCGCCGGCGGCAGGAGGCTCCGCCCACCCTCTAGGACATCATTACGTCCCATTTTTGACCCTCTGTGCATGTGTAGAAGGCTCTACGCATGCACAAAAGAGACGTGCACGCTCCCATTCCTGAACCGGTAGCAAAGGTAAGTGGATGTCACCGCTGATAAAAATGTGTGGTAAAATGTATAATTGCTTATGTTTAGTCGGTTAATTTGGTATTAATTCCAGGTAGCTCAAAATCTCCCCCCCCCCTTGAGTTGGTGTTGACTCCAAATTTCCATGACAAGATATTTTATTTATTTATTTTATTTTTTAAAAAATTTTATTGAAAATTATTAAAAATTACAGAAAAAATATAGCAATATGGATAGAATTGCAGAGAGTAATATAATACCTATAGAGTTTTAAAGCATCAATTTTCTCCTAGAGATAGTACAAACCTCCATTAAACCAAATCATCAAAAAAAGAAAAGATTATCCAGAAGAAAGAATTCTCAACTGCCATGCAATGCTCCTATAAATATTTACCCACATTCACACTAAGATTAATATTTTACATTCTTCTTAAGATTTCTTTTTTTGCAGCCAAGCATACCACCTGTTCCAACTCCTATATAACCCCGATTCTTGTCTATCTCACAAAAGTCCAGTAAGCTTGTCTGCTTCTGCACAGTCCATGATCTTTGCGGTTAACCTCTGATGGAATATTTTTGGATTTCCATTCTTGTGCAAACGAGATCCTGGCTGCAATGATGATGTGGAGAGCGAGATACCAATTAGATTTGTTTAAGTTCTCTGGTTTCATACCTAGTAGAAACATTTCTGGGTTCAATTCTATCCTACATCCTATGATTTCTAAAATCCATTTTTGAATTCTAGCCCAATATTCTTTTGCTCAGGGACAGGTCCACCAGCTATGAAAATAAGTTCCCATAGCGGCGTTGCATTTCCAACAAACCGGAGAGGACAAGATTTTTTAGAAGTAGTTTGCTATTGTCTCCTTCTAGGGTTGAGAAAAAGTGACTGCCCAAAGTCATCCAGACCAGATGGCCTTGTGCCTAAAATGGGACTAGAATTTAGAATTTAGCCTTAACCACCACACCAAACTATCTTTCAACAAAACAAAACAAAACAAAACAAAACAAAACAAAACAAAACAAAACAAAACAAAACAAAACAAAACAAAACAAAACAAAACAAAACAAAACAAAACAAAACACCAGCCATTAACAGCCATATATTCTCTTCATCCAAAAAGGTTTTTTTAAAAAATCAACACTTCCAGGAGAAATATTTGGGTTTAACATACCAGTGCATACATAAGTGATGTACAGTATATGAGTAAATTTTTACAATATAGGCAAAAACCTCAAATGTAAAATGGTTTGTGTAAAGTGTTTAATGGTTTAACTCATTGTCCAGAGATTAAGTTGGAAAACGTCTGAAATTTCAGGTTCTATGTATATGCTTCAATTTTCTTTAAAGCGTAGGTAATTAAGAGCTATCAGTAGATAAAAGAGGAAGCTAATCTTGCTTCCTTCTCAAATAGTTTAGCCTTTCTTTTTTCCCCCCAAGATTGAAAGATGCACTGATAGTTGTCATTTGGTTGCGCCTTCATGGAGGGGGCAGAGATGACATTCAAAAACCATCTTTCTCTTTTGGCTAGGATTTAGTTTGACATCTCTCCAGTAGAGTTACAGAATGGCCTTGTAAGTCATGAAGAGCAATTGACACCTGGAGACGGAAATCTTTCAAGCTTTTGCCTCCCTTGGTTTTTGTGCCTTCTAATCCTTCAGTCAAAGAAGTAGGTGGGCTCCGTACAAATAAATAGCCTGAAACAAAAATGCTTATTTCAGGAAGAATGCAGAGAAAGATGTTTAATGCACTCCTGTTGGCGGCTTAACTTTCACCCACATTTGAGATATTCCCTGCTTCACTGACATTTTCCACCCAGTGTACTTAAACACAAGGAAATGTGGATTGTAAATTGTAGTTTATTAATATGTAGTATTGTAGAGGCATTTTTTAAAATCAGGGAGCAAATATTATCTGGACAGCAAGTTGTAACTGAAGTCAAACTCTGAGATAAACAGTGGGATTAAAACAGTTCATTGTTTAGGCTGGGGGTATAAGATTTAATGTATGTCAAAAGGTGGGTGTGATTGTTGCAAGCAGATGTTTTTAAAACAGTGGTCAGATAGGTATATTTTGTCCTGGGAATCTGATTCCAGGATTAACTAGCATTTCCTGTAAAAGTGTACCCTTGGTAGCAAATCCAGATTTATGGCTGAATAAGGTGTGAAACAAGTTAGGAACAGATGCCTCTGCCCACTTCCCACCAATTTAAGCTAAATGGAATTGTTCTGGACCATATAGTCAGCAATTATTCCTAATACATGGCATTTGGTGCCTATCTCCCTACCCACCCACCCCCCAAACATTTTTTGTAGCATGTCAAAAACACAAGACTGTTTTTAAAATTATTTCTGGTTTAGGGGGGCTTGAAATTTATTGAAAATTTTCAACTGTAATGCTCTTTTAAAAAAAGCCATGGCAAGGAACTCTAATTTATTTTAAAAATAAATAAATGGAAGGGCTATCTGCCTTGAAATAATTATAATGCATACACTTATTTCTCCATTCAGACCTCCAGTGTATGCCATTAGTTTTGATTATAAATGAAACTTTTGGTAAATTAGTAAATGTTACAATTTCCCCTTATTTGGGGGGAAATTGTTTCAGTTTTATACTGCTCTTCTCACCACCATTGCTCACTTATTTATATTTATTTAAGGCTCACCGTCTTCCATTATTGGCCCAAAATGTTGGAGGGAGGGAATTTTTCAAAGGTTCATATGCATATCTAAGAGCTATATAACCTTTTCTAGGTGAGATAATTTCCCATTATGAACACTTGTTTGGGGACAAATTAAACCCTACCCTTTCCTTAAGGTTATGAAATGTATCTTAGACACAGGACATGCACTGAAACAATTTGACGATCCTGAAGGGGATAACAGACAATCTGTAAACTAATTCATTGCTTCACAAAGGGCCCTGTCTGCATAGTGGAAGAAAATCCTCTATTAGCTTCAATGAAAGTACCTACTTCAGAAGAGGGAGTTTCTTCTCTTCTCTTCTCTTCTCTTCTCTTCTCTTCTCTTCTCTTCTCTTCTCTTCTCTTCTCTTCTCTTCTCTTCTCTTCTCTTCTCTTCCCTCCTCTACTCTTCCTCCCCTCTTCCTCCTTCCTTCCTTCCTTCCTTCCTTCCTTCCTTCCTTCTTCCTTCCTTCTTTCCACATTTATATGGCTGCCCATCTTGCACAGGTGACTCTGGGTGGCTTACAGCATTAAAAATCCACACTAGAAAAAACATAAAAATACCACCATGTCAGCAGCAACACAATCAAACCAACCACTTGATCAGTTCCATCTCCATTTGGGGTCTTGGGGTCTTTTGGAAAAACAACAAGGTGGGAACCAATCATACCTCCAGGAGATTTATGTTCCATAGGAAAGGGGCCACCACTGAGAGGGCCCTTTTTCATAGTCCCCACGAAGCATACATCCCTAACAGATGGAACATGGACCAAACAGTGGTGGGTAAAGATAATTTTGCTTCATTGTCTGTTATGACTCCAATCAGGCAATCTAAATGCACCTCTGCATGCATTTTTAATAAAAAGCATACCAAATATTTGTCTCTTTCAGATGAAAGACAGCCACGTTTCTGGAAGAGAACAATAAAGAATATGCATACACAGTGGTAGCCCAGCTGAAATGCTGTTTATGGAACTTGACAAATGTTGTAATATTAATACATCCTATAGGAGAATGCTATTCCATAATATAAGGAATGCATTTCTAAACTAAAAGACTGATGAGCTCTAGATATATATTTATTCATGGTAGCTTGAACCATCATTATGGATTATTTGTAGAGTTAAAACAGACCCCAGACTTGAAGCAGTCCTCCAGAGAGACTGTCATACCTAGAAGCTGTCTGAAGGAGAGGCCCCTGACTGCTGGTTATGAAACTGTTTTCCTCCAGCAGCTGGTTTTTAAAACCATGTGTCAGAAACAGAACAGTGTTTCAGTCCATAGATTTTTCTTGTTGGATTGGGTGCAAACACATGTGAAATGAAATGCTGGGAAAGAATTCTTGCACAGCTTTCTCAAAATGGATTGGATTCATATAGGAAGGTATTAGAAAAATATGTCAACTTGTTTGCTCTTTATAAACCAGCTTGAGGCTTTCAGCTGAACATTATATAAGGAATTTACGGTCCTCACTCTTAATGTTCCTAGTAGAAGGCTCATTCCCACCAAGGGAGTTCAGTTCAGTTCAGTTCAATTCAGCTCAGTTCCTGTGAACCTATCATTACTTTTGTTGTTTGCGGAAGTGTCGTGCTGGGTTTGATGTTATTGTTGCATACCTCTTCCCAGTGGTGGGATTCAAGTAATTTAACAACCAGTTCTCTGCCCTAATGATTTCCATGTGACGGTGGGCCAGCTCGTACGCACCCGCATACAGAACAAATTTGCACAAGCAGCAGGCAGGCACGCATGCATACATGCACTCAACTCAACTTCTACACGTTGAACTGCACACTTTTTATGCAAGTTGAGCTGTGTTCACACGGGTGCCCCGGCCCACCACTCATATGGCCCAGTTCCCTTCTCCCTCCTCCTCCCAGGGTGCCAAGAGCAAAGGTTGGGGACTGCTGCTCAAAATTTCCAAAACAAAGGTTTATATTATTATACTTTGAGCATGCCAAATTGATGTAATTTGATTTGATCTATCTTCATAATGTTTCTGGTGTAACATGAGAGGCTATAACCTGAGCATAAGGAATTGCTAAAAAATAGTCATAAATATGTGATCGGCTTAGTTTAGCATGGCATTTTCAACCTTCATTACCACTGGCTTTCCAAATTTCAGGCAAGAATTTGTCCTACTTGATTTTATCCATATAAGATGAAACTCAATAGTTCAGCAAATAAAAGGAAAAGGGAAAGGTTTTCTCCTTTCCAGTTGTGCCCAACTCTAGGAGGTGATGCTCATCTCTATTTCTTAGCTGCAGGACCCAGTGTTGTCTGAATACATGGTCATGTGCCAGCATATATATACAGAACACTATACACTATACACTGAGGTGCACAGAACACTGTTATCTTCCCACTGAAGTGTGGTGCATATTTATCTACTTACATTTGCATGCTCTTGAACTTCTAGGCAAATGAGCTAGGACAAGTAACTCATCCTGTCACACAGTTCAAGTCTTGAACCCAGGCTGTCAGCTTTCCAGCTGATAAGCTCAATGTCTTTAAATGCTCAGCCATTGTGTCTCCAATAAATGAAAGATAAACTAAGACCTTCTGCTGTCCTTATAGCACAGTTCAGTTATGTTTTGTATTTTCCTTTTGATAACAGATTTAATTCACTATTGGACTTAAATAGGTAATTCCATTTTATTTTATTACTTTTTTAATGAAACTGAAATTAACAACGAAGAATTCTTCAATAAAATTGGCAGCAGGGATGAAAAAAAAAAAGAGCAGGGAAAAAAACCATATATCTTGGCATCCCTGTCAGAGGATGTAGTTTAGGAAAAAAAAAAGAATTTCACAGCAAAGTAATGGAATTCACAGTGGCATCTAACAAAATATTTCTGCAGTGTTTAACAAAGACTTACTAAGCACACTGCAGTTGTCTTGGATGTATTAAGACCAGAAAATGCATGCTTGACAATTATCCTGATTTGGCCAGGATGACCATGGTTAAAATAGAGATCATCCTTCCAAAATTTTGCCAACAGCAGCAACAACAAAATCCTATATTTTTATGGCAGGGAAGTAAGAAGTGTAAACAAGAATGGGGTGTTTTTTGCGAAACATGTTTTTGCAATTTCCTATCGTGGCATTCATGATGTAAAAAAACATATCAGTACAGTGGAAAATCAAGTCTGTAATTTTCCTATTTTGCTGAGGTCCTGATGTACTTCGTATTTTATAGCATAGCGTACTTGGCCATTTCACCAGAAAACCCTTTTTAATGAAGTAGTAGGCAGCTTGCACTGAGTGAGAAGAGTTATGCTGCTTTCGGTTTGTGATTACGATTTACAGACTGCCTTACATCTTGGCTATTATTTTTTTTAAATGAATTCATTTGTACACAAACTGTTCAAACATAACTTGTCATATTTCATTTACATTTTTTCACTGCTCAAACCTATACCCAGTAACTCATAGTAAATGAACATCATTTCCCCCAACATCTTAAACATTTCATTTGTATGAAAAATTATAACTGGGTCAGTATTTGGCAAATATTTGGCCTGGTATTACTCTTAATTATTCCCTTTTAGAAAAAGTATGACTCAGGCATAATTGGATGTAGACTTTTCATCCTGTTCCATTAAGTACGCTTGCATAAGTGATAAAATGGACATTTCCATTATCCCTAACTTATTGTTCACATTGACAGAGAAATGTTTCAGTTCAATGCTTTACATTTGCAGTACATGACGTCCCCAAGTTACAAACCTCTGGCTTATGAACAACCACTAGATACAAATGGACTGGTTGCAGTACTCAAAATGGTGGACAAAGACAGGTGTATGCTGCCAAGAAGAAACCTGATGCTACAGGCAGGGAGGCTCAATGGCATCTCTCTTGTCGGTCAACATGCACGCCAGCTATTTTCAGAGTAATGTTTGATTAAATAACTTGTTCCAATTTAGATAAAAAATCAGCTTAAATACAGATTTAGGAACGAAAATTGTTCTAAATTGCTGTAGAGAATTGCTGTATTTCACAATGTATGGAGGTTTACTATGCATCTTCATTCTTACAATAATTTTTGGAAAGATGCTATTCACCCTATTTTTAACTTTTGAGCCTTTCTTTGCTTGTTGTAAAGATGCTGCAGTAATTCTTGGAGTGGAGTCAGGGTGACCAAATGGACCTTGAGCTTTTACTGGCTGGAGGTCCTTCCTGACACCTATGCAGAGTTCACAGCAGACAAGTATTCATTGCAGCCAGAGAGAGTAACATTTGCCGCTGCCTAGGATCGAAATATCAACCTCCTGATTGTGAGGCAAGAGCTCCACCTCTAGGCCACCACACCACTCCAAAATGGAACATTAAATAAATAAATGAATAAAGTTATCTTTAGATTTGCTTTTTTCCCTTCAAGATGCAACTAGACATTGTTTTTCTTTGAAGATGTTTCGCTTCTCATTCAAGAAGCTTCTTCAGCTCTGACTGGATGGTAGGGAATGGCAGGATTTATACTCTTTGCAGACAGGTGGTCATTTGCATTCTTTTAGCGATTCGCAGAGGCCACCTGGAAGTTTATCTGTATCATCAAGGTCACCTGAATGGTGCAAATGGGGGTGGAGCCTTCTTGAAACTGTTGAAAGGATTGTGTTGTAGACAGGCGATAGATGATGTCATATCCCCCCCTCTCTGTTGAGAGAGGGCTGTTCAGTTTTGATATAGATGGCTTCTTTGATCCATCTTTCAAACCAGCGGTCCTCTCTGTCCAAATTGTGGACTTTACTGTCTTCGAAAGAGTGGCCTTTGTCTTTTTTTAAATGCAGATGGACTGCTGAAACTAGTCCTAATGGGTTTGTTCTCCTATGTTGTGCCATGCGTTTATGAAGTGGTTGTTTTGTTTCCCCAATATACAGATCTTCACATGGCTCACTGCATGTGAGTAGTAGTATACTACATATACTACGTTACTCAGTTTGTGTCTGGGTGTTTTATCCTTGGAGTGGACTGCCCTAATGTATTCTTAGTGTAAGGAGAGAATAAAATTATTTTAATATTGATTCTCAAAAGTATACCACGACATTGGTTTATTTCCATATACATATTTTAGGCCATATACATATTTTAAATAGAGAAATGAATGAATCAGTAAATAAATGCTAAAATATGCAACAATAGAAAGGGATGTTATATTACTGCTGCATTCAGTTACCCCAGTAGTTCCATCCATAAAAGCATGTGTGATCATTTGCCCCTTCCCAAGAGGACTCTCACCTTCACTCCAGGTGATTTTTTAGAAAACCTGGCCACTGGTTTAAATTATGTAGAAAATGCTCTTTCCTTTCTTCACAAGAGAGAAACAGATGCAAGGATACAACAGGCTGGTGGGTAAATAGCATCTCTGATTCCTCCCCCACCCCCGATCTTTTTACTCTGTTCTGTGTCTCCCTCAATTGTTTATAGAATATCTTTAAATTTTATAGGAAGCAGTTAATTTTATGTATGAAAGAAAGATCAATTTAAATAATAGGAAAAAAGGCAAGTAAATGTGAAAGCGTGTTTGCTACATGGAAAGGCTCGGATTTGTAATAGTGTTCTTGGGAACCTTTTCTCTTGTATAACAACACAAGATGTGTGTTTTGGACAATGCATTTCGAGCAAAATATAGAGTGATTCAGAGCCAAGGTAAAGGGGTCTTATGTCAGAGTGAGCTTTATTAGTAGCTAGATCTCTACTGTCATGGTTTAATTAATTCCTTCCATTGAGAAAGAGATGCTATTCATGTTTAAGTGTATTCATAGCAAGCGCTCCAGTTGGAGGTATTCAGCATGTTCTGTGGGAAAGCACAGAATAAGATCTGTACAACTCTTTGTGACAAGGACCACAATTTCTAGAAGACAGGAGAGCCATGAACCTGATCTGTCCTTGTGTATTTAATTATTGTCAAACTCAATAGTCCAATTCACTATACTGTGCACATGGAGAGTATTATTGTATTGATGAATCATTAGATGGGATTGAACTTAGAATCACAGAATTGTTGAGGAGAAAGTATCTTTTGAAGAGATGGGGATGGGGTGGGGAGACATCTAGCCCAAATCACAGCTCACTGCCAGAATCAAGCAACAGATCTAGTTATATCTGGATGAGTTTAACCAGGTTTGTTGTTGTTGTTGTTTTATTTTTCAGAAGTAATAAAGCTATTGATCAACATTTAGACTGTTTTGTCTTATTAGTTTTCTATGTGTACTTCGTTGTTGTCAAAGACAAACAGTACAAAGATAGATATCCACATAAGAGCATTCAAAAGGTGCTGGCTGAAGGTTTCTCAGACTAAGATGTATATCATAGCAGAAGGAACTGGAAGGAAATGCACATGTATGTCCCGGTCGGGGGATACATTTGCATCTATACCTCAATCCTTGAGGAGCAATTGGAAGCAAGTCTATTGTCTTGGAGAACAAAAAATAATGCAGAATACTACAAATATCTGCAGCAGGAAGCCTTGATGTGGAGAAAAAAAGCTTCCATGTGGGTTGGAACCCTAAACATGCATATTGTCAGCTGCAGGGAGAAAACTATGCTGTGCTTGTGGAGGCTTGTCTCTTGGATGACATCTGTGTGAATGTCCAAAGGGGACCGATGCACAGGACGTTCTATGTACGAATGTATCTCTTGAACAAGGTTTTTGGAATCTTAAGGAAAAGAATCCTAAAATCTTAGCAAAATAAGCATAAAGATTAAAACCACCATGTTTACGCAATAGCAATTCTCATGATTTTTCAAATTCACATATACATTTACTGGCTTTTTCTTTTTTTAAAAAAAGTACCTAAAGTATTGTGTAGCTCCCTGTGAGAGTTCAGAACATTATTCATATAGAGATTTCTATAATACCGTAGTCCTGTTAGTGAGATCATATTCCCAACATTGATAACAGGAAGTTAAAACTGGAATAAAATAATTTGTCAGATCATTTCCTACACTCATAACCAAAAAAAAAAAAAAATTATAGGCAGTCCAGTTTACAATATTTGTAGCCTTGCACTCTTTAAGATATAATCATCTTCTCAGTTATTCCAGATGGTTGTGATAGGACAGTGATGGCTAACCTTTTTGCGGTCGCATGCCAAAAGTCCACACATGCGCACACGACAGCGCGTGCACCCATAATGCAATGCATGCGCAAACTCCCATGCCCCATCCCTCTGTGCATGCATGTGTGACCCCCCCCGCAGTCCGTTTTAGGCCTAGTAGGCCTCCCTGCAGCCTCCTGGAACCAAAAGCGGGCCGCAGAGGGGGGTCACGTGCTTTTTTGGTCCCAGGAGGCTGCAGGGAGGCCTGCTAGGCTAAAAATGGGCCACTGGGGGCGTGGGGCGTGCTGCATCTCCCTGGCTCCCTCCCTGCCCTCATGCATGCACACATGACCCACCCCCTAGGATGCATGTGCATCTCCCGCATGCGCCCTGCCCCCTGCGCATGCGCAGCAGAGACCCAAAAGTCAGCTGCCCGGCGGGAGGTGTGAGTGCATGCGGGGTGGAGCTGAGCTGGCTGACAGCTCAGGTTACCATAGGATCACCATCATGGTGATAGGAGAATCAAAATCGAATCTCCTTGACGATTGAGCTCAACATGAACACATTATCAATATATCCTAAATAGATAGTGGCTAACCAAACAATTGGTCTCTTAAATATGATTTTTGAAAACATATTGTTATTGTCATGCCACCTGCCACCCCCTGCTAGCTTTTAGCTCATTGGATGTTCCTATATTCTCTGTTTTCTTTACATATTTTCATACAAAGCATTGGGTTCCCTACATCCCTCTTCTCATTTATAAGAATTTTTCTATGGCTCACTTGCATCCCATATATTCATTAAAAAAAGGTAAAGTGGGACAAGTGCCTGGAGATGCCATGAAAGGTATCCATGTATATATTTGTGCTCTTGAGTGCTACTTCGGTGGGCGGGTAGCCTAAAGTATTTTAAATCTTGAGTAGTGAGTTACCTTTCATTGTATGGAGGCTGTGTCATAAAATGAATGAGGCCACAAGTTGTTGTTGTTTTTTCTAGAGTTTTTTTGTCTATGCGAGTGGAGAGTTTTGAAAGTTTTCTGTTTTTAAAACTATTAGCCTACTTTAGGCTGCATGATGCTATCATTTTGCTATGTTTCTCACCTAAAAAAAACCAAATAAAAAGCAAAACAAAAACTCATGTAGTTGGTTTTTTGTTTTGTTTTGCATTTGTGGCTGGAATAAACTCTGAGGGATTTGGACCAGATCTGAGTGTATCCTGTACATACATATAAGCCAGGGATGGGTTCTACTTACCTTTACGGTTTGCATCGCACCCATGTGCGCTCTTCTGCGCATGCGCAGATCACCTATGATGACGTCAGGGTCAGTGGGTGGAGCCTCCCGCCAGTTTTACTACCGGTTCTTGCGAACCAGTCAGAACTGGGGGCAATCCACCACTGATATTATCCAAATATATAATATCTCTATCCCTTGTCTCAACTTGGCTGGGGTAACCATGTTTTTTGGTGGTGGGTGGTGGTGATGGGTCATTCCACTAAGAAATTCATTCCTGGGAAATTCCTGGATTCTAGTGCATGGTGTGGGAGCAATTCTTAGCTAGTATCCAAAGTATCTTCTTGTCCACCAACCCTAGCAACAATCTTGTCCTCTAGCTCTGAGCTCTGTCATATAATTTAAAGACTGAAATGTCTTACTTCTGTCATTCTATCCATAATTAGTGGTTTAATTTTTATAATCAAGCTGAGGAACTCATAGTCCCCATAAGCTCTAAACTTGTATTCTTAACTTGCATGTATAGATCGTCCATTAGATCTACACTTTGGTTGGCTGTGGTTTTATATTCCTAAATCTGTATGGGCAAATTAGTCCCTTGCTATATTAGTCCTATATTCTGTTATAAATGCTACGAAGGGGAGGGAAAGGAATCCTTTCTTCTTAACAAGGAGGTAATAAAATAGCATTTCATAAACTCTTTTATTTTCCTCAGGCCCAATGAACTTTAAATACACGTATCAAAAGAGGCCTGAGAATACTTCGACTGAAATATATATTTAAATTAAGTGGTGGAGATCCTGTACTAAGCTATATAGTGACCAGAAGAAAAAAAGAAGAAGCTATTTTTATTCCTCTGTTATGGAGACCAGCTTAATCTGTAGGGCCCAAAACTTCCAGTGGAATGTATTTTACAGCACTGGAATCCCAAATGGTTCAGCGATCAAAAGTGCCACAACTGATGCAATTTTAAATAATGTTTGGGAGAAATAGCTGGAGGAAAAAAAATCTCTGTTATTTACATTCTGAAAAAACATATTAAATCATACACCTTTTTTCCAAGTTATCTCCTTCCCACGCATTCTAAAAGTTCCCTTTGCTAATTGCTGTGCTATTGATGAGACCCTTCTTTCACTTTTCCTCATTGTCAGTAGGTTCCAGTATCTTATTAACATAGTTACTAATCTTCCTGCCCTTTGACTAAGCATTGTAAGTCCTATCACAGCTGTTCCGTATAAGTTTAATCTAGCTTGCTATATATATACGTGCGGATGAGACTCTCTAAATGCCAGTTTCTGCTCAGATGTTCACAGAAAGACATAGTGGCCTTGACCTTTCATGCAACTTCGTTGGGCATGAAAGATAGCAGTCCCAGGTTCTGAGCCACATAAATTTCATGCCTCTTGCATCAGCTGCTCTAGCGCAGATGAGTATATTATCTCTTCCTTCTGACATCTTCATTTGGCTAAATGGCTATAGTTCCAATCGACCCATTTCCCCCACTTCAAAAATTGAAGCCAAAATCCTAAATTTCTGGATGGCACCAAATAGCCCATGACTCTAGGAAGCCAGAGGCTCTCCCCGATCTGTAAATATCCACATATTTAGAAAAATGCTATCCTACTGGAGTATTTAGCTAAAACATGCTCTTATAGTATGTAGAAAATAATAATAACGACAAAGCAGTTCCAGGAAGGAAGTTGTTGCCTAACCTTTTGCACAAAGTATGGCTGCTCAAGTTACAAGGAGGTCTTATTGTCTTTGTATTACTTCAACTCAAAGAGCAGGTGGCAGTCAACTGAGGGTTGTGCTTCAATTATGCCATTTTTTAGACCAATAATCCCTATTCACAATCACTCATTTGTCACCTCCCATCCTGACTTTCTTGAATCTGTTTGGGAAAGTGGAACAAGAAGAGAGTCCAAATTATGTATGTTGGATGTGTGTGTGTGTGTGTGTGTGTGTGTGTGTGTGTGCGCGCGCGCACGCGTCTTTAAGTCAGTGTTGACTCTTGACAACTCTCTGGAAAGTCCCTGCAGTTTCCTTGGCAAGATTTCAGAGATGGATGGGACAGCTTTAGTCCCTTGAAAGGTGGGGTTTTTTGGGGGGCCAATTAATCTTGATCAGCATTAATCTTAGTGCCACTACCTCCATTTGTGACCTGCTTAAAATAATGCTGTAATTTCATAATTTCCTGAAGAAAATAACAGTCTGTGATTCTCTGTAGGCTGAAGAAGAGATGCTTGGGCACCCACATGAACTATAACCCAAGGCCAATCCTCATGATTAGTTTGCCTTGGTGTGAGTACAGTCAGTGACATTTCTTGAGCACAGGAATGCACAACACTGGCCTCTACTTCCATCAGCTCACAGGGAGGGCAATTTCTGTGTGAGAAATTGTGGGAAAACTAGGCAAGGAATGAATAGTGGACACAAACAAGAAATAGAAGGTGGTATATTTATCTTATAAAGGACAACTCAGTCCAGGTAGTAAGAAACCAAAGAAAAATGGTTTGAAATCACTCAAAGGAAGATGGGAAATTCCAAGATTTTTACCCCATGTCTAGCATTAACGATACCTTACGGATGTCTGCACAATTCTTGCTTCCTCGAGCTTACCCAGATGTCTGAGGCTTGACATTCTGCCTCTCAATGTTTTCTCATTTGTCCAGTTTAAGCAGTGCTGCTGGTTCACTTGCTGCACTTCATTTCATTGTAGAGGGAACAGTCCTTTCCATCTGGTTATTGTGGGACTCCTTCTCCTTCTCCTCCTCCTTCTTTTTCTTCTTCCTCTTCTGCTTTTTACAATTTGATTGATAGAACTTTGGCTGTGCAAAGGTGGTAAATCTCACCAAACACCAAACATCACCAGTTTGATTGGAGCAGCACAAAAATAATCAGCCACTCTACCTTCGCCATGCTCGTGAGTTCATCGAAGCCTGGCATTCCACAAGCAATTCCATCAACAGACACACTGACCTACAGCTAGCCTATGAACCCCTCAGAATCCAAACTGCACAGCCAACTAGAGACAACACCAACCCTCAACAAACCCATGCAACGCCTCCACAGCAGTTCACCTCCCAATGACCCTGACCTGATGTAATCTCCTTATCCATCACAAGACCCATCACAAGACTCACTGATGACTCCCAGCTGACCCATCACTAGACCCTCACTTGACACACCCATACCTGAAGCCCTTATAAACAGGAAGACTGACATCCCCTAAACTCCACTGAAGATGTTACATAGCCTGGTAACAAAACATTCAGAAACCAACCCACAAGTTCAGAGAATGAACCTTCATCCTCATAATGAAGCCTCTCTCTCTCTCTTTCTCTTTCCCTCTCTCTTTTCTTTTAAAGGTGAAATTGACAAGAGTTCTGCCACTTTCCTTTTCTAGCCTGAATGACAGGAACATCAGCTAAAACTCTGATTTGTTCTGCCCTGCCTTTCCTTTCCTTTCCTTTCCTTTCCTTTCCTTTCCTTTCCTTTCCTTTCCTTTCCTTTCCTTTCCTTCCCTTCCCTTCCCTTCCCTTCCCTTCCCTTCCCTTCCCTTCCCTTCCCTTCCCTTCAGGAGAGCTGAAGAAACAGGGAAATCTAGGGACCATGGTAACATCAGGCCATTGGTGTGGCTAAAACAGGAAGGGAATGAAATCTAGAAAGAGATTTCATTTCCAACTAGTTTATTCACAGGAGACAAGCAACTTAAGCCTGCAATGCAGAAAAGCCCTAGGTGTTGATTACCTAACTAGAAGAAGAATCTTCTGCATCATTCAACAGAAATATAAAGTACATATCACCATTTCCTTATAATTCTAATTTGGGGCTTCATTTGTATATAAATGGCACCAACAGTGCATTTCCTCAGTGCCTGTTCACTCAATCCTACCAGTTCCAGGGTGTACAATTTGCATGTTATATAAACATTTAGAACTGCTAGCACACATATTTGGGTGCTTTTTGGCTCTATATTTTGGGCGTCCAGTCTGTAGCCTAATGAGATTTTCATTAAGATCAAAATGCAATATAATGCGTATTTGCAAAGAGCTGTTTTCAGTTTCTTAATCCCTTGAAATACCATGTTCTATGTGTTAGATGGTTTACATATTTTATGTTAATTAAAGGAGAATGGATGGAATCTGTCAACATCAGAAGAGTGTAGTGCTAAACCCCGAGCTGGTCTCAATGAAATTACTATGTGAAGCATTACTTCTTTACAGTTTTATGTGTCATGTTCAGCACTATAAAATCAGTAGAAGCATGCTGATTGAGTTTCTAGTGGTAATCTTTCTCGGAAAGCTTTTAAAAAGCTAGTAAATTTCAATCAAAATGCAGACAACAGGCCATTGTAAAGATTAAAGAATAATAGAATTGTTGAGCTAGAAGAGACCACAAAGATTACTGATTTTAACCTTTTGCAATGTGCGTGAAAACCTATTAAACCATCCTCAAGAAGTTGCTGTCTAGGCTGTTCTTGAAATAAACTGTCTGTAGTGCTTGGTCTAGTGGTTAAGGCACCAGGCTTGAAACCAGAAGACTGGGAGTTCTAGTCCAACCATAGGCACAAAGCCAGCTGAGTGACCTTGACCTAGTTACCCTCTCTCAGTCCTAGGAAGGAGGCAAAGGCAAATTACTTCTGAAAACTTTGTCAAGAAAGCTGCAGGGGTTTATTCAGACAGTTGCTAGGAGTCAAAACTGACTCAAAGGCATTCCACCACCACCACCCCT
The DNA here is from genome assembly GCF_059756535.1 of Pantherophis guttatus. Lineage (NCBI taxonomy): Eukaryota > Metazoa > Chordata > Lepidosauria > Squamata > Colubridae > Pantherophis > Pantherophis guttatus. The sequence continues at coordinate 250,358,000 of NC_142063.1, read as the reverse complement.
ACAAAAACCAGCAAGCAACAAAGCTATCATTCTGCCAAAGAATCTTGGGTATTGTAGTTTTAGAAAGTCTCCAGAAATGGCCCGTTTCCCAACTAGTGGGCCCGTAAGGCCCGAAAATCAGCTGGCCGGCACGTGCATGCATACTGGAGCTGAGCTAGGGCAACGCTCGCGTACTCACAGATATAGCTCCACGTGCCACCTGTGGCACGCGTGCCATAGGTTCACCATCATGGCACTAGGTTAAAACCAACAATAATTAGAAAGGGCAAAATCTTAGAAGACTCCCTTTTCCGCATGTTATTTCCCTTAGCCACTGAATGTAGATCTAAGCCAAGAATCAATGTCCCTGTTGCTGGAATGTATGAATGTATGAAAAGGCAAACGTCATAATACGTTGAACCATAGTGCCCCCCTCCCCTAGCACATACATACCTGGCCTGCACATACAGGATTGGCCAATGACGAAGGAACTATATCTAGATCCAGATCTAGATATAGATCCATGTATTCTGAAATGATGATTTGCAGTTGCATAGTGATGCAAAAGAAAAGTGGTAGATTGTCTGCAACCGAAGGCTAGATGTATACCTTCCCTTTATTTTTGTTCAACTCAAAGTGACATGCATAACATTCCTCGTTTTAATTTCCTCCAGTTAATAACCCTGTAAGATGGGTTGGCTATCTCAAAGCCACCTAGTCACTCTTCATTCCATGCCAAAGGGAGAGTTAGAACTCCTAGCCCCCAGTTTCTAGTCCAGCACCGTAACCACTACACGAACTCGCTCTCTTTATTTATTTTAAGGTGTTGATATAGTATAATCAGCTATATCAGCCAGCTATAGATGTTTCTTCTTGCAATTTCAATGCAACATTAAGCAATGAGGGAAGCTTGCAATGCCTCCAAACAGAGAATCCTAGAAAAGAGCTTTGTTAGAGCTGGAGAATTCAGTCCCTCTCATCACAATGTGTGAATGACAGGCTATTATTCCAAATATGGGACACCCCAAATTGTTTATTTAAACTGACCTCCATCCCTTTTTTTAACAGCTCTTTGCATTTTTATTTATTTTTTTGTAAATATAAGCTATTTTCCAAACGGCAGCACACCATTACTCTGGGGCAGTCCACAAGATGCTTTGTTGGATAAACAAAAAGAAAGAATCTCTTCCTGGCTTTCTTGAATGCATGACTGAGCATCACTAGGCCAAAATAAAAACAAGAGGGAATGAAATGTGGTACCTGGCAGTGGGATTGAGAAAGGCAACATTTTCCTCAAAGGACAAAGCCAGAGGAAATGTTTTGATCCCAGGGGGGAAGGCCTTAGGGCAGGGGTGAAATTCAGCAGGTTCTGACAGGTTCTGGAGAACCAGTAGCAGAAATTTTGAGTAGTTTGGAGAACCGGTGAATACCACCTCTGGCTGGCCCCAGAGTGGGGTGGGAATGGAGATTTTGCAATATCCTTCCCCCAGGAGTGGGGAGGGAATGTGGATTTTGCAGTATTCTTCCCCTGCCACGCCCACCAACCACACCCACAAGCCACTGTGCCACACCACATCCACAAGCCACGCCCACAGAACCGGTAGTAAAAAAAATTGGATTTCACCACCACTCGCCTTAGGGAGTGCTCTATATTTCTATTTAAACTAATTGTGGCTTTAATGATGTAGCAGATTATTAATTAAAACTAAACTAAGTTTAGTTCACCAGTGCTGCTTTCATAGGCTCATATGAACCTTTCTATAAAAGTTCTGAAAAATGTGTTTTAGCTCTTCCAGCCTCCGAAGTAGGGTGACTTGTGCATTTTTTAGGCAGAAAGTAAATCCCTTCTTCTACTGAAACTGGAGCAGGCCAAAGGGTTAAATCATACACAACAGCAGTGTGCTTTTGGTTGCAGAATAATGCAGAACCAAGCATGGAATACCCAGCGGCATCTTGTATCTCTCTCCCAGCAAGATGGTGTCTGTTTAATTCAGGACATCCTTAACTCAAAGCAGGACAGAAATATTTGGTTAGCTCTAATTTACGAGATCATTGTAATCCCGCTACCCAGTCAGTAACTATTTCCCTTGTGCTGGACATTAAGAATGACTTTTCATCTTTTAATATCTATTATCATCTTCTGTTCCTTTGAATGACAGTTGCCATTTAATTCTCCCATAAATATAATCTCTAGGAACATTGCAAGATAGCATGCCAAGCAATTAACTCCAGGTTTTGTAGAATCTATTGCAGTGGTGGGATTCAGCTGGTTCTGTGCGGTTCGGGAGAACTGGCAGTGGTGACTGTGGGAGGCTCCGCCCATCCGCCCGGATGTAATGTGAGAGCACTGTGCATGCACAGAACATGCACATGCTCACATTTTCGAACCCGTAGGGAAGGTAAGTGAATCCCACCTCTGATCTATTCATCATTTTTTTTTAATAATCCAAGAAGTTTCATCAGTTCTGACTGGATGGTGGGGGTGGGCAGGATATAATTTTGGGCAACATTAGTAAGACTTTGAAAGTCAGTCTTATTAGTCTTACATTAGAGCTACTCAAAGTCAATAGAGCCTGTAGTTCAGAGGAAAATTTGGAAAAGTGGGGGCCGGGTGGGGAAGCTTTAAAGAACTTGGATGCAGCAGAGGCTAGTTTGTTGGTCCATTTTGGCCAGTTTTCACTTCTCGGCCTCCTGAGGAGTGTCTACCCTAGATTATATGTTAATATTGGAAAAAAAAATACCCTATCTTTGGTGTCAGTTGGTATTTCACAAAGGGAGGAACCACTTCTCAATACTGGGCCTTGTTACTCTGGATAATGGCAAGCAGAATAAATAACAAGTCCCTTATCTGACAATGGCATATCAGGCCAGAATGGACCAACAAATTAGCCTCTGCTGCATCCCAGTTCTTTAAAGCTCTCCCCCCTCCAAATTTTCCTCTGAACTGTAGGCTCTATTGACTTTGAGTAGCTCTAATGTAAGACTAGTAAGACTGACTTTCAAAGTCTTACTAAAGTTGCCCAAAATTATATCCTGGCTACAGCTCTACCATCTACAATCAGGGGTGTCAAACTGGTGGCCCATGGGCCGGATGCATCACATGCAGGCCATACCCACCCAGTTCCGCAAAGGGAAAAAATGTTGTGAAATGTCACGTGATGGCAACGTGATTCGGCAAGTTTGACACCGGTGATCTACATCAACCAGTTAAGAAATCTAAACCATGGTTTAATAAAGAATATGTAATGCTGTAATGTATGTTAAAGTAAGGAGTAATGTTGGCATATTAAGATGACACATTTAACCAATAATTCCTTCTCCGTGGCTACTCTATGGATCTAAAATGTATACATTTTAGAAAAAAAAACTTCTCAATCCTTGAATGAATACAAACAAATTTCTTAAAATCAATAACACCTATCCCATGCTCAACTTCCATATGTAAATTGCAATTCATTTGAGGCTCAGACAGGATTATTTTGTCTAAAATTCTGGGTAAATCAAATAATTTGGAGAACTTCATTGGTACATCTCATTCTATATGATGTATATCAATCAATTCTGGAAAAAAAAATAGACCAAGATCTGAGACAATATGGATAGGCAAAGCCAGCCCTGGTTACTTTAGCCTAGAAAAAAACCTGTGGTCAATCTTAAGCAGAGGATATGGATTTTTTAGACATTCAGAAAGACAGACCCAAAGTATCCCATCTCTCATTCAGACTGCTCTCTACCCCTGGACCAGCGGTGGGTTTCCAATATTTTTACCACCGGTTTGCCCTGCGCGCCTTCCGTGCATGCACCCAGCCTTGAAAATGTGCCTAAATAGGACGGCATAGAGCCAGGCTGGGGGGGGGAGGCGAGGAGGGGCACCCGAGATTTACACTACTGGTTCGCCTGAACCAGTACGAACTGGCTGAATACCACCTCTGCCCTGGACACTCCCCAATTATTTCTATACTGTTCAATTCTGTGCACCCCACATAGAAGGTTTTTTTTTTACCTAGCCCTGATAGATGCTCTCCCCAGTAGGTTGATAGTTGGTTGATATGCCTAGCTTCCATATGAAAATAGTATTTATTTTCTCAAACATAGAAACTGAGTCTGTTTTATATACAGTATCCTAGTTTGTGTGAAAATGCCCACTGTACTCACACTGGGGATCAGAGTTCACACACCCAGTCTTGAGTCTATCAGTCTCCACTCATGAAGAGCAGATTGAGGTATTTTGCTATAATTTTCATTTATAACCTTGGCTCAATAAATCGAGATGTGCTATGTTCCTTCTTGCTTCAAACACTCTACTATCATCCCAGTGCTGAAGAAGCCCACCATCAAGGAACTGAACGACTACAGACCAGTTCCTCTAACATCTGTAGTTATAATCTGTAGTTATGAAAACCTTTGAAAGGCTAGTGTTAAAAAGTCTCACTTGAAAACCATCATGGATCCGCTGTTAGACCCCCTGCAATTTGCTCAACAGATGATGCTGTTAATATGGCTCTGCACTACATCCTACAACATCTTGAATCTCCGAAGACCTATGCAAGGGTCCTCTTTGTTGACTTTAGTCTACAAAGTCTTTAGTTCAGCATTCAACACCATCATTCCAGACATTCTTCTAACTAAGCTAAATCAGCTAGCGGTATCTGAACACACTTGTAAATGGATCATAAGCTTCCTAACAGACAGGAAGCAGCAGGTGAAGTTAAGCAGAATCACATCAGATACCTGTACAATTAGCACAGGGGCCCCACAGGTCTGGGTGCTCTTTCCAGTATGGGGTGCTCTTCTCTTTATATAACAGTCTCAAACAATCCATCTGTTAAACTACTGAAGTTCACAGATGATACAACAGTGATTGGTCTCATTTGAGACAATGATGAATCTGCATACAGATGGGAGGTTGAACAACTAGCCTTGTGGTGCAACCAGAACAATCTGGAACTGAACACACTCAAAACCATAGAAATGGTGGTGGACTTTAGGAGAAACCCTCCCATACTACCACTTCTTACAATACTAGACAACACAGTATCAACAGTAAAGACCTTCAAATTTCTAGATTCTACCATATCTCAAGACCTAAAATGGACACCTAACATCAAAAACATTATCAAAAAAGCACAATAAAGAATGTTCTTTCTGTGCCAACTCAGAAAGCTCAAACTGCCCAAGGAGCTGCTGATACAGTTCTACAAAGGAATTATTGAGTCTGTCATCTGCACCTCTATAACTGTCTGGTTTGGTTCATAGACTTCAGAGGATAATTAGAACTGCAGAAAAAACAATTACTAGCAACCTGCCTTCCATTGAGGACCTGTATACTGCAAGAGTCAAAAAGAAGGCTGTGAAAATATTTACAGACCCCTTGCATCCTGGACATAAACTGTTTCAACTCCTACCCTCAAAACGACAGTATAGAGCACTGCACACCAGAACAACTAGACACAAGGACAGTTTTTTCCCAAACGCCATCATTCTGCTAAATAAATAATTCCCTCAACATTGTCAAACTAGTTACTAAGTCTGCATTACTATTAATCTTCTCACCGTTCCTATCACCCATCTCCTCCCACTTATGACTGTATGACTGTAACCTTGTTGCTGGTATCCTTAAGATTTATATTGACTGTTTCTTAATATGATTTGATTGCTTATTTGTTCCCTATGACTATCATTGTGTTATGATAGTTATCATATTATGATTCTTTACAAATGTATTCATTATGATTCTTGACAAATGTATCTTTTCTTTTATGTACACCCAGAGCGTATGCACCAAGACAAATTCCTTGTGTGTCCAATCACACTTGGCCAATAAAGAATTCTATTCTATTTTAGAAACTGTTTGGTGCCTTCAATGAAATGTTAACTTTTATATACAGCATGTGTTTACTGTTACTTATGGATGTAACGTTTATATAGAACATGCACTTACTATTACTTATGGATGTATTAAATAGTATGCTGTATTTTAAATTCTGTGATTTGGTCTTGGAGTGTAAATAAATAAATAAGTACCTGTTTTCTCTTCAACTAAAGATGATATATAAAGACTCTATACCAATAATGCTCAAATCTTCATACTTCAATGAAACTAACCTTTAAACTATACTTAATAAAAGTAAAACTAAAATTAGAACTGCATTCTAGTTTCCAAGGACACTTAAAATCATTTTCTTTATTGTCCTTGACAATCTTTTCAGTATAAATACTGACATTAATTAATGGTGTACTGTCAATTTTTTTAAAAAAAAAAATCCATTAAGCCTTATTTACACAATGGGCATTTTATTCTCCAAGCATTCTTTTCAGGATCTGTATCTATAGCAAGCTTAACTCATACAAGCTTGGATGGCATTTACTATCTGAAGCATTCAATTGTTTGGGAAACCAATTGAATGAAAGCAAGCTCAGTGTTGCTGTAAATATATATTCTAACACTGCCCTTCTTAAGAGAGATTTTAATGTCCAGATTAGGATCTGTGTTTAATTGACGGCCTCTTCACTTAATTAATTACTAGGGGTTTTGTGACAAGAGAGATAATCCAGACAAAGGCATTTGTGTTATATACAACTATCATTATCAAAACAAAAATGAGGGTGTCATGCCCAAAGGGGGTGGGAGAATTTCTTTGCACTTTCGATGTATGTACATAATTTTCTTTTATGAATTTCAGAGGAAGAAAGACTTATTACAGTGATGCTGCTATTCAAAGGAAGGCAGGGCATTTATATTTTCAGTCTGTTATTGAGATAAACATAATGCTGCAATTCACTCTTTATTATAAGAAAACACTGGTAGGGAGAAATTCCAATGTATTTTTTAAATATGTGTGCCACAGAAGAGAAACAGAGAAAAATAACCCTGACTGTTAAAAACCTACCCATTAATTGATAGGTGGTTCAAATCCATATAGCTGACATTTGCTTTCCTTCCTATTTTCTAATAGCAATAGCACTTAGACTTATATACTACTTCACAGTGCTTTACAGCCCTCTCTAAGTGGTTTTTACAGAACCAGCATATTGCCTCCAAGAATCCGGCTTTTCATATTACCGGAAGGATGGAAGGCTGAGTCTACCTTGAGGTGGTGAGACTCGAACTGCCGAACTGTTGGCAGCTGGCAGTCAACAGAAGTAGTCTTCAGTACTGCATTCTAACCACTGCACCACCATGCCACCAATGCTACGAGACCTTATAAACTGTATAAGTCTAAGCCAGTTTTCCCAACCTGAGCTTTCCAGGAATATTGAATGCAATAGCCATTGAAAACCATCAAAGTTTGTGTTCAACACCCTTGGAGGATACCACTTAGACATTTCTATTCCTGATCAGTTTTGATTCCCTTAATTCTCTGGCTTTTATATACTTTCATTTGCTTTTTCACCTTCTCAGTTCCAATTAATCAGTGTTTCTGATTTATATGCAATCAAAAGAATAACAGATATATGTTCCAGTTTTATCCCAATATTATTTTCTCCTCGGTTTCTCTCTTACACATCATGGATCCATCCCATAACCACAAAGCTTCTTCAAATTCCCTCCAGATTATCATCAGTTCTGTGTTACTTTCTTCAAGCTGAGTTCTAACATCTACATCTACTAACTAAGACAAACATCGACAAAACAACACATTGCACCCCCAGCTTCTTGGAACTTGGCCAGTCTTCCCAGCATTCCTATTTTTCCTTCCAGGCATGAAATTAGACTCTAAGACAGGTGGGGAAAATGTCAGGAACCCCAAGTTGTAGAAGGTTTGCTACAGCTCACACTGGTGTCTTTATTATCTCCTGCCTAGTTCTCTGGCACTGCTACTTTTTATCAAACTGATTCTTCATGCTCCTTTTTAGTCAATTACACACCTGTAGCTTTATTCATTTGTATATTGATTCTGTACTCAGATGTAGCTGAGAATGAGACTGTAGAATGAGATGTTCATCCCATTCCAAACCCTTCTAGTTCACTTTAATCCCTGAAGCTGGAGAAGAAATTGGTAGAATCACTTCTGCAACCCAAGCAAGTGGGTAAGTAAGTAAGTAAGCAAGCAAGCAAGAACACAGAACAATTCATTTAAACAGACTTCACCAACAATATTCTGCATGAAGCAATTCAATTCAATTTTTAAAAATCCAACACATTTCAGTTGAAGAATTGAAATGTTGCTCAAAACTCTGAACTTTGTAAGGTCAGGTTGAATTGTACCTTCCTTGTCTTAGACGACTTCTACTCTTTCAGGTAGGCTGAAGTGCTACCTTTTTACCTGTTTACTAAACTCTCTCTATATTTTGATAACCCAATGAACCACTGAAATAATTTATATGGAACCCTTGAGGCAATATTATTTTTTAATATTACCTTACAGATAATACTGATATACATTGAACAAAATGCAACAAGGTGAATACATTGCTTTATTTTAATTAAAATCTGACTAGCCAGATGAAAACACCTTAGGCATCTCTCATATTTTGGCAGATCTTAAAAAACACGGTTGCAGCTGGTTGCTATTTGGCTGGAAGAAACAACCTCAGAGTTATAGGTCAAACCAGTGTTGGGCTTCTACCAGCTCGCCCCGGTTTAGGCAAACCGGTAACGGTGGTGGCGGGAGGCTCCGCCCACCCGGCTGGATGTCATCGTGGATGCTCTGTGCATGTGCAGAACTGCCCTGTGCGCACTCACAGTTCCAAACCGGTAGCAAAGGTAAGTGAAACCCACTACTGGGTCAAACTATGAAGTCTAAATCCTAGATAGAAAAGTACTTGCAAGCATATCTCAGGCAAAGACTTCCCATGTCAGGGAATAAGACAAATCCTTCTGAGGATGGTTATGAAATTAATACATCCCCTTCTGGGAGAAATTCCATTCCACAGCTTCCTTATGAAAATGTTCAGCAGTATGCAGATGTTTGACATTCATCTGTTGTCTAGGGATTCTATCATATGTGCCTGTTGTCTAGGGATTCTATCATATGTGCACCATTTTCTCATTTTTGGCATTTAATTTCCAAAATTCCACCGCATGAAACTTTCATACCGATGCCCTGGTACGATCAACAAGCACAATCTTTTGGGGGCTAGAGTTCTATTACCCCTGGGGTTTTTTTCCTTATTTTTTGTTTGACACAAAGGACCCGAGTTTGCATGCAGGCAATGCACTAATATGGGAAGGGGGTGAGAGTTTATTTTCAGCTGCAAATTTTGAGTAATCAGTGTGTGTGTGTTTGTGTGTGGGTATATGCACATGTGTATGAAGTAGAGAAAGATTCTGCAAAATTCACACTATTGAAGGCTTAATAGGGCATTCCTTCACTTCCTTTTATTTACTTTTATTCATTTATTTTTATATATTTTTTTATATACTTTCATTGGATTTGGAAGGCTTCCCGATTCCCAAATGATCTGGGTGGTTTATGTAGTTAAAAGGAGAAAAAGACAATTAAAAAGAAAAGAATACACGTGCCCAGACAAAATTATACATTGCACTGCTACGCCTATTGGGATAAGTATTGCTATATACACACATTAAAAAAAAAAAGAAAGCAATTTTAACTGTAATTTAAACATTGAATTTCTCAATAGGGTGATTCGAGAGTGCAGTGGAGCCTAAAAAAAAAGGAGATTTGACCTATATTTACACCAGTGATAAGTTTAATATAGCTTCTGATGACAATTTACAATATCAATGAAACCCATCTTGCTTTCACTGGTTATTTCCTTATGTTGGTTATTTCCTTGCTCCCTAAATTTTGAACGTTTTGGAAAGGCAAAGAGTAAGCATCACCATTGGCAAAAAGAGCACCCTGTCCATCATTTTATGGGCCTTGACGATGGCGGAGGCCTGGAATTCCACAAGTGTAGGGTTCTTAACCTGAAATATGCAACAGGTCACTAATTCTGCATGTGAAGTCCCCCTACACGCATTGCTGGCATTTCTCTCATCAGCGGTAAATATCTGGGAAATCTGTCTGCATTTTTTGGCACTCTAAATCTTAACATCCATCTCCATTTTGGACATGATTTATGACACATTCAATTGCTATTCAATATACTGTAGATTAGCCATGTCAATTTTTCCTTTTTTTAAAAAAACTTCCTTACAAAATACAAATACCGAAAAGATAGGACATATGGTATCAAGCACACAGATTCCAGATTGTTGGCAATATCCAGGAGGATCAGAATTACCGGAACCTCTTATCATAGATAAGGAAGGGGTATTAAAGGGGAACAGGCAAATGATAGGGTTTAGTAGAAACCAATACAGAGACTTCATGTTGCTTATCACTTCCAATTCACTTTTTCACCCCATTCACTTTTATCCTTAAATAAGGTTCTGGGGACACGGTGGCTCAGTGGCTAAGATGCTGAGCTTGTCAATCAGAAAGGTCGGCAGTTTGACGGTTCGAATCCCTAGTGCTGCATAACGGAGTGAGCGCCCATTACTTGCCCCAGCTTCTGCCAACCTAGCAGTTCGAAAGCGTGTAAAAATGCAAGTAGAAAAATAGGGACCACCTTGATGGGACAGTAACAGCGTTCTGTGCGCCTTTGGCATTTAGTCATGCTGGCCACATGACCACGGAGACGTCTTCAGACAGCGCTGGCTCTTCGGCTTTGAAACAGAGATGAGCACCACCCCTTAGAGTCGGGAACGACTAGCATGTATGTGCGAGGAGAACCTTTACCTTTACCTTAAGGTTCTGAGGGCAGAACCTCAGGGTAGGAGTTGAGCTCCAAAACACCTGGAGAGCATCTTGCTGGAAAGACTGGTTGAATATAACACTCCACATTCAATTTTTAATTGCAGGAAATTGATGTTCCTAGAAACATTTTAGCACTTTAACCAAAACCTTTTTTAACCTCATGTACTGTACAGGCAGTCCTTGATTTATGACCACAACTGAGCCCAACATTTCTGTGGTTAGGTGAGACATTTAAATGAATTTTGCCGCATTTTACGACCTTTCTTGCCACAGTTGTTAAGTGAATCACTGCAGTTGATAAGTTAGTACGTAACATGGTTGTTAAGTGAATCTGGCTTCCCCACTGACTTTGCTTCTTAGAAAGTCACAAAAGGTGATCATGTGACCTTGGAATGGTCATAAATAGGAACCAGTTGCCAAGCATCTGGATTTTGATCACATGAACTTGGTGATGCTGCACAGGTCGTAACTGTGAAAACCGATCATAAATCATATTTTTCAGTGCTGTTAAAACTTTGAATGGTCACTAAATGAACTGTTGCAAGATAAGGACTACCTATATACCTGTGTAAATATACTGTACATTTAATGCCATTGCAGAATACCATGAAAAGTTTAAAAGTATTCAAGGATAGTATTTCTTATAAAGACTGATTTTTAATATTCAAATGTATCCACATTTTTGTTTTTGTTTGCATTATTTCTCTTCCATTCACTAACTAGATCTCATTTCTCTTAGCTGGTGTTTTTCACTAATGTATGCAAAATGCCCAGCTCAAACCAAGTGTTAATTCTTTTCAAAAGAAGCCATATTAAGATGGAGATAAATATCAGAGTGTAATTTAAATAAGACAAGGCTGAGCCTGAGTAAGTTTTGCTTGGCATCTACTGAATGTCCTGTTGAATCTGGCAGGCCCCCATCTTAGCAGGCTCAAGGCCATCCCTGACAGCTGGTCACAAAGAGAGCCTGCCAAAAGACCATGTATGATCATCAGATGTGTTTGCTAAGGGCAAGATTCCAGGATGGGAATGTCAAAAATTGTTTCTGTCCCAAGCTTACATGCCTATGGCTCAAAGGACCATGCCTCGTTCCCTCTCTCTCCCTTGGTGAGACCATTTGAAATGACCCAATTGGTTCCATGATCAAATAAAGTTAGCAGGAGGATGTAGCAGGTGATGACGAGTAACCTGGGAAAGGATGAAGATAAAAGCTATTAACAGCTCTTTGTGTTCCACTCCCTTTTGGGATGTCCAAGCACTTGCTTTTAAAGCAGCTGAACTGGATGATCTAAACTGTTCCCACAGTTTTTATTAGCAGGGCCAATTACAAGTTGGAGAGGGAGCAGGAAATGGCCAGGTTCCTGGGCCATTGCATAATGGAGCACACCAATGGCATGGGGTGTCCTCCATGCACAACCAGATATCGAAAGATCGGGCCTTATACAGACAGGTGGAGTTTCCTCTGACTCTTCCCTTTCCTCTAACTCTCCTCTTGCTTGAAATTGGCTTCCTGTGCTGCACATCCCATATGCAAAGACTATGAAAGAGCTTTAAGAACCCTGGTGGCACAGTGGTTAGAATGCAGTATAGCAGGCAAACTCTGCCCATGGTCTGGAGTTTGATCCTGACAGGGCTTGAGGTTGACTCAGCCTTCTATCCTTTCAAGATTGGTAAAATGAGGAGCCAGACTGCCCCCGAAAGGAGACAATATGCTGACATTGTAAACCACTCAGAGAGTGCTGTAAAGGATTATGGAGCAGTATATAAATCTAAGTACTATTGATATTTAATCTCTTGAATATATGTGTTGGCCACTTTCAAGAAAAAAAAGGTGTCATATCTTTCAGGGACTGCACACAGTTCTAGAATGGCATGCAGAGCAAACACTCTCAAGAGTAGATGGAGGGAGAATAAAGAAGCGGAGAAGCTCAGAGGAAATTACATTAGTTTTATTTTGATTTAAATTAATTCATTAGCCAACCCACAATTTATATTCCAAGAACCAATGCATAGGACAATTTTTACCTAAGTCAGATTGCCATACATGTTCTGCATGTCCAAATGTGCATTAATCACCCAGGGTTGCTTTGAATAGTGAGATGGGTGGCATATTAAATAAACAAGCAAATAACCCAACCAACCAACCAACCAACCAACCAACCAACCAACCAACCAACCAACCAACCAACAAATAAATAGATCTCAATTCACCCTTCTCAATCTGCAGAACTTTGGGTGTCCTTGCATTCTTTTAATTCTTCATCATAATAGCTATTGATGGATTAAAGCTGGTGCTCTTGATTTGCTCCAGATTACAATTTCCAATATCCTTATTATGTGATGAGAACTGTTGTTCTAAGGAAGAATCAACCTGCAGATACAATTTTAGGAAAAAGAATATCATGTAAGGCTCGCTTTGTATTTAGGCAAATAGTGTTAGGAATGGAAAATAAAATAATCCCTGTCAGAATGTCTGTTTGTCCCTATATAATTTCAGGATTAAAGAGAGCCTATGTACTTCAAGGAGAAAATGTACTTGCACATCATATACCTGTAGGAGAAAATGTGCATCTATGTTACAAATCACAACTTGTCACTGAAATATTAACCACTTGACCATGAACTGTGCTACCTGTTCAACAATGTGCAACAGAAAGTCACAGCACTTTAAGGAAGGAAGGAAGAAATGCAACACTGAATTAAGTCTATGGACTGGCTAAAACGGGCCTGCCAAACACTAGCATGATCCCAAGGGAGGGGGCAATGCAAGTGGGGAATCAGAAAGGTTGAAATACATTTTGAATGGATAAATATTGTGGGCCATATCAAACATTTTGTTATCTGTTCATATTAGCACTCTAAACAGCTACCTGGTCTTAACCTTTTAGGAACCATAATGTCACGTTAGCAGAAGTATTCAGCCAATCAAATATCACAACATCACAAAAAGCAAAAACTCTACCACCGCAGTTTATAGCAATAAAATAAGAGCAGGATGTATGATTGAAAAAGCTCTCTAAACCAAAACAAACAGATGAACCAATCTACACAGAAGCCCTTTTGTTTAGGGAACTCTAGTTACCAAATGAAACTACCACTTGTTGGATATCCTATAGTGCAGGCAATAGAGTAACTCCTGATTTTGTGATACAATCTTGTAAGGATGTGCAAATCTTTAGAATGAAGCAGCACTTAAGCTCCTCTTTAAAAGCTAAGGCAGATGTAGCTTTTCATTCCTTATCACCTCACAAATGCTTGCACACCTACTTGTACTCATTTTTTCTCCTAGACAAGCAAAGGCACAGTGTAGACACAACTGGTATGAAAACAACTTCTTAAGCTGCCAGGAGACATGAGCCTTGTGAAAGATGTGGCTGCTTTCATGATTCCAAAACAGGCATTTAATACAGATTCCTGTCTGTTTCAAAATATCCCTTTCCAAAGAGTAGATTAGATTTAGATTTAGATTAGAATTCTTTATTGGCCAAGTGTGATTGGACACACAAGGAATTTGTCTTTGGTGCATATGCTCTCACTGTACATAAAAAGAAAAGATACATTTGTCAAGAATCATAAGGTACAACACTTAATGATTGTCATAGGGTACAAATAAGCAATCTAATCATACTAGGAAACAATCACTATAAATCTTAAGAATACAAGCAACATAAGTGCTCATAAGTGGGAGGAGATGGGTGATAGGAACGATGAGAAGATTAATAGTAATGCAGCCTTAGTGAATAGTTTGACAGCGTTGAGGGAATTATTTGTTCAGCAGGGTGATGGCGTTTGGGAAAAAACTGTTCTTGTGTCTAGATTTGTACAGCCCTACAATTAAATAAAAAACAGTGCTGTATGAAGAAAATGGGGTCTATATTTAGACTGTGGGTGTCCATCTTTTTGGCTTGCCTGAGCCGCAAGAGGAATTGTCTTGGGCTGCAATATTGCTAACACATATTATAGTTAGTGTACAGTATATAAATATTGCTAAAAAATCATGTAGTGTTGAAAGTTTACAATCTTATAGGGCCACATGGCTAGCTGTCCAGGTCCACATGAAGCCCATGGGCTGTGGGTTGAACATGCCTGATTTAAACAGTGCTTCATGCTGAAGATACTGTACTGTGTCTCAATATTATACTTCAGTGAGAAGCATGGGGGTGAGCCAATCTGCCTTAATAGGCTGCCTCACTTTTAGAAAAGTAGGGTCTGTGCATGGACAGGAGCAGTGCTGTTATTTAGCCGGTTCTATCTGGTTCGGGCAAACCGGTAACGGTGGCGGTAGGAGGCTCCGCCCACCCGCCCGGACGTAATCACGTCCCATTTTTGATGCTCTGTGCATGCGCAGAAGGTCCTGCACATGCATGGAAGTGGCGTAGGTGAGTGAAGCGAGCACACGCACTCACATTTGCGAATCAGTACTGAAGGTAAGTGAATACCACCCCTGGACAGGAGCCATTTTCCCCAAGCAAAATAAAACAGGGCAGCTGCTGTCTTCTACTGCTTAGAAGTAGGAGCAATTATCTTCCTCAAAGCACTTCAAAGGAATGCTTCAGTTGACGCTTGATTGACACAAAGTGGCCTTTTGAAACACCCAACCATTTGGTACCATATATCAAGGCATAGTATTCTAAGTGTCAGGGGAATAAGTAAAGATCACGTGTTTTATTTTTTTCTGCTTGTAATAAGAACATATTCCAAAAGCACTGTAAATCCCTATATCAGGGCACTGTTTCCATCCATACACGTAGTCCTCCATTTAGACCGTATGTTATCAATCGTTCAAAGTTATGACAGTCTTGGAAAGAGGGACTTATTATGACCTGTCCTCAAAGTTATGGCCATTGCATCAGAGATGGGTTTCAGCAGGTTCTGACCAGTTCTGGAGAACCGGTAACGGAAATTTTGAGTAGTTCAGAGAACCGGTAGTAAAAATTCTGACTGGCCCCACCCCCATCTATTCTCTGCCTCCTAAGTCCCAGCTGATCGGGAGGAAATGGAGATTCTACAGTATCCTTCCCCTGGAGTGAAGTGGGAATGGAGATTTTACAGTATCCTTCCCCTGCCACGCCCACCAAGCCATGCCCGCCAAGCCATGCCACGCCCACCAAGCCACTCTCACAGAACCGGTGGTAAACATTTTTTAAATCCACCACTGCATTACATCATCCCCGCCATCATGTGACTGCAATTCGGGTGCTTGGCAACCAGCTCGCATATTCAATCATTGCAGGGTCCTGCAGTCACGTTATCACAATTTGCAATCTTCTCAGTTAACATCTGATGATTTAAAAAAAGATAGGGGGAAACTGGATTTGCTTAATGACTATGGTAAAAATAATTGTAAAATCAGATCTGGTCGTGTGATGGTTCACTTAACAACCACATCATTTAGAAATTGAAATTCTGATCCCAAGTTGTGTCCATAAGTCAAGGACTGTCTGTACTGACTGCTAAAAAACAACACATAATTAGTTTCATCCTCTTTAGAATGGTGGTGTGGTGTGGTGTGGTGGCATGGTAATAATAATAATAATAATAATAATAATAATAATAATAATAATAATAATAATAATAATAATAATAATTTTATTTCTATACCGCCCTTCTCCCGAAGGACTCAGGGCGGTGTACAACCTATTTAAAAACACAGACAAAACAACAATATAAAATTTAAAATAATTAAATAAAGTGGCTCAAATTTAAAACCCCAATAAATTTAAATACCCCAATTTAAAACTATAGTGTTGATAGTCCGGCCTGGCGGAACAACAGGGTCTTCAATGCGCAGCGAAACACCCGGAGGTCGGAGATCTTACGAATTTCCGGGGGCAGTTCGTTCCACAGGGCTGGGGCTCCCACAGAGAAGGCCCTCCCCCTGGGTGTCGCCAGCCGACATAACTTGGCTGATGGCACCCTGAGGAGACCCTCTCTGTGGGAACGGACTGGTCGGTGGGAGGCTATTGGTGGCAGAAGACGGTCTCGAAGGTACCCGGGTCCTATGCCATGGAGCGCTTTAAAGGTGGTAACCAACACCTTGAATCGCACCTGGAAGACCACTGGGAGCCAGTGCAGCTTGCGCAGGAGGGGTGTCACATGGGCACAATGGGTTGCGCCCATAACCACCCGCGCGGCTGCATTCTGGACCAATTGGAGCCTCCGAGTGCTCTTCAAGGGGAGCCCCATGTAGAGAGCATTACAATAGTCCAACCGGGAGGTGACAAGGGCATGAGTGACCGTGCGCAAGGCGTCCCGGTCCAGAAAGGGCTGCAACTGGCGAATCAGGCGAACCTGATAAAAGGCCCCCCTGGCCACGGCCGTCATGTGCTCTTCTAAAGACAGCCGTGCGTCCAGGAGGACACCCAGATTGCGAGCCCTCTCCGTGGGGGGCAAAGATTCACCCCCAATAGTCAGCGATGGCACCTGCTGACTATATCGGGGCGCCAGAAGTCACAGCCACTCGGTCTTGGAGGGGTTGAGTCTGAGCCTGTTCCTCCCCATCCAGACCCGCACGGCCTCCAGGCAGCAAGACATCACATCAAGGGCATCGTTGGGGTGGTCTGGGGTGGAGATGTACAGCTGAGTATCATCAGCGTACAGATGACACTTCACCCCAAAACCACAGATGATCTCACCTAGCGGCTTCACATAAGAATGCAGTATTGCAGGCACTCTGCTGACTGCCAGGAGTTCGATCCTCACCGGCACAAGGTTGACTCATCCTTCCATCCTTCCAAGGGCAGTAAAATGAGGATCCAGATTGTTGGGGGCAATATGCTGACTCTGTATACTGCTTAGAGAGTGTTGTAAAGCACTATGAAGCAGTATGCAAGTGTAGGTGTTATTGTTATTCAGATGTACAGAGTCACAGAAATTTTCCATTGGATTCCAGGAATTGAACTCATGAACTATTGCACATTAGCTGGTGTATACAGTACAATGCATTACGTTCAGGAGCTCTCCAGGTCCTGACATTCATTAGTGTGACAGGAAGAGATGTATAGAATCTACCTTTCAGAACAGTGTATACAGACCATCTACAGTCTTTCAGAAATCAGAGCAGGGAATATGGAGGCTACATTAAATTATGTTCTCATTTATGAAATTTTATGTTATTCCCCCTATACCTTGTTTTAAAAATTGCTGGCATTTATATAGGTTGCTTTGTGCCTGTACATCTGTTTTAGCTGGAGTCTAATATATACTCGGCTAGAGACCAAAGTGTTCTAGTTTTACTTTAGTCTCTACTGAGGCTGGTATTTCAGATTTCCTTAAAAGAAAAAAAAATTGCAATAGACAAACGTCCATGTTGCAAGTACATAGGAAAGCAGTTCCCCCCCCTAAAATAGAAATAATGCAGAGTTTATTCAAGGCTGTGCACTTGTTTAGGGAACTGTGAAAATTATTATTTATTTATTTATTTATTTATTTATTTATTTATTTATTTATTAGTTCAATTTATATGCCGCCCTTCTCTGGAGACTCAGGGCGGCTTACAATGCTTTTAAGCAATAGCCTTCATACTTTTTGTATATACCTGCTTAGTAGGGCTTTCGGCCCACCCTAAGTGGTGTTCTTTTTTATACAAAGTCAGCTTATTGCCCCCACAAACCGAGTCCTCATTTTACCTACCTCGAAAGGATGGAAGGCTGAGTCAACCTTGAGCCTGGTGAGAATTGAACTCGCAGTAATTATTGCAGGCAGATGGCAGCTAAGTGCTACTTTAACAGCAGTTTAGTCCGCTGCGCCACCAAGGTTCATCAATTGGGGACACTATACTTCATCCAGATGAATTATGTTGGAAAGGACAGAGCAGGATCTCTGGAGACAGTAGTAATTTGCAGACGTATTTATTGCCGGGGAAGAGAGAGTTCCTTACATAATGAATAAGCCAATTAGAGCCCTCATGTAAGTAACATTCATTGGGAGAAGAAATGAAGTAGACAACAGTGCCATTTTTTTTTTTAATAAGACAAGTATTTATCAACTTTTCTTATATCTACCATATTTTTCGAAGTATAAGACACACTGGAGTATAAGATGCATCTTAGTTTTTGGGGAGGAAAATAAGAAAAAAGCTGATTGGCAGATGGATTGGCCTCCCAGAATACCCCCAATCAGCTGTTCCCAGAGGTGAATTTTAGCAACAGGTTCCTTGGTTGTGAGCTCTGTGCCTTGCTTTTTTTTTTTTGCTTTTTTTTTTCTGCTTCTGAAACTTCTGAAACTCTGTTTCAGAAAAAACTTTCTTTTCTGCCTCTGAAAGTCTCCGAAACAGAGCTTCAGAAAAAAAGCCTCTGAAGCTCTGTTTGGGGGCTTCTTTTCTGAAGCTTCTTTTCTGATGCTTTTTTCAGCCTCTGAAACCTCTGTTTGAGAAGCTGGGCGGGGCTACATTCGGAGTATAAGACGCACCCAGATTTTCACCTTCTTTTTTGGGGGGTGGGCGAAAGGTGCGTCTTATACTCCAAAAAATATGGTACTTTGGTTCCAACTTTTTGTACCAATTTGAATTTCTGAACACTTTTCAAAGGCCGTTTTATATAAATCACATTGCACTTAATCTAACCTGAATGTAACTACAGTGTGGATAATAACTGAGCTGAAGATAAGAGTGCATATAGCTCAGTACAACATTGGCCATCATTCTTCATTCACACAAACATTCTCAAAGGGAAAAACCTAATTTCATGGTGCTAAAGAGAAAGGTGATCTTGTTCTGTTTTTGACAATATCTGTAATGAATTTTATACTGAAGCAGTGCTGCCATCTTGTGACACAGTGATGGGCTTTCCTTTTTTGCTTGTTTAAATAACCCTGAATGATGAGTTAAAACAATAAAGGGTCTTTAAAGTTGAGCTCAGTTCATGGGACTTCACCCATGCAAGATTTGGGGATATATTTACAACACAGTCCTTTCAACAGAAGGCTCCACATCCATTTGCACCACTCAGATGATCCTTTATATTGTTACTTTTTATTATACAATTTTCTTTGTTATATATATAAAATTTCCATATTCATAATAGCAGTTTACTGTCTGGGTGCAATCTCTTTTAGATACAAATAATCAATCTTATACACACAATAATTATAACTATTATTCTCAAAATCTATTCACCATTGTCTTCACTTATCCTTATTAAACATTTTCCATTATTTACATTCTGTTCAGTTTTGTCTATAATCAATTAATAATATCAAACATTATAAACATCAAATAAACGTCACATTTATAACCATTTCCTCCAAGTCTATTAATCATGTTAATTTATCTTAATTATTCAATAGTCATTATTTAGATACACACCTATTTCATCTTTGTTTACATATCCTCCTTGATTCTAAATTTCTAACTTCTGCATCTATTTTCTAACCATTGATAGAATAGTAACCAAGTTAAAAGAGTAATATTTCCCCATTTCTAGTTTCTACCTCTGTACTAATTCTTAATAGAACAACTCCTATCTCTCATCTCTTGCCCGTTTTCGTATCTCAATTCTTATTGACTTCTTGGCCCATCTCCCATACTTGTATCTTCTTGTATCGTTCATGTTTGATCTAAGTATTTCATCTGTTTCTATGGCTTCTTCACTCTGTTGAACCTTCAGTGCACCTTTCAATGATCCTTTCCTCACCTTCACTATTTCATAAGCTTTTACTTCCTATCTCTTCCTTTTTACCCTTTTCTATCATTTGTGATTTTTCCTCCCCTTTCCTTTCCTCTGTTCTTTCTATTTTCTCCTCTACTTCCTGAATTTTGTGTTCATTATTCAGTGTCATTTGCAGGGATGGGCTGCTAAGGGTTCACCCAGGTTCAGGAGAACCTGTAGCTAATGTTATGGCCAGTTCGGAGAACCTTCAAATCCCACCCCTGGCTGGCCCCACACACCCTGCCCCTCCCCTCCCCTCCCCAACCCTCCCTCCCCACCTATCCCCTCCCAGGAGTCTCCACACAGCCTGTTTTGGATGCGATGTAAGTGCAGGGCCCGCACAGAGGCTCAGAGAAGGGGAAAATGGGCCTCCTGGAAGCTCCGGAGGGCCTCTGGAGCTCAGGGGAGGCAGTTTTCGCCCTCCAGAGGCTCAAGGAAAGCCTGGGGAAGGTGAAAACGCCCCCCCAGGGGTGAAATCTTCCCGGTTTGGACCGAATCGCCCGATCCGGTAGTGATGGAGACAGGTGGTTCAGAGAACTGGTAGCAAAAATCCCTGCCCCCCCCCTCATTGCCCAGCTGAGCCGCACAATCATCAGAGGCTTTTTTTTTATTTTTAAAATCATTTTTTCTACAACTTCTTTGGCCGAAAAAATGCTTTTAAAAGTTAAAAAAAAAGCCTCTGATGATCATGCGGCTCAGCTGGGATCATCAGAGGCTTTTAAAAGCATTTTTTTACAACCTCTTCGGCCAAAGAGGTTATAGAAAAAATGTTTTTAAAAGGAAAAAAAGCCTCTGCCGATCAGGCAAGTCAGCTGGGATCGTCAGAGGCTTTAAAAAAAAAAGAAAGCCTCTGCCAATCAGGCAAGTCAGCTGGGATTGTCAGAGGCTTTAAAAGCATTTTTTTACAACCTCTTTAGCTGAAGAGGTTGTAGAAAAACTGGTTTTAAAAGTAAAAAAAAAAAAAGTTGGCCACACCCACTCAGTCATATTACACCCCCCCCCCACCAAGCCATGCCCACAGAACCGGTAGTAACAAATTTTACATTTCACCACTGCGCCCCCCCTCCCCCACCCCCACCATGGTGCAGGAGGCCGATCATTTGCTCATAGTTTTCTGGTCTCACAACTGTCATGTATCAATTCCTTTATCTCCCTGTGGTTCCTTGTCATCATTTCCTACGTACCTTGGAGCATCAATAATATTTCTTTTAATACACTTATTTTCCACTGCTGTACCATTTTGCTTTATTTTAATGAATTAAAAAGATTACTCAGTGTTCTATCAAAATCCCAATGTCCCAGTTATTCATCAGACCAAGAAAACCAATATTAGAACATTTCACAAAATCACTCCACCACTTAAACAATCTGGGTTCAGTTAATAGTGTACTTAGAGTTTTGAGAATTTTGGGGGGAAATTTTGGAATAATGTTGCTTTTCGGCGAATGCGATTCCTTTTAACAGAAAACTTTGAAAGCAGTCAGAAAGGGCTGTGGCACAGAGAGATTTTTGGCTTTGCATATTGTGCTAAGCTTCTGTGTACTATGTGGCTTGGTGTGCCTTTGACAACTATTCTAGGTTTTGAATCTCTTGGGTATTGGTGTTAGAACAATGAAAAGTAGGTTCATGGGTTTTTTTAGAAACAGCTTTGAGAATATTTGTATCAATGTTGATACATTAACAAGTGCTGCAAATCCAGGCAATTGTAATTTAGCCACAACCATGGTTAAATTAACCTTGGCTTACAGCAGGGGTGTCAAACTCAAGGCCCAAATCCAACCCAAGGGGTGCTTAGATCTGGCGCGGAGGCTGCCCTAGAAGCAAAGGCCTGGTCCACAGTGCCTCTGCCAGCGAAAAAGGAAATCGGGAGGGCCATGTGCAGCCCTCTCAGGTTCAGTTTTTGGCTGCAATGGCCTTCTGCTGCTCTCTGCTAGTGAAAACAGAGCTTGAGGGGCCCACACAGGCCCCTCAAGCTCTGTTTTTACTGGCAGAGGGCGATAGGAGGCTGTCACGGCTGAAAATGGAGCTTGGGAGCCCATTTTTGCTGCCAGACACCACAAATGCCCCCAACACGAGTGACATCAAGCTGGCCACACCTACCCTAGCCACACCCACACCACCTCCTGAGGTCAAACACAACCCTGATGCAGTCCTCAATGAAATCGAGTTTGACACTACTGGCTTAGAGGGACACACAAATGCAACCATAGGTGAACATTCAAATGCTTTCTCTGATCTTTGGTCTTTCTCTGATACAAGTTTGCAAAGCCCTGCTTCTGCTGCTCCCGACTTCCCCAATGCTTTGAATCAGCCAGAATTTGGCAATCTCAAAATAGAATATTTATTTTTAGCTAGTCTGTGAAAGCAACAAGCAATATGTCTTCTTCTTTGATGGTCTTTTGTTGAGAGAAACAACATGGGGCCATTCCAAGAATTTCCAGGCAGATGGGTGGCTTGCCTCTGGTCACTAGAGGGCGCTCAAGGCTTTACTTTACTGGCTTCATCACTAAACTAGCCTATGACTTCTAATTCCTTAAAGAGCTGCTGTGTTTTAGAGTAGTGGTTCTTGAAGTATGATCTGGGGACACCTGGACAAGATGCTTTTTTTGGAGGGGGGGCAGGAAGTCAACTAAATAAATATTTTAAAATTTCTCAGTTTTAATTTCTCAGTAAATAGGGAGAGATATACTGTATCTCTTGGGATCCCCAATCCGATTTAAGAAAGTAAAACAGTCCTGGGAGGAAAATGTTAAGAACCACTGCTTTGGAATAATATGATTTAGCTCAGTATTTCTCAATTTTAGCATCTTTAAGATGTGTAGATTTCAAGTTCCAGAATTCCCTAGATAGCATGCCAGAATTTTGGGAGTTGAAGTCCACAAATCTTAAAGTTGAGAAACACTGGGCTAACTTAATAGCTTTCCTTGTTTGGGAGAATATTTTTAGTTCTTCACTGAAATACATAAATAGTTCCCTCTCAATCAGTCTCAGCCCACATTTCCTCAACTCTTAATACATATTTTACCAATTGGTAAACAGTGCAACACTGAAAGGGATGTGAAAGCTGAAGGAGAGTTGAATTTCAGTAAATGCTATATTTGGGGACTTGGGTCAATTATCATTAAAATGTGAATGTAATGGGCTTTTGTACTCATTACTAACTTGGACTTGAAAAGAAAATAATGGAGGGCATCGTAACATCTATTAAGTCAAAGAATGATAGAGTGCTTCTTGAGGTAAAACTCAAAGGTTCATTAATCCCTAAGAAAAAAATGTACTTTCCTCGGACAAGTAAATAATTTTATAGCAATAGTACTTAGACTTATATACCGCTTCACAGTGCTTTACAGCCCTCTCTAAGTGGCTTATAGAGTCAACATATTGTCCCCAACAATCTGGGTCCTCATTTTTACCAACCTCGGAAGGATGGAAGGCTGAGTCAAACCTGAGCCTGGTGAGATTCGAACTGCCAAATTGCAGACAGTCAGCAGTCAACAGAAATAGCTGCAATACTGCATTCTAACCACTGTGCCACCATGGCTCTATAGCCCATGTGTTCAGGTATGAAATACTACAATGGTTCACAAGGAAAAACAAATTAGTTTGTTTTTCAAACAAACTAACTCAAGATGATCTTTAAGAGTTTCCTTTTGAAGATTCCATAGATTTCGCCTGAATGTTTATCAGATATTTATATAACTATTCATTTTTTCTTCATTCATTTTTAATTACTGTTTTACTGTGTTTTAATTACTGTTAGCACAAAACATACTTTATGACAAATATAGTTACATATTTTATATTCTAATATTACTACTTTAGCAGTTTAGAATCATCTAAGGATGTTGACAATATATTTTACTTTGTAGTTTATTAAATAGAATAGAATAGAGTAGAGTAGAGTAGAGTAGAATAGAATAGAATAGAATAGAATAGAATAGAATAGAATAGAATAGAATAGAATAACAGAGTTGGATAAATAAACTTTATTTATTCTCCAAAGGTTTTAATTAATAATTCCATTTTTTTAAAAAATTGATTTATATGCCGCCCTTCTCCGGAGACTCAGGGCGGCTTACAATGCGTTAAGCAATAGCCTTCATACTTTTGTATATTTATACAAAGTCAGCTTATTGCCCCCACAAACTGGGTCCTCAATTTACCTACCTTAGAAAGGATGGAAGGCTGAGTCAACCTTGAGCCTTGGAGAGATTCGAACCAGCAGTAATTGCAGGCAGCTGTGTTAATAACAGGGTGCTTAGACCACTGTACTATCAAAGCTCTTCAGCCTTCTTTTGCTTTCCTGCTGCTACATCATCTATGTTTTATTTGTTGGATTAAAAATATTAATGATTGTTCATTGGGTTTCATGTTGTTCAATTATTGGGATTTTTAACATTAATAGTGGTGTGACCCAGGAGTGAAATCCGTTTACCTTCGCTACCGGTTTGCAAATGGTAACACTCGCGCGCGACACCTCTGTGCATGCGCAGAGCATCAAAAACAGGACGTGATGGTATCCGGGCGGGTGATGACACTTGCTGCCAGTGCTACCGGTTCACCAGAGCTGGATAGAACCAGCTGCATTTCACTACTGGTATGACCTCTAAGGTCCCTTCTGACTCTGTTACTGTTAGGATATCTGTTAAGTATTACTTGCAGCAATAAGGGCTCAAGTGTAGAAGAGCCGAAGATGAGTTGCAAGAATTTTGATGATGACTAGATGGCAGCAATGATCTTCTCTTTGGTAGGTTAGGACAAGTTGACTTGTGGGCATTTGAAAAAGCTCTCATCATCATATAGTACAAATGCTCCATTAGGATGCCATGAGAGCAAGGAGAAACCTGCTTTGTAGGATGATTGGAGGAGTTTCTCTTTCATTTAGTGTATTGCTATTGCTATATTTACAAATAATTTGGATGAGAGGTTAGAAAAATATGCAGACGACACAATAATTGGAAGATAACTTGGAGTCATTGCTGGTCTCTAAGATTTGTTGTTTGTTTTCATACATTTAATTACCCAACTAGATAATATCATTATTATTAGTCATATAATCCCCATCAATTTTGGTGGGGGTCTGGTTTTGTTAGTTCCTTGATTAGGCTAATATTTTCTGCATGATTATTTTTCTGGTATTTACCAGGGTGGTGTTATTGGAGAGAATCTGTTCTGGTTTTTAAATTTTCCTTAGCCTTTTTTATTATTATTTTTTTAAAAAAATGATATGTAAATCTGATTTATTTCTATCCACCATTTCACAGGTGTCAAACTCAATTGTGTCATGTGATGTCATGTGACATATTGCAACATTTTTTGCCTTTGCGGAGGCAGGGTGGCCGTGGCCTGCACATGATGCATCCAGCCCCCGGGCTGCCAGTTTGACAGCCTTGCATCATTTCAATATGACTGATTTGTCTGAATGCCAAACTTCCAGGAATTCCCAAGGATTTTTGAATTTATTCCTAGAATGCTCACAATTTCTCAGTTGAAACTGTAGTTGAGTCTGTCCTGTCCAGTTGAAACTGTAGTTGAGTTTTGTTGTGAAATTTAGGAGTTTTCATCATATCTTTTGATTGCTAATTAGTGTTCATGGATGCACTCTGCTGGTCTTCTGCGCGGCTGTTACAGGCTTATGCTGTGTGTTGTACATGACTCATGCTGATGATGTTACCTAATTGGGTAATGAAACATCTGCATGCATGCAAGCAAGCTTAAAGAACACCAAGGACTCCACATTTGAACCCTGGACTACAGTGGTGGGCTCCTCCCGGTTCGCGTGAGCTGGTAGCAGTGACGCTATTACGTCACCGAACTGGTTCTCTTTCTTCGGGAGTTGGGCCGTCCTGCCCGCCCCTGCGTTATTCTGACGTTGTATTTCTGCTGTTTTCGCCCAGCTGAGAGGTGCGGCAGAGTGGATTGCCGCACCTCAGCTGGGCAGATTTGCAACGTGCTTGCGCAAAGCGCTCGTTTGGTGTGCCTGCGAGCGAACTGAGCATGCGCGTGGCAATTGCGCGCAAAGCACGTGACCGAAGAGGCAATCACACACAAAGCACACATACAAAGAGAACCGGTAGTAAAGCCGGTTAGAACTCACCCCTGCTGGACTTTATCTATTCTCTTCTATTAAATTATGAGATAGTAAATATTTTAAAGGTGACAATTAAGCTTTAAAAGAATGTACAGTAGATAAGCTGGAACTATGGACAGAAACCAGAAAAATAAACCTCAACATGGAAAAAACCTAAGAATTAGTGCAAGGTCAGAAGATGTGGAGAAACTTGCCCATAAAATCTCCAAGAGTTGGACATGACTGAATGGATCATCATCATCATCATCATCATCATCATCATCATCATCATCATATCTCGGCAGAAAAAATTAAACATAAAAACAGGATGGGGGGGCATACTGGGGGTCTTGGTAAATCACAGACTGAATATGGATCAGCATTATGTTGCAACTGCGTTTTTTTTTAAGAAAAGCAAAAGCAATCTTAAACTGGATTAACAGAAGAGATTTAATAGTTCTCTTCAAGTTTCTAAAGTCACATACAATAATGCAGAAGATTTTTTTTTATGCCTTCATATCATTCTTGACACCTGGAGAGTGCCTGGATTAGTCCCTGCAATTTTTTTGGAAAGATTTCAGGAATGGTTTTCCATTGCCTGCCTCTCAGGGTTGAAACCGAGTGTCTCGTCCAAGATCACCCAGCTGGCTTTATGCCTTAGGCGAGATTACACTCGTGGTTTTCCAGTTTCTAACTTCATGCCTTAGCTATAGTACACCAAATTAGCATCAGAACATAAGATAGATTTATTTCAAGTTGTTCCAGAAAACAAGACAAGGAACAATGAGTAAAGGTCCAGGTTTCAGTTGGACATAAAGAGATTCCTAATAGAAAGAGGTAATCAACTATGGAATAGCTTCCTTGGGAGGTAATAGACTTTGCTGCTGGTGATTAAATAGAAGCTGGATGGTCATCTGTCATGGATGCTGTTGGAGTGGATTCCTGTACTGGATAAGGGATGAGATTAGATTATTTCCATGATTTCTTCTATCCTTTCCATTCTACTGTACAATTCTATAGTCTAATAAAAATAACCCTCAGATGCCTTACTATAGACCTGCCCCAGCAGAGTCCCTAGGAAAGAAAGACCCTCGACTCCATTTTATTGAAGTGATAGGTTCTTTTACTAAAGATTGCTGGCTGCAGTAAAGGCAGGCTAGAACTAAGTTTCCCATGCAAAAGTTTACAAACTTTCCCTCTTCATGCCAGCTCTCTCCCCTTGACCAGTTTGTCTTCAGACAATGGTGAGCTGTATGGTTGTTTTGAGAACTTTCTGTATGTTTGGAGCAATCCATTCTCAAACTTCTCAAGCTTCCATTCTCAGGCTTCATGGCCTTGAAGACTGGCACAAGCTGGTTTCTTGCACCTCATGTGTCTGTCAAGCAGTCACCCCTCCCCCCTATTTCCCACCTATGTCCCATACATGTTTATTGCCCACTAGCTCTCCCCCTCCCCCTAAAGATGGCAGGATGCCAGCGAGGCACCAAGCCAAAGATGGCAGAGCTGACTCTCATTGTCTTTCATATATGAGAAATCATCAACTAATTATTGACAGCAATCCAGAGCCAGGAACAGGAAGTCAGGACCAAAGAACAATTTTGTTCAGAAGACTAGCCAAGAAATAGGAAAGAGAGAGGTTTCTTGAGCCAGGTTTCAGGAGGCAGGACACCTCATTACATTAATTGCCCCAGAAAAGGCAGTAGCTAGCATGGAAGGAGTCAATCTGGAATAAGATGTATTGTTTTAATTCCTTCAATGAACCTTAGTTGGTAGACTTCATCACAAAGTAGCTTCAGAAAAGTATTATTGATCTTAGAAAGAACATTTTCATACCTGGCTCTTTTTTCTCACCAGTGAAGAATTTTTATCTCATGTGATAATAAAGATTTAATAGAAAACTGATGCTTCTGCTCTGTGATGATTTAAAGCACTAATGTAAAAGTTCACAGGACAGCTGGCAATATCTCTTTTTTTTAAAAAAAAAAAAAAGAGG
Source organism: Pantherophis guttatus (assembly GCF_059756535.1). Taxonomy (NCBI): domain Eukaryota; kingdom Metazoa; phylum Chordata; class Lepidosauria; order Squamata; family Colubridae; genus Pantherophis; species Pantherophis guttatus. The sequence goes on along the minus strand of NC_142063.1, from coordinate 250,329,605 downwards.
GAGAGTGATAATGGCCCAATTGACATCTGCTTAATGTCCTCCAAGCAATTCTCCACATCCTACTGTTGCTAGTACATTTCCCCCAGCGGCTCTTCTCAATCTTCTCGACAAAGACATTTGGAGAGGAAAGGAAACATTAAAGAGCCCAACATGTTTAATTTAAAAACAGATATACTCCTGCATATTGGCTATAAGAAAGGGCATTTGTGAAAATAATGCTTTATTGCAGGCTTCAATATTTTTGTTGCCAGCATTAGTGGAAAACTTTGCAAAGCTGAGGCTTTTAAAATAAAGTTATGGACTCTTTACTGCCATGTCTCACTGCATTTAGACAATTTTAATAGTTTAAAAATGTCAGCAGGTCATGGTTTACTTTGAAGTAAATATCTGTTGGCTTACAATGACAGTACCAATAACTCCTTCCGTGCAAGGCTAAATGTAACCCAGAACACTCCTCCATCAAGACATATTGTACTCTAGTGTAATTTTCTAATGTTAAGTAAATTGCCATCCCATAAAACAAACAGCATGAGCATCCATTCCCCAAACTCTCTACTGAAATGTGACAGCAAATCACCCATCTTCTTCACTGACTTTCCAGAATTTATGCAGAAGTTCAATGACCCCCTATTTTTCCAGTCCTAATTGTTTTGTCCCCAAAAGATAAAAATAAATTAGCCTCTGCCTTGGGGATATCATTAGGTCAAAGATATGTCTTCTGAAGCCATTATCAAATGCAAATAACCACAACCTGTCTTTCCATGACACCTGTCACTTCCCAAGATTTCAGTATGATTCCCAGAATCCACTGAAACATTGCCACTGAATCAGTGGTGGGTTGCTCTCGGTTCTGTCCGGTTCTTCTGAACTGGTAGTAAAAGCGGCAGGAGGCTCCGCCCACCTGCCCGGACGTCATAATAGAGCATCTGTGCATGTGCAGAAGTTTCTGCCCGTGTGCCTGTTGCAAACATGTAGTAGAGGTAAGTAGAACCCATCCCTGCACTGAATTATAGTTTTTAATGTGACAAGAGGGTAAAACTATTAATAGAGAGAGAATAATCATACTAGTATTGCATTTTCATGGATTTTAAACTAAATTAAACCTAATTTTGTACTACTAATAGTTTCAGTTCCCTCCTCCTGTTTTTTGAAATGCAGTGTCCAGCACTGATACATTACTTCTATAGTGTGACTTACACTTCAGTGCGGCCAGATTGTACCATTGTGGAAATGTTAAAGTATTCAAGGTAGTATATAGGTGTCTGAAAGAGTTTTTATTAAGTATTTAATGTTAAATACAAAGAGGAACGTTTAGCAGGGAAAATTTAATTGGACAAAGTCAGAAAGAATCTTCAGTATCATGGAAACAGATTCTCAAGACTGCTCCCAAGACCTTCCAGGAATCTTATAGGATCCATTCCAGATTTTATGAGTTGCCAACTCCTGCATGAACCAATCTAAGGAGATATTAATTTATAGCTGCCCAACTCCAATAAAGTTCATATAGATAAAGTTTCACTTAGCCTACACAATTATAATTTGAACTTGAATCAAGCCTTGCATTAAAAAAAATTCAAACATATTTTTTGTTTATGGTAATTCTGTCCTGTTTTGTTGGTTAATGTAGTCTAAAAGGGATTATACAGGCAAACCCAAAGTATTTCTTCAGATTATATTCTTGATTAGTTTTTCTATCCTGAATGGCATGTGCCAGTGCATCTGATCATTTCAATCATAATTTGAAGGAGGTCTGTTCTATATGAGGGCTGCTTTCTTGTCCTAGTTAGGAATAAATCCTCATTATTCTGTATTCCTAAGAAGAGATACTCTGCATTATCCAATTACCCAGAAATGCAGGTTAAAATGTCCTACAAGGCTTTTTAAAAAAATTCTTTCAAAGGAGAAAGGCACACCTTGAATATAACAGATGGTTTAAATATGGTGATTACAAAATCCTGAAGTTAAAATAGTTTAATTACAAAGTCAATACAGTCCTAAGCCTTTAGCATAAAAACAACAGACGGGCTAGTGCAAATGGTCAGGCAATCTTTAACCAGAACTTTACATTAGCTAGTCTAAGATAGTTTTTCTGAAGATCAACGGTTTTTCCCCAATTTCTCTTTGTTAACCATACTTTTTAGATTCTAGTTAACATGGTTAACACAAATGAAGTGTGTCTGACCTAAAGCACCTTCTGAGGACTGTATTCAGTTATTGTACAGAAAGACTATTATTAGATTCGATGATGGAAGAGACGGACACAGCTCTTTCAGTGACAACAGCTCTTTATTAGTAGACCAGTACAACCCAACAACTTACTTGTCTGGCAGTGTCCCCTTTTATAGAGGGCTGCCAGACAGCTTAACCAATGAGCTTCAAGTATTTTCCCACCGTTTTGGAGGACCTGAGTGAAGCCTATAGCTCACTCCTTATATGGTACATAACAACTATCTTCTCAGATAGCATTTTTATCAGTAGATCTTTCCACTTCCTATTTATACATACATCTCTAATTGTGTGTTGTTTTTAAAAGCAGCCCATTGTAATGTCTGAAAAGTTTTATTGCCCTGAAAAAAAGGGACTAACTTTTCTACTTCAGTTGCAGATTGCTTGAGATCCTCTCCCAAACTTCTCTTAATCAGTGTTTTTTTTTTAACTTACTTTCTATGGTTGGGAATGCCATGGGTGACCACTTCTACTTTTTTTATTTTTAATTACTCAATTTCCCACCATCCTACAACAAACTCCCCACTCAGCTGCCTACTTTTCCCAATCAGGGGGAAAAAATACAAAGAATTCTTCCTGATTTTTCTTTCTATCGGCTTTACAAAGAGTGTGAGTAGCAAAAGAGACCTAAGACAACTGGAAAAATAATGATACAGTTGAAGAGAAGACTTTGATCTGCATCTATTGGCTGTCTCAGAACTAAGTCAACCCTCACCTTGAGCTTTTCATTCAAATTCTCTTCTCCTTCAGAAGCCTTCACAAAAAACAAATATTCTTCCACCAAAGAGCTGTCAGTAAAAAAACAAATAAGGCAGGAGTGCTTTTGGCAACCCAGCCTTAAATTGTTTGATTCCTCCAGTCCTCTCCCCCCCAAATAAGTTGCCAAAGATCCAAATTTTCATGAAGAATAATGAGCATAGATGTGGGCTGCTTTGATGTTGCATTTCTGTTTGTTGTTCTGATCCAAGTCTCTTTGACAGCTGCCATTAGCCAGGTAGAAAATAAAACCCTACAAATAGGTGATCTTTTAAACATCAAGATTGCTTTCTCTTTAAACCTCAGAAGAAAGATCCCACGACCTGCCTGCAGCATATAATTGAAGCTATGGAAAGGTTGGCTTTTTTCCTTAAATACTTTCCCCCTCCCCAAAATACTGAGGGAATGATGATATAGATCAGGGGTGTCAAACTCGCGGCATCAGGGCGGCATCAAGTGATGTATTGGGACTTTTTCCCCCTTCTCTAAACCGGGCGTGGGCATGGCCAACGTGTGACGCATCTGGCCCGCAGGCCATGAGTTTGACAGCCCTGATATAGATTGTCCCCAAAGTGCTTTTTCAAAGGCAATTGGACTTTCTGGAAAAAGCACCTTTGGGACAACCATGACCTACCTGTATGATGGAGAATCTCCATAGGTGATATAGATTGCACAGCTAGCAAAGTTTTCTCTTTATCATGCTCCATTGTCAGGCACCAAAACAGCTAAAGTACAGATAAAACCAGGCAAATCAGATAAGACTAAGGATGCTGGCACATGGGTGATAACCCAATTGTTCTTCCCACTGATGTCCAAGCAGCCACGGACAATGCAGAGATTTTGGCTTTGATCTCCTCCTCTGCCACTTGTTTGGCTTTTGAGGTCCAGGAGTTCTTTTGGACAAGATCAGATAAAAACACGGGGCTTAAGACAGTCAGGATTTGCATGAGCAGAAACACAGGTCTTAATCAGACATTCTAGATGGTTGTGCTTGTTCAGGGAGACACACAGAGCTGATTATAGCCTAGCTGCTTCATGCTCTTAGCCACTTCAGAAATGCAGACAAACTGACAATATTTTTCAGTTAGAGGAAAGGCGAGGAGTGGTGTTTCTAACAAACAATTTGTCACTTGAATAAATTCCACAGTTCCTGATAAATCCTTTGTCACCGTGGGGCTGCCAGTTTGGATTTCTGTAAGAAGAAGGGAGGGAAATAGTTAGTAAATTCGTACACCTGCTTTGTATAAAAACCACAAAGCTCAGCATATTTTTAAGAGGATTTCTAGCGGCTGTATGTATAGTTCAAGATTTGTACAGGTGTTTTTAGAAATTGGTGTTGTGCAGTTGGAGGCCACCAGAGTCATTGTGAATGAGTGGATGATAAATACTACTAATAAATTAATATGGACAACATTGAAATAAAGAATGGATGGGGGAAGTCTTTCTGTTTTTCCACAGCAGATATCTCTTTGGCTTGATTATCCACATAGATATTGTAATAGCTTAGTCTCATAAAAGTGTCTGCGGCAGTTTATCCTTTTTCAGGACAAATAAATATATTTTGTGCTCAAGCCTTTCAGTTCTTCTTCAACATCAGGAAAAATTCCATTTGATGTGTAGATAATGGCAGGTAGCTTTTTTTTTCAATTACTGACAGTTAGTGGAAGAATCAGGAAAAATCTTACAAAGCTTTCCGCTGCAGAAGTGTAGCTGGGCAAAACTGTGATGGCATTTACACTGTACCTAATGTGGTAGCTGCAGGCTGATTGAGGAAAGGAAAGGCTTCATCCATAGCTGTCAGTTCTTGAAGGTAGGCTAGACTAGGAACTGGAGGAACAAATTCTAAAGCTATTTTTATTATACTGTTACAGTAACAGGATCTTGCAAATCTGAATACTCTTTCCCCCTCCCTCTTTTTTTCTTCATGAAAACAAGGGAGGGTCAAATATGAGGTGTTTTCTCAAATTACATTTCTACTTTGGACTCAATTTTTTAAAAATCTAACTATTGTCTTGGTTGTAGCCCTCCCTCCTGTTTTTCTTTATTTTCTTTTTATGGCAATAGCAATAGCACTTAGACTTATATACAGCTTTGTGACGAAATGGGGTTGAGGGGTACCCCGGACCGTGAACCAGCTCATGAGTAAACACACTGAGACTGAAATGATTCTGACAGAGGCGTCTTGTGTAAAAATATAATTTACTTTAAAACATTTAAAAAGCACTATGTCTTTAAGAAAACACATTAAAAACAAAGTCTTATCTGGGTATGTGAAGCAAGGCTATCTCCCTAGATCCCTCTCCACAATACCAAAACAGTTCACAAAAGAATAAAGCTAGCATGAAGGTAAGCAGCTTCGGCGTCGATACATCATCAAGGCAATCATAATGGGAGCAGCACGAGCTTCACAGCTGAAAGTCACCTGAAGTAAAAACAGTTCAAACAGCAAACATTGCTTGAAGCTTGTGGGAGGAAGAAGGTCCAGCAACAGCAGTCCCGATGATAGCTTGCGTGCTACAAAACAGCAAAAGGCAAGCATCCGTGGGAGTCTCTCTGTAGCGGCGTCTGGAGTCCTTATCTGCATTCTTCTCCCATCTGCGGCGTTGCAACAAGCTTCCTGCAGGAGCTGTGCATTTAGGCCTAGATTAGACTAGGCCCGAGTAGCAAGCAAAAGGTCCTTGCTTATATAGGGAGTTAACCTGCAATTAACTAGGGCGGGGAAGGCTTGCAGGTAATTGCCAACAGCAGATGGCTTGATTAAAACCATACTGTTTGTGAGTAGGTAGATAGCCACAGCAATCCTGGAAACACTCGTGACAATCCCCTTCTCTGCGGCTATTTGACTGGTTAACAAACATACATTCTACATTGGGTACATATATACATCAATGGTAAGTACATTCACATAGCCATTGACATTTTTCCCAGAAGATAGAGGTGTTGGTCACGGGGCAGCGGTTTGGTAAACATGTCCGCTACCTGTTCCTTGGTTTCACAATACACAGTCTTAATGAAACCTGTTTTCACCAATTGCCTCACATGTTTGTTTTGTATATCAATATGGCGCGATCTCTGGCCTACAGCATCGGCTTCCGATATGTTAATGGCAGCCATGTTATCCTCATAGACTTTTATAGGTTGCATGGGCTGCCTCCATAAGCTTACAAGAAGATCGTCAAACCAAACTAGGTTTTTGGAAGCTTTGGACAAACTTACATACTCAGCTTCCGCTGTGGAAGTTGCAATTAACTTCTGCTTCCCAGAGTACCAATACACGGGGCTACTATTTAGGTATACAATGTACCCCGAGGTACTTTTTCTAGATCTAACATCCCCTGCCCAATCGGCATCCGAAAAACAACTCAATCTTAATTCTCTAGTTGCTTCTGGTTCCAATAACAATGAATAGTTCACAGTACCTTTTAAATATCTCAGGAGTCGTTTGATTCCGCTCCAATGGTACTGTGTGGGATGTTCAGAATGTCTAGATAACACATTTACACTTAGACTGATGTCCGGTCTAGTCCAATTTGCAATGTACAACAACGACCCAATCACGGACTTGTAAAGGGTCTTATCCTCAAACTCCGTACTCTCAGTGTACATATTCTTAAGGAAGTCTGTTGCCATAGGGGTATCGCATGGCTTCGCCTCTACCATGCTACACTTTTTAAGCAATTCCTGAATCTTATCTTCCTGAGAGAGCCGAAACCCCTTCTCGGTTTTTACGAATTGCACCCCTAAAAATTTGCTAATGTGACCTAATGGTTTTAAGGCGAAACTCTTACTTAGGTCCTCAGAGAACTTCTTAAGCCTGTTCTCTGATCTACAAATATATAGTATGTCATCGACGTACAACAGTACTGTTTCCCTAATGCCCTGATCTTCCTTGACAAAAACACACTCGTCAGCCGACGATGGTAAAAAGCCCATCTCTCTCAGGCTTTTTGTGAGACACTCGTACCATCGCTTACCAGATTGTTTTAAGCCATATAGGCTCTTGTTCAACAACCACACATAGTCTTCCCGATGGCTTACTCCCTGAGGAATCCTCACGTACAGCTCTTTGTCTAACTGGGCGTGCAGGTACGCGGTCTGAATATCGAACTGATATACATGTTCGCCTCGCATGGTAGCGATGGTGAGAGCTGTTCTCACGCTCTCAGGGCGCACCGTGGGCGAGAAGGTGTCCTCATAATCGTCAGGGAATTTCTGCAAAAATCCCTGCGCCACTAGTCTCGCCTTATAAAGCCCCCACCTTCAATGGGCTTTTGCTTGAAAAGCCACCTGGTGCCGATCACCCTCTTGTCCTTGGGCAATCTTGTTGGCATGAATACATCGAGCCTTCTCAGGCTGTCTAATTCTGTATCCATGGCGGCCAGCCACTTCTGTCGTTCATGGTCAGGTAAGGCCAACACATCCTCATATCTCTGAGGGGTGGCCAAAACCTGGTCGACTGAGGTAACAAAGTCGTCGTACCTCTTAGGCTTATTGCCCCTGGTAACCCTAACTGGTCTGCCTTTAGGGGAGTCACTTACATCAGAGTCATCCGATGAGTCATCTACCTCGTGACTATCACTATGCGTCTCAGAAGCTGGGCGCCTATCCTTCCTGGCTACCCGCATCTTGCGCTTCAATACCCCTTTCAAGGGTGCCTGGGATGCACGCTTCCCAGAACCAGATGTATCCCTATCCTCGGGTAGGTTTTCCGATACATCCTCCGATTGCCTATAACGACTACGGGAAGGGTTCCGAGTAAGAATCTCATTGGCATGGATCTTACTCCAGTTGGCCCCTTCGTGAAAAGTGGCAGACCTTGATATCATTAATTTCCCGTTAGGGTAGGCAAACCTAAATGCCTTGGAGCCCTGCTCATAACCAACAAATCTCAGTTTAACAGAGATTGGGTCTCCCTTTCTCCTGAGCTCCTTCGGGACATGAACATCGGCCATCACCCCGAAAACGTGGAGGTGTGCCAAGCTAGGCTTATGGCCGTATAGCACCTCGTATGGGGTCTTCTGCACTACACTAGACCACACTCAGTTCAAGGTGTAATTCGCGTATCTAACTGCTTCTACCCAATACGCGAAGTTTAATCCGGAATCCTCTAGGGCGCACTGCATAATAGTTTGTAATACATCGCTGCGCTGTTCTGCAACGCCATTTTGAAACTTAGAGTAAGGCGCGGTGCGTAAGTGGACTATACCCTTACTCCTTAACCAGCTGGAGAACTGATTCGAATTAAATTCAGTTCCTCTGTCAGTCAAGATCTTCTTAACTCTGATCTTGTGCTGGTTCTGGACTAAGTTACAAAATTCCTTAAACTTAGTCAACGTTTCACTCTTGGACATTAGGGGAAAAACGAATCCAAATCTGCTATGGTCGTCTACTATGGTAAGAAAGTACCGTCTCTTACCCACGGAAGGTGCAAATGGACCCACCAAATCCATGTGGACGAGCTGAAATGGGTGTTCAGAGTACCTCTGAGACTTCTCGGGCGCAGATTTCGCCTTCAACTTTGCACTCCTACAAATTGAACAGTCTAGGAATGTGTTACAGTCATTGATCTTGGTTCCCCTTGAGTGTTCGGTTACCTTCTTTACTGTAGGAAAACTCACGTGACCTAATCTACGATGCATCAAGTGAGCGCATTCATTGTGCAACGGCTCACCTGTAGCAATTGCATTAGCATTTTCAGGTTTCCTACTATCTGACTCTAAGTTAAAATTTAAAAACTTTTTATTAACTTTACATTTGTCTTTACAAGGCTTCCTCTGGTGAAAGTCTTGATCCTCATCACCTAGTTCTAACTGTGATTCATTGTTATTACCAAATGAGATAGCATAATTGCTATCACTGCAGGACTCAGCATTCGTATTGGGGGAATAATAAGGCAAGCCACCTATCTTCAAAACCTCCCCAATCACACATTTGTTGTTTTTGATCACAGCTGTTCCTCCTGAGAACAGAATCTCCACTCTAGGGTTCTCACATATCCTCATCAGGCTTAGCAGATTATGATCTATCTCTGGTTCATACAATGCTCCGTGAATCTCCCCTATCCCAGGGATATAAACATCTCCAATGCCAACAACATTCACCTTTTTACCGTTTGCAACTTTGACCATGGATTGATGCCTTCTCATATTAGCAAACAACCTTCGGTCACTGACAACATGGTTACTGGCTCCACTGTCCATTAACCATAGTTGCTCTCGCTGTTCCCTTGTAAGCTCTGACTCAGTAGTTTCCACTATACCTACAGAGCTATCATTAAACCTGGGATTGTTCCCTTTGTTGCCTCCATTTGGCTTTTTACCCCTTCTGTGGTTAGGAACATCTATACTTGGCTTTCTACCAGGAGGCAATGGCCTCCTTTTACATTTATTATCAGAAGGTGCCTTTGAACATGCCCTAGCATTCACATTTTGTGGGCAATCCCTTCTATAATGTTCTCTTGAACCACAATTGAAGCATTCTCCGATAGTATATGCTCTATCTGAACTATCGGGCCTTCTTAAAGGTTTTTCCTTTTTGTGAAAAGCCGCCCTGCATTTTCGCAAGTTATCTTCAGCAATCAGTCTGCCAGATAACACTTCTAAAGATAAGTTATTACAACTAACATTATCCAGTTGCGATATAAAATTATCCCAGCTAGGGTCAAGGGAATTGAGTATAACAGTAATGAGGGTTTGTTCAGACACTGTTTCCCCCCTCAACATCAATTCCTGCCTTAACCTGTTTAACTCACATAAGTGTTCATTAATATCTACTCCCGCCTTCAACTTTGCGGAATAGAACTCCCTATAAACTCTGTTTGTAACATGGGAGCTTTTTGAACAAAATAGCTTATGTAGTTTCACCCAAACTTCTGTTACGGTCAGGTTACTAGGTATACTGGGATATAGTGCAGGGTTAATGGACATCAATAAAATACAAAAGGCCTTATGGTGTAAAATATCAACTTCTAAGGACCATGGTCTAGGTGGGGGTTTTAACAGCAACGATAAAACATTTTCTTTCATTAAAATTACTTGAATACTTTTAACCCATTCCTTAAAATTTCCTCCACCCACACTTAAACTTTTAAAATTAGGAGGAAGGACCTGTACATTATTAAACATGGAAATAGACATTAATTGATGTTCAAAATGTGGTCCGTCCTGGAACGGGCAATAAGGCATTGGAATGGAAGCACACAGCACAGTGTCTTCCATCTGGCATTCTGACGATCGTTCCTCCCCAATGGGAGGGATTAAAACTTCACGTTGTGCAGATGCAAAACTCATCCTGGCTTGATCACAAAAACTCGAGGGTCCTCTCTGGTGCACATCTCTAGGAATTTTTGGACGCGCTCCCAAATTCCTATCTTCAGTTGAGGTAGCCTCCGGAACCGTCCTGGATGTCGATGTCGTCACGGATGGATATATCCCACTCGTGGCGTGCGCTGAATTAGTCGCAGACATCAGGGGGGCTTTGGGATGCGCAGCTCCTATTTGTTGAGCCGATGGTGCCTGCAAACCATCGCCTAAAATGGTTGCCAAAGTCTCTATCACACTTGCAACCTTACGCTCAACATGAGAGTCTCTTAAATTTTTAGCAGAAGTCACTGATGTCATCAAGGGAGCTAAAGTCTTTATAGCCTGATCTATGATGGCTTCAACAGCAGGTGGCGCAATGTCAACTTGGCCATGCTGGTTTAACAAAGAAGCAGGAACATTTGAATCAGGCAGTCTGTTATCCCCCATTACCCACTTATGGTCTGAGGTGGGGGTTTTAGGAAAAGATTGAAAGTCTCTTACCGATCCGGTGTTTTGTAGGACTTCGATCTTCTTTCCTTTCACGGCTGAATTCTTTAATAATTCACTAGAATCAGCAGTCGGGTTCTGACTTACTGTGGGCAAACCTAAAAACTGAAGGATTGCCTTCCTAAACTCATCATCCACCTCTGTATTTGTTTTCAAGACCTGAAGTGGCGTTCTTCCAGTCTCTACTCCTTTTGGTGATGATGGTTTATTCACTATCTTAGGCCCTTCAGGAGTTGAGGCCTCTGCTCCAAAACTTATAGCTCCACTATTCTCTAAGTCAATTAGAGTTTGGGGTTTTTCAGCCAAAACATTTTTGGCCTGAGCCCCAGACAGTCCAGTTTGTGACTTCATACTTTGTGCTGCTGCTGCTGCCCTAGTCAACCTCTATTCAACTGCAGACATTCCAGTCTAGCGCGTTACCACATGAGCGTAAGTTCGTTAAACCATCCTCTGCTACCAAACTGTGACGAAATGGGGTTGAGGGGTACCCCGGACCGTGAACCAGCTCATGAGTAAACACACTGAGACTGAAATGATTCTGACAGAGGCGTCTTGTGTAAAAATATAATTTACTTTAAAACATTTAAAAAGCACTATGTCTTTAAGAAAACACATTAAAAACAAAGTCTTATCTGGGTATGTGAAGCAAGGCTATCTCCCTAGATCCCTCTCCACAATACCAAAACAGTTCACAAAAGAATAAAGCTAGCATGAAGGTAAGCAGCTTCGGCGTCGATACATCATCAAGGCAATCATAATGGGAGCAGCACGAGCTTCACAGCTGAAAGTCACCTGAAGTAAAAACAGTTCAAACAGCAAACATTGCTTGAAGCTTGTGGGAGGAAGAAGGTCCAGCAACAGCAGTCCCGATGATAGCTTGCGTGCTACAAAACAGCAAAAGGCAAGCATCCGTGGGAGTCTCTCTGTAGCGGCGTCTGGAGTCCTTATCTGCATTCTTCTCCCATCTGCGGCGTTGCAACAAGCTTCCTGCAGGAGCTGTGCATTTAGGCCTAGATTAGACTAGGCCCGAGTAGCAAGCAAAAGGTCCTTGCTTATATAGGGAGTTAACCTGCAATTAACTAGGGCGGGGAAGGCTTGCAGGTAATTGCCAACAGCAGATGGCTTGATTAAAACCATACTGTTTGTGAGTAGGCAGATAGCCACAGCAATCCTGGAAACACTCGTGACAAGCTTCACAGTGCTTTTACAGCCCTCTCTAAGCGGTTTACAGAGTCAGCATATTGTCCCCAACAATCTGGCTCCTCATTTTACCGACCGCGGAAGGATGGAAGGCTGAGTCAACCTTGAGCCGGTGAGAATCAAATGTCGAACTGCTGGCAGCCAGCAGTCAGCAGAAGTAGCCTGCAATACTGCACTCTAACTACTGTGCCACCACGGCTCAGTACTATATATAGTATTTGCTTCTTACAATTTCCAGTCTCATCATTGCTTTATAGTAGAGTGACAGAAATTAAGGGAACTTCTATATAAGTTTCATTTAAAAGGGATGCCCTATTGTTTTTCTGTATAAACTTTTTGCAGTTTGCAATTGTTTTTCTAAATTTGTACAGATATATGCATTTGCTGTCTTTTTTCCCCCCTGTCTTTCTCTGTTCCAGCCTTAGTAGCAAGCATCATATTTGTATTCCAGCAGATAGGCAGAATTGTATCTGAGCTTGAGACTTTAAACTTTTTTTAAATGATCTTCTAAAATCCATACATAAATATTCCCTTATCTAACTATAACCAAATATATCTAATGGCAGATATATTCAATATATCAGCAATATTCTATATGCTAAGCAAATGTTATAATGGCTGCATATTAAGAGCCAGTTTGGTATAGTGGTTAAGATGTTGGCCTAGAAACCAGGACACTGTGAGTTCTAGTTTCAGTTTAGGCATGAAAAAACCCAGCTGATTGGTCACTTTCTTTCAGCTCAACTCATTTCACAGAGTTGTTGTTGTGGAGAAAATAGGAGAAGGATTGATATCTTCCCTGCCTTGACTGACATATAAAGTAATAAAGGCAGAATAAAAATATAAAACAGAGATAAATTTGCAACACTGTTGCTTAGATTAGTTGTAGAAGTTCTAGAATGATAACCCGTTGATTCAGTTGAGGAAGCATTCCTGAATCTGGGAAGCAGCAATCAAATTATAGAGGTTGGACTATAGAACAAAATAACTCTTTGCAAGTGAATAGGACAGCAACTTTTGAAGCAGGAAAAACTTTATTTTGAAACTGGTGTAGGAATATGCACCATGAAATTGCTTTTGTAGCAAGCGAGAAGTATCTATAGCAGTGATTGTATCATGCGCACACGTGTGCCGACACCCATAATGCAATGCCCCCCTCAGGCCCCGACCCCGCGCATGTGCGTGTGACCCTCCCGCACCCCCCTGCACATGCGTGCACAACCCCAATTTTGGTGCTAGCAGGCCTCCCTGAAGCCTCCTGGAACCAAAAATGGGGCATGGGGGGTGCTGCACCCCCCACCCCCAACACATGTGTGTGCAACCCCTGGCAGAGATCCAAAAATTAGCTGGCCAGCAGGAAGCGTGCGGGCATGAGCTGTGGAGTTGACCTGGGCGTTGGCTCGCATGCCCGCAGAGATGGTTCCATGTGCCACCTGTGGCACGCATGCCATAGGTTCACCATCACGGGTCTATAGGAAACATTGTTCATTCATGCCACTCCAAAATTGTGATGGGGTAATTGGCAATGCTCTTTTGTATACTTTCTTGAATTGCTTAGTGATTGGGTGGCTTTAGATATAAAATGAATATATTTTCTTAAAAAAGAAAAATCCATTGAGGAATTCTTTTCTGGATTCTCTTTGGGAGAGGACATCCCCCACCTAGATCAACTAATTTTAAATCCAATCTTTTCCAACTTAACCCTCTGAAATTTGGTTCAGTTCAATTTTCAGAGAGTTATCCTACTGATAAGGGCCCTTATACATATTTTTTCCCAAATTTATGTTGGGTTGGAAGACGTCAAAATGATACTAACATAAAACAGAATCAATGTACATTTTGCATTTCTATTTCATCGGTATTTATTTCTATACAGTTGCTTGGCCACTGTTCTGCACATATGAGTGTTGTGTTACTTTTCCCTTTTTTACCTTCTGATCCAATGAGGGGGTGAGCTAAAACCCTGATACAATGGGAGAAATTCTCTATTAACTTGTTTCTCGTGCAAAGATATACAGCACACAATGAATACAAAAAAGCTCTCAAAATCAATCTCTTTTTAAAAGCAGAATTTAACTATGTATCTGTCTTTTCTATAGCAACCAGAGCACAAGGGCAGTCTGAACATGTGGCCTTTTATTTGATCAAGGATAATAATCAACTAAGCTGAGAGGACAGGAAGCAGATCTCCTTGTGCCAATAGTTTAGTAGAATAAGTCCTTCTGGTATATTCAGTTGTCTCTTGCAGGGTTATTCTAAAATACTATTGTATTTGTGAAATACCCTGCATTTTAATATATAACAGTTAATATATATATAACAGTTAATATATAACAGTTTATAAAATAATATTATATATCCTAATGTCTTTATTTTGGATTAAATAGGAACTATATTTTGCTCTATGCTTCTTCTGAGATTTAATCTTTGTTGTGTCAGTTCTATATTTGATAACTGGTAAATGTCTCATCTCATATCTGGATGTTGAGCACATTGTGGAACCTGAAATGTATTCATATACAGCTAAGAATGAGTATAAATATGTTTCTAATATATTTTGTGCATCCTCGCAATTTTGCAATTTCTTAGATATGGTAAATGTACCAGACATAGAAGCAAGCTCAGTATGCAAAGTTGGTATTTCCTTTATCATGTGAAAGAGAGGCTGAACCAATCAGAGAATGGCAAAAGGACAAATGAGGTTGTGACTCAATTACCGGTAATACTTGAAATGAGATTTTTAATCCATAAGATTAGACAATATAAATTTCATTTTGGGGATTTGAAAAACTGGTCTTGTAAACATTTCTGTAGGAGGTAGAACACATAGATTTGACAACCTGGCAAACAGAATCGCAAATTCTGCAACTCAAATAAATAAAAAGAACATATGTCTATTAACTAGGGCTTTTTTGATTTTATAAAACTGAAAGTATATACAAGACAAAAAAAGCACTGCTTTTAATAAATAGAGAGAAGTGGATTTTGAAAAAAACAGTTCACAAGTATATTCCTTTTACTTGTTCAGAGGTTGGGGAATATGGATTGGGTGCTAAAGCAAATAAGACTCATGAGGTTTAAAATTTTGAAAAAAGAAAAAAAAAAGACAACTTGCCATTGAATATTCTGTAGGACAATATCCACAGCAATGCCAAGTCCATTGGCATACAATCCTCTTGAAGAGTGCTTAGAAATAGTAGAAAAACCCTAACCCTTCATAGAAATCTGAGAAATTCCTAAATTCTGCCATAAAATTATTTTATATAGACAGAAACAAAAGTTCAATTCGACAATCGTTTGATTGTCAAATTCACTCATAATGCAGAGGGGGAGGAGGAAAGGAGGGGAGGGAGGGAGGGAGGGGGAAGGAGGGAGGGAGGGAGAGAGTGGGAGAGAGAGAGAGAGAGAGACAGAGAGAGAGAGAGACAGAGAGAGAGAGAGAGAGAGAGACAGAGATTCCACATATCTTCTCCTGGGTGCAAATTGACCCATTTATATATTGAATTTTTAAGGCTCTGCTGAACTCATGGCAGTTCTACAAGTAAGAAGACTGTAACACATTAAAAACACATTTATAAACAAAAAGATATACATGAAACCTTCCACAGGTAAATATTCATAACGATAATTTTGTGGTGTGTTAAGTAATAATAAGATGACTTTATTGTACAAACTTGGGTTTTACTGTTAGGTAAGAGTAAGTTGTAGTGCTAATGTCAAATTAATGAAGCTGCTACTCTGAAATTTTGGCACTTTTTAAAAAAAAATGTGTGTCTTTACAACAATAAGAGTGTTGGGTAAATAATAGTGGAGAGCTGTTGATACCAAAATCATATCTTCTATTCCAAAATCCATTCAAAGCAATGTCCTATGAAGTATCCAGAGAGAAATTCAATCTGTTTTGAATCTTTTTGACTAAGGTATCCTGGCTAAGAGAGGAAGTGAAACATCCTGACCAAGAGAGGAAGTGAAACATCCTGACCAAGAGAGGAAGTGAAAAGGGGCAAAATGTGGGTAATATATGGGGTAACAATAAAATGAAATCATGAAATCACAGTGAAGCACACGTATTTTGATTAGAAGGCCGATCTAACAAGGAAAGTTCTAAAAACTAGCAGATTGGGAGAACTACGGTTGCCATGTCCATAAACAACCATAGATTGCAAAAAATTAGAATAATATAACATAAAATAAAGTACACATAGGTAGTTACCCAGGATCCTTACATCATCACATCATCATCATACATCATCATCATTGTTATTACTATTATTATGCCTATTTGTAATTAATTATTACTATAGTTTTCTTAGCAATATTTTTTTGGAAATGGTTTGCCACTCTCCTCTCCTTAAGGCATGATACTTGGAGAACTATTCAATGAAACAGGGTAATTCAGATAGGATGGGAAGAAGGGTAATGGTTGTTGTTTGGGAGCAAAATCACAAAATATGCTTTGTCGTAGTATTGTGAAATGATTTTGGATAGGCTTTCTTAGTTTGGTGGCTTCAAAATCTGCCAAACGACGTCCTAAATCCTTCCCAGGCAGGTTAAAGTTGTTTAATATTCCTGTCCATCTAAAATTGATTTTATATTCCTGTCCATCCGGATGGTGCTGGGCTGGGAAAAACTCACCAAATGTATAATGAAAGTGCCTCTATGTTTCTAAGTCTGGGGTAGATACCGCTGTCAGGTGCACCTGTGCCATCCAAAGAGTTTCCAGAATGTAGGTTGCATATCAAAGAGAGAAGAAAACAAAATTGTGATGAGAGAAAGAGAAATTATTGGTTTTGCTGGAAGAATGAAACACTGTTTAATTACTGTTTTAAACTGCAATGAGGGGAAAGACAGACATTCTCTAAATGTGCATTTAAACCCAGTCAGCAATAAGAAGAGACACATTTTTTAAAAAAACCACTGTGCAAGTATATTCTCATTTACATATAAGAAATAATTTGCACTCCGACTCAGAAGTAGTCCAATATTATTTAACTGTAAAAACTTTCTGGATGCTCTTCAAAAACAAATTTGTAAAACTTTCCTGATGAAAAACGTTGTTAGGTTGAAGAAGTAAGTGAGAACTAAAAATCAGGTTCCTCCAGCAGCAGTTCCCATGAAGACAATATTAATCGGTGGTAAGGATGACACCATCTCATTGTTAGCTTGTCCAGAAGAGTCCATTGGTTCCTGAGAAGGGCACTGACGAGAATGGCCATACATGCATTCAGAGGAACTTGTAGGCAGAGCAGACAGCATTTCTGAAGCTACAAAGAAAATGACAAGTTATTCTTTGTGGTGCTTCTAAAAATTAAAAAAAGGAAAAGATTCCAGAGCTTTAAATACATTCTAGTAAGATCATCCTCCAATCTGGATTTCATTTCTTAAACCTGATATATCAAGATTTACATTAATTATGCACTAAATTGAGGAATGTAATCTAATACAGATAGTCCACAACTTGCAATCACGATTGAGCCCAAAATTTATGTTAAGTGAGACATTTGTTAAGTGAGTTTTGTCCCATTTTACAGCCTTTCTATCCAGAATTAAGTGAATCTGGCTTCCCCATTGACTTTGCTTTTCAACAGATTGCAGAAGGTGATCATGTGACTTTGGGACACAATGCAATGGTCATAAGTATGAGTCAATTGCCAAGCGTCTGAATTTTGATACACATATTCATGGGGATACCACAAAGGTTGTAACTGTGAAAAATGGTCATAAGTCCCTTTTTTCAGTGCCGTTGTAACTTGGAACGGTCATTAAATGAACTGTTGTAAGTTGAGGACTACCTATAACAGTTTTAATAATTCCCAAGTCAGCTGCTTTGGTTTTTTGTTTTTTTTTTGAAACAGGAAAATCTGTTTGTGTGTAATCATCTCAGAGAGTACAAATAAGCAAAGGGATCATCATTATGTGTCACTAACTTTCCTGGTGTGAGCCCATGTATAAAAGTATTGTTTCTTTGTTCTGCAGCCACCACTAAGGCAGATTCTGTGAGGCCAGAATCTGAAAATAACATTTAACACTGCACAATACTTAAGCAAAATGGTTCGGTTGAGATCGGCATTTGTGGGACTGATTGGGGTAGATTGTAGGGGTGATATCAAAATAGAATTTTATCATATTTTATTTATCTCTCTATTAAATTATTGTATTTTATTCCAATTTCATTTTAAACTATTTTATTCCAATTTCATTTTAAATCGTATTTTATTTCAATTTCATTTTAAATTGTTTTTATCAGATTTTAGTAATAATTTGTGTCTGGAACTCTGCGCTTTGATATGACCCAAGGGCTAATCAATCAAGTAAACTAAAACTAAACTGAATACCCTTAGCTTTTTTATTCTTCAGCTTAATAGTTAAGGAATTATTAGGTGTCTTTGGCTACTGTGTGGAGTTGGTTAACCAACTCAGTTCGTCTGCCTTTCACATTCATCCTAGGCACAGATTCAAAAGAAGAGGGCATCCATGCCACACCAATCCTTTTTAGTTTTACTTACTTATAGAGTTCTGGCCAGCGATTGAGGCATCTGGATAATAAGATGTTCCCTGTTTCCTTCCTGTATCTTCTAGGATGCAAAGTGAATCATGAATGTCACTGTATGGAGGCAACGGGCGAATGCTGCTTACGCTGCTGATGACAGAAACGTGCTGATCTACCAATGACTCAAATCTGTGGGAATCTGAATAGTTTGTATTATTTCCATAGAACCCTGTTAACAGGAGGTTGACAATCAGTGAGTAAACATCTAGAACAACAGACAATATTGTATAAGTACATACACTGTAAATCTTAGGTTTTTTAAAAAAATAAAGCTTAAATTATTAAATCCGTTTAATATTTTTTTTTAAAAAAAAATAAAGAAGTTAAACTTTCATGTTGCATGTGTCCCTATATTGCTATATATATGGGACAAATGCTCTTCCAGCTAAAGATGTAATCATTCTTATATTTATATAATAGTTATGTTTCTTACATTTGTAGATAAGGTATATTATATAAATGTTTTATATTTATATATGTACATGTATTTCATAATCTAATCTAATCTAATTTAATCTAATAGATAATATTCTTATATTTTGATATTAGAAGAAATGAGGATTTACAGAATTCAGATAATTAGGTTTTCTAGCAGAAAGGAATTGCCATGATGTATCATTTGGGAAAGATTTTAATTACAGCATCCACCATATCAATCAGGAGATATTTGGCAACAATTTGAACCTTAAATATTAAAGTCATGGCTAACAAAATCAAGTTTTTAATCCACTTCATGCAGTGGATGTAAAGTTGGAAAACAGAAGATACAAAAACCAACCACACTGATGGACGCTGACTGTGGATTATAGAGATGCAATTCTTCAGGAAGACCCAGAATGGGGAGAATATTTTAGATGCTCTCATGAAACAGTTTTTCTGGCTTAACTATGTGTACATCTAAATAATATTAGAATGATCAACTACACGGCAAATTATTGCGAATGTGATTATTACAAACAATAAACTGAAATATTCACTATCAAATGTGATGAATACATACTCTACTACAGGTAATCTTTGTTTAATAACTACTCATTCAGCAACCATTTAACATTGTCATGGTGCTGATTGACGAGGACTTAATTTCATAGTTGTGGCTATTGCAACATCCTGCAGAACTACTGTTATCTGCTGGCTAGATTTTCACACAAACCCCTGAGATGGATCCATGAACTCTTATTCTTTTCTCAACTTTTATCATATCTCTGTGTTAATTGCTCACTAAATGGGTGAATTTAAAAATATGTGTGCATGCTGACACAAAGTTAAGATCCACATCGGGGGTGGGTTCTAAAATTTTTTACTACCGGTTCTGTGGGTGTGGCTTATTTTGTGGGCGTGGTTTGATGGTCATGTGACAATTCTTTAGGATTTAGCAGAGGTACTGGTCTACCAAGCTTTTAACTGCTTGCAGAGCTGTACCAGTCTACCCATTTGTTTTTGGAGGCACCGGTCTACTCATTTGTTTTTGGAGGCACCGGTCTACCAGGCACCGGTCTACCCATTTGTTTTTGGGGGCATCGGTCTACTCATTTGTTTTTGCAGGCACTGGTCTACCACCACACTGCCTTTTAACACTGATCAGCTGTAGGGTGGCCCTTTGAAGTCCCGTGGCAAGAGTTTAAACAGTTTTTTTTCCTTCTAGCCGATCAACTGGGGCTCGGGAGGCAGCGAATAGATTGGGGCGGGGCCAAATAAAAGGTAAGAGTAACGCGGTGGCGGGCAGCTCCCGAACAAAGAGAACCGGTTCGGTGATGTCATATAGTCACCGCTACCCACTCGGTGGAACCGGGCCGAACCGGGAGGAACCCACCACTGATCCACATATGAACTAGTTCAAGGACTACAAGGACACTAGACTAAATTGTAGAGCAAAGACAATAAAGTAAATTCTGAAAAGGATCAATACCATTAGAAGCAGCTGTGGAATATGCTGATCCTTGACAAGAACTTGCTGTGGTGTTGTTCACAAAACTACAACTCCCATTGTTCAAAAATTGCATACAATGTGTGTCCTGTGCGGCTGAAGAGGCTCCATAGAGAGGAAGGGAACGGGCACTATATGAAGACACAGCACAGCTGCTATTGAAGTAGTCCCGGGAGAAACGTTGCTGCTCATTGGCTGCTGGACAAAGGCTAGATTCTGCCCTCTGGGGACAGGATCCTGAAGGTGGATGAGTCTGGGCCCTGAACATGGCTGGGTAACTGGCACCGGCTCCATAGAAGTTCTGATTCGTTTGTGGCACCGTCTGGTAGAGGTATTCAGAATAAGAAGAGCAGTGCGAGTGTGCAGATAATGACGGGCCTACACTGGATGGTCTGGCAGCCATCGGTCCCTGGTTGATAACACTTCCTCGGCTGACCATGGCTGGAGAAATGGGTGGAGTGATAAGGTGGGCAGTGCTCTGAGAGAGGTCAGTCTGACCTGAGAAAACAAACAGATTTTTTTTTTTATAGCCAGACAGTAAGCAATAGTCATGGGTGTCCAAGTGTTCTTCTTCTGCGATGCCTTTTGGCAACTTAAAAAAGAGCAAGCATCTCCTTTGTTTCCTACCTGTGGGTTGCATATTCTCATTGTCTCCTGCAGGGCATGGGTTCAGACTGGATGATAAGCTACTATGATGACCGGATGATAAAGAGAAATAGGTTTGCTCCATCAGGCATTCGTTTTTCACTGAGGCATCACTAGCAATTGGAGCAGCCTTGTTGCGGTTTGCTAGGAAACAAGAACTGGGGGATGCTGTAAAGGTGGCTTTGCTGGCATCTGAGAAAATAACAAAGGTTTAGTTGTATGAAACATAGACCAGGAAACAAGATAGAATTCCATCGTCTGCATCTGCAGCATACCATGCCAAAAGGCTGATTTGTGCATGGCGATCACTGTGCAAACGCTGCCATTACATACTCGCATCTTGACATATTACACAAAGGATGTAAGTTGCAGCAATTTGCATGGTGATGTTGTCACGCAGGATTCATTCTTTACTTTCCCTTGGAAAATAAAATATTCCCTAAATATTGGATACCCACGCAGGCAGATACGATATTTGGCATCAATAATACTGGATGCAGTGGTGGGTTGCTACCGGTTCATCCCAGATTGGGCAAACCGGCAGCGGGAGCAGCAGGAGGCTCCGCCCACTCACCCAGACACTTCTGCACATGTGCAGAAGCGTTGAGTGTGCGTGCACCCACGAGCAGACCAGTAGCTTTGAAGACACTCCTATTCCAGCAGGCCGGCCTGGCCTAATTTTCTCCACTTCTTTTAAATTTTTAAATTGAAATTTTAAATTTGTTTTAAATTATTGGGAATTTTAATTGTCTCGGGCAAAATTATTTAATTTGGTTTTAATTATGTTTTTTAACTTTTGTATTTATGTGTTTTATTTTGTGCCTGTTCACCACCCTGAGTCCTTCGGGAGTAGGGCGGTATACAAATTTAATAAAATGAAAATGAAAAATAAAATAGCAATGGGTTTTGAAATCTGCCCCTGACTGGATGGATAAGGCAGCCTTCCTTAATTTACAGCCCTCCAGATGTCTTGACTTGCAAAGGATGGAAGCTGATATCTGGCATCCTGGGCAGCACTAATTTAGTGAGGGCTGTTTTAGGAGACTGTACTGTATTAATTCTATTGTAATTTAGAAAGTAGTGACAGTGACTTTCACCTAAAGAAATATGCCATATAAACCATATAGAATAGAAATGCATCCAGGTCATTTTAGGAATGAGACTAAGTGATTACTATAATAACAGATCTGTTAAACAGTGTCAATTATTAAGGTGCTGTATATGTTTAAACATTGCAATAACAAAGATTGTAATGAAGATGCCATTTAATACATGATTAGCACAGATATCAAGCCTAGAATGTATTGCAGATTGTACTTCTAGCTATTAGAAAATGCTATTTCTTTTTAAGAAAGGCTTTAAAAATCCTTTGAAAAATAAAGGAATAAACTAGTTTTATTTTGTAGGTTTTTAAGAAGAGATTGGACAACCATTTGTCTGAAATAGTATACGGATTCCTGCCTGAGCAGGGGATTGGACTAGAAAACCTTCAAAGTCCCTTCCAACTCTGTTATTCTGTTCTGTTCTGTACTTTTTAAGTATTTTTCTTCAACAATCTGCATTGGACATTTATTAGCTTGAATCACATTGATATGTAAATTGCTGATTCTGGTCTATTAATTATGTAATAGTTTGGGCCAAATACTAAAACATACAGAATTTGAAAGCATTTTCTTTAGGTTATTATATGAAAAATAAATTTTCCTCCCTTGCATGAAACGAAGTCAAAACTTCATTTGAAGGAATAATAAAAGCTTTTGTAGTGATTTATTGAAGAGGAGAAATTCATTGGAGTTTGGATAATTTGGATTTTAACATTTTAATTACATCTAAATAATAATAGTACAATCCAAAAATATTGATTCAACAGTGCCTGCCATTGAATTTAGACAGATTTACTTTGTAAAAAATATTTGGAATATTATTAAATGCTCACATGAATTTAGAATGAATTGTCTAGAAATGTAAAGAAATAAGCATAACAGTGTTACGTTAATTATCCCTCTATAGACCAACATGTAAGTGTATCCAAATATTCACTCAATTTAGGCATCTGTCCACCTAACATTAGACAAACAGGCACACCCCATTGGACTTCAGATCCCTAAAGATTGCAAACTGCCAATTCCAGTTACCTAGATTCTTCATATATTTGTCCAATAAATTCTGAAGTTCTTGTTCTTTATCATTGTGGAATTGGGTCTCCATCGCAAGCAGGATGTATTCATCTAAAAGCATGCGGATGAGATGAAATGAACCTGCCACAGGAAGAAAAGTGAAGAGATGGTGCATAACCTTATCTTGCTGACCATCTCTCAACACTGCACAAGGAGCAAGTGAAACAAACAAATAATTGCTGGACTTTCAGTGACCTACTAAGACCAACAAAGCACGGTGCTTAACTCCTTACCCTAATCTTGCTTGATGCTGGCCCACCTCACTCAATATATTTACTATCCTGCAAGTTATTTGACCACCGATGACATCAAAGTACGACACTGATGAAAGTGAGACATGCTTTATACTTGAACAGAGCTACATTAGAACATGATAACACTGAATCCATGCACGGATATGGATTTGCTGCATTTTCCTAATGTCAAAAAACTAAAAAGAAACTGACAGAATCTTGATGGCCTATTTGTAATGTATAAGGAACTCTAAAGGAATAATGTTGTTATACATATGGCAGAATATCATCTTCTCTATTAAACATCTAGCGTTTGCATAACTCTCCCATCCAACAATCGTATCTATTGTGAGAATCAGGTCTCTTTTCATAAAAAGATGAAGATTTGGATGGCAGTGGGGATGAATTCATGTTCTGTTTATGACAGAGAAGTCATACTTATCCCTGCCACATGATAAACCACTTCTGTGAATGAAGATGTGACAAGAAAGTATGTGATTCAAAGGAAGAAGAAAATAAATATGCATGGGAATCAATAGCTATTTTTACAGGGAATGCACATTTATTATTATTATTATTATTATTTTATTTTAGGAGCTGCAGGTTGCATAGTTGTTGATGTCATTGGACTTTTTAATTTTGTAGGGCTTGAGGAAGGGATTTACAGGAAAAAGGTGTCTTAAGACTTCAAATAAGTTTATACACCTATTTTAAAGAATAAAGGTTTTTAGAAGGTAGGGGAAGCAAACCATGTGGCTTCCAACTCCTTTACCATCAGCAATCAAAGGAAAGGCTGTATTCTTTTTTCTGGTTAACAAACCAATGTTTTGTTTTTCAGCCCTCTCTTCTTGTGCACGAGTATATTTTTGTGTAGATATGTGCACTGGGAAACAAAGGGGAAGTTGCATATAATCTATAGGAATGTTTCTCAGTCTTAGCAACTTTTAAGATGTTTTGACTTCAGTTCAAAGGTGGAGTGATGGAGGAGAATGCTGAAATTAGCTAAAATAAACTATGCTGGAAATTAGCAAAATAATAATTGGAGGTATAGAGGAGAATACATTGAAGAATAATTATTAATAAGGGGTGAAAAAGAAAATGTTGGGCAATAATTAAAATGAAATGAAAAACTTTGAGATGTCTGTGTAAAAGTTTAAGATTAAAAGATTGGATGAATTGGGTCTAGAAAATGAGAAAAATAGAAAGAAATTTTGATTAATAAATTGAAATAAAAATTGAGTTGTATATATTTGGAAATTAAGATTCGTGGTGATAAAATTGTAAGGTAAATATATAGATTAACAGATTAGACTGTTTTTGTGTTTAATGTTAATGTTAAAAGGAGAAATGGAGAAAAATTTAGACAGAGCGGTATTGAATTTTGATTTATCATTGAATTTATAATTGAATATAAAAATGAGCTTTGTTTTAATAGGAAATTAAGATGTATGATAAGATAATAGAAAGACTTAAATTATGTCTTGTTGTTGGAATTTATGTTAAAAATATCTGTCTTCATTTGTAAAACTAGTCTCCCTATTTGTGACCGGACCAAGACTTCGTTCTTGGGGGGGGGGGGGAAATTATGTTTATGTTTGAAAAAATGAAAAAAAAAAATACAAAAAAAAAAAGATGATTTGACTTCAGTTCCCAGATTCCAGCCATTTGAAATCTAGATAATCTTAAAATTGCTAAGATTGAGATACACTGGCCTATAAGGTCATATGATGCAAAGGGAGGGACGAAAGGAGCTTAGAATGGAAATATTCCCAACAATTTGAGGGCTGCCCAACTTCGTCCCCCATTTGGATGCAGGGGAAAGATTTTCCAGAATGTTTTCTCTACAGACCCCATCAGACCCAGTCCATTTTTTAACTTAATCCTTTTTCTTTTTCTTCTTTTTTTTTTGCCAGTTCCTTGACAGTTTACTGCTCGCACAGTCCTGATCCAGTTTATAGGATTTCTTTCCAACATTCTGAATAACTAAAAGAATAACTTTTAGATGTTTCTGTGCTTGACACTGTGGCTGCCTCTAATTAAACTACTTATGCCAGTCTGATGGCCATTTGGCATTTATGATAAAAGTAAAGGTAAAAGTTCCCCTCGCACATATGTGCTAGTCGTTCCTGACTCTAGGGGGCGGTGCTCATCTCCGTTTCAAAGCTGAAGAGCCAGCGCTGTCCAAAGACGTCTCCATGGTCATGTGGCCAGCATGATTAAATGCCAAAGGTGCACGGAACACTGTTATCTTCCCACCAAAGGTGGCCCCTATTTTTCTACTTGCATTTTTACGTGCTTTTGAACTGCTAGGTTGGCAGAAGTTGGGACAAGTAACGGGAGCTCACCCTGTTATGCAGCAGTAGGATTTGAACCGCTGAACTGCCGGCCTTTCGATCAGCAAGCTCAGTGTCTTAGCCACTGAGCCACTGCTTCCCATAGACATTTATGATACTTTATCTAATTATGCCACTGTATCAGAAACACAGGAATTGAGACATGATGTGAAATAATTTCCTTTGAATGCAAGCACAGATCACTTATTGAATGAAAGAGATTTACTTTACTGTTCTGGAGGTGGCATGCACTGATTTAAAACTTTTTTTATTTTTTTTGTTTTTCCTGAAAAAAAAAAGAGGTTTAACAGAACTTTGTTGAAGCTGAAAGGTGATACTACTAACTTATCAGAAGAGAGCCTGTCCTCTGACTTAATAAGAATAGAATCATCATCTGGAATATTCCTTAAACAAACAAAAGAATTGGAGAAAAATTAAATACCAAAACTGGACGCATTGTTCAAAGTGAGATTATGCATTACTCGAGCTCCAAAGAAGCTCCACTTGAGAAGGAAATCTTGGGCTCTCTTCTTTAGAGACCGACCATTCTGCTTGCTTGCCTAAAAGGAGAAAACATTGTTTTTGAATCTTTTATATTTTAGAACAGAGCAGATTCCACATTCCTGTCATTGCGTTAACATTTCCTGAGATCAGTTCCAGTGGTGGGATTCAAATTTTTTTACTACCGGTTCTGTGGGCGTGGCTTGGTGGGCATAGCATGGCATGGCTTGGTGGGCATGGCAGGGGAAGGATACTGTAAGATCTCCATTCCCACCCTAGTCCAGGGGAAGGATACTGTAAAATCTCCATTCCCTCCCCACTCCAGGGGAAGGTTATTGCAAAATCCCCATTTCCTCCCAATCAGCTGGGACTCAAGTGACAGAGAATAGATGGGGGCAGGGCCAGTCAGAGGAGGTATTTACTGGTTCTCTGAACTACTCAAAATTTCCGCTACCGGTTCTCCAGAACTTGCTGAATACCTCCTCTGATCAGTTCACTTGTCTTTTTCCTATGATGGCCTCCCTAGAAAACCACATACTGACTAATGAAAAATAGTGTGTTTGCATAAAGAGATATTCACACCAAATTCATAGCCACCTCCCTCCATGAATAGGCTATTTAGGAGTGGGAGTGAAACACTTTTACCTCAATGATGCGAAAACAGTGTACCACTGGGCTTATTTAAAAAACCAAAAGCTCAGAGAAAAGTAAATAGCTCAGGGAAAGAAAAATAGCAGTGACAACTAGGTGGTACAGAGAAGCCCTGAGTCTTCAAGCCAACAGATACCTATAGAATGTATTAAGCAATCAGGAATTTGAAACTAAATTTCCTACCCCAAAGGAATCCTCAAAATATGTTAAAACCCAAAATATGGGTTTTTAAATTTTATAATTGGTTAGATAAGAGGAAGAATGCCAAAAACAAGGGATAACAAGTGTCTGGAAATGTATATATCAATGTATATTAATATATCAATGTATATTGAACTTCTGAATGTAATATTGGTTTATTAAATACATGCATAGTTGGTTAGGAAGTAAAATACTGTATACTTGATATATAATGAAGTAGGAGATATATAAATTTGTATATAGAGCAAGGAATAGATTACTTATTAACTTGATTTTGACGTAAACATTAGAAACCAGAGATGTTGAGCCCATTGTTTTACTTTTAAAACTAATAAAATAATAGTAATAATAATAATAAATATGGGTTGGGATCTTACTGAGTTCACAAGCAATTTAGAGGAGTTGCTTTTAAAACACTTTGCCTCAGGCATAATAAGAGAGCTGTGACTTTTTGAGTAATGTAATGTTAAATAAATGGATTGGCTTTCTGCCTGCTTCCTTTTGTTAGCAATGGAACAACAACTTGATGAATCAAACAATAGGGTTATTATTTCTATTATATAACTTTATTTTGTTTAATACCTCTTGTAAATATCTGTGTGTCTCCAGCAGCTCTGTCACAGGGTACATGATAGCATATTTGGAATGTCTATATGTGTTCAAGAAATTCAATATTTTGAAATCTAGGGAGGGGGGTGGGGGGGAAGGAGGGAAAGGGGTGGGTGGGAAAGGGGAGGGAGGGGTTGAGGGGGGAAGGGTGGGGGGGTGAAAATGTTTGTATTTTCTACAAAACTTTTTAATAAAAAAAAAAGAAATTCAATATTTTAATCTGGTATTTTGCATTTCAAACCCTTTGCAATGGACGGTAAGAAAAAAAAAGCTTAAAATGACCCACAAGAAGTACTGTTAAAGGTTGGCAGTCTACTTGTTATAAAGAGCAAATGCTGATAAAAAAAATGTGGAACAAGAAATGAGAGTGGTTGCTTCAAAATGAAATGAGATATAAGGAATTATCCAAAAGTAAGCAAACCCATTTTTCTCTCCCATTAATAAATGGGGCTTTGTATTTGATTTTTTTAAAAAAATTCAATATGTGTAGAATCTACCTTTTCTGGCTAGAAAATTTCTATGATGATCTTTCATACTCTCTGACAAGGAAGAAAAAAAACATGGAATTTACTGGCATGGAGTTCAGGGATATAAGTTCAGGAGTCAGAAACTGCATTCTCAACTATGAACTATACCTTGGGGAAAGAATAGGGAGCTGATATTTAATTAAACAATGGAAGTTCAAAATCTTTTGTGGGAAGAATATACAAAGACTAAGTAAGTCCTCGCAGTGAATACTACCGTGAGAAGGAGAGAGGTTAAAGCTCGCTTATAGGAAGAAAACAAGCAAAGAACCTAATACCGAGTCACAACTGTTGCAATAAAATAATACTAAGTTTGCAGGTCAAAAAGTAGAATTGTTAGTCTGCAGGAAGGCAAGGCTTTATCACAACGTATTGGGAACAAAATGTGCTTTAACTCTGTATTTCCTGAAAATCTCATAAAACCTGAATGCCATAGATGCAAGAAATCAACATTTGTATCCGTACCCAGTACATTTTTAGCTTCCCTCTTGTGATTGTAGGCTTCCAAGAGGCCAAACTCCCTCCCCTTTTTCATCATCTGGAACCTTACACATCCTCTAGAGCAGGGGTCTCCAACCTTGGCAACTTTAAGACTTGTGGACTTGTGAGCTTCTCTGGCTGGAGAATTCTGAGAGTTGAAGTCCACAAGTCTTAAAGTTGCCAAGGTTGGAGACCCCTGCTCTAGAGCAGCTTTTCCCAACCTGATGCCCTTCATCTGTATCAGAGAAAAGCTCCCAGAATTCTCAGTCACATTCTAAGCCAGCCCATCTGGAAAATACCAGGTTGAGGAAGGACATTCTGAGGCTTCCATAGTTTAAAACCCTAACTTGGAATCAGCCAGTTGACAAGAAGGTAGAAAGAAGAGGCTGGGTTTTTCCCTTCTGAAGCATCTGAAGGTACATCTACCAGTTGTATGATCCTGCATCTCAGGTTTGCATTGCAACCCATTACACCTCACTATATAACATGCACATATTGATTATTTCAATATCAACCATTAGAGAAAGGCCTGATCAGGATCAGGACATAAGTGGGTGTGAAGTTTTTCAAATGATTGCTCTATATACTTTAATCCTTTGAAAATTCCTACCACCACTTATTGCTATTAATGAAGGATGAAAGACTGAATTGGTATCCATAGAAGTATGGATACTTTAACAATATACTTGCATTGTGAATATGCTATATCTACTTGTTAAATTTTACTCTTCTACCTCTTCTATTATCTTCCTAGATTTAACATTAAATGGAAACTCAAAATTGGATAGGAGAGCCAATAGGTTTAGGTTATTCAGTATGGCTTGGTACTAAATTGTTGTTATTGTTAGTTGCGAAGTCGTGTCTGACCCATCGCGATCCCATGGAGAACTTTCCTCCAGGCCTTCCTGTCCTCTACCATCCCCTGGAGACCATTTAAGTTCACGCCAACTGCTTCAGTGTCTCCATCCAGCCACCTCATTCTCTTCCATCCCCTTCTTCTTTTGCCCTCAATCATTCCCAGCATTAGGTTAGTACTAAATATAAACAGTTAATCAAGTATCATACAGCTGAAGATTAAATCAGTGAATAGTCTGATTGCAGATATATTAAAAAGATAGCAGTGATCATGACAAGGCTTCCATTGGTTTATCTGACAGAGTGCATGTATTAGAGATTCTCTTTTAGATCTCCAATCAATCTGGTAGGACTAAAGACAGACCCTTCCAATTGTAGGCTCATCTTCTCTACCCCAAAGTTTGTATGCAATGTCCCACTCATCTCGGGGGACATAAATGGATCTTAAATCTTTATTTGATTAAAGTGCTGTGTTGAGTTTTAAACTCCTTCAAACTACTGGTTTATAAAAAATGTTTTTGCACTTGTAAATATGTTTTGTGTGTAACCCAAAACCCTTCATAAAAATAGTTTATAAGCCATTTATGACCGGGTTTTACCCTGAAAAGCAGTATATACCCATTTCACGTGGTTAAATAGGATCAAACAGTGTTCACATGCTCATTTTGGATAATCCTCTAGCACTGAGTAAGACATCAGAGTTCAGCTGTTTGTGGTGAAGTTATAAAGTGCCACTTTCGCAAACAGCAAATAAAAGAAGCCATTTGGTATGATGGAGAGGCCCTATTCTTTTTCACCAAACAGAAGGCCGAGGGCAATGGAAGGATTATGTGCTCTGTAAATCATTACCTCTTACTCTCTAATCTTGATTCATATAGTAAATTGTTCAGTACTTTTTTCCCAGATGTGGCTGGAAAACACTGAATATTGTATATGTTTATTCTAGAACAATGTTCCATGACAGATATTAATTGATGGGCAATTTTCCTCCACTGGTTTTTAAAATAATGGATATTTAAAGTTTAACTAAGCAAACCTGGGAATATAATTTTATTATCTGATTATTATTCTTTTGGTAGAATGATAGAAGTTGTGTGAAAGTAGCAATTATTTTATGAGTGGGATATGACAGACAGTGCCGCTTCTTTCCGCACTGTTACATCTCTGTCCATCATCCTTTAGCCTCTCTATATGCTTTATAAGAAAAAGTTCAATAAGAAGAATTAAATATTCATCCCATTGATACATGGGAAATGAGATAGGCTACAGGTTGCTAAAGGAGAAAGCATAGGCACTTGTAGTTCCTTTGTAAGTAATATAAATGCAAGATTAATTTACATTTGTTCTCTTTTTTCTCCAACTCAAAAGGATTATATTACGCATAAATAGTTTGAAAGATATATATATATAATACTAGATGAATTGATATACATCTGAATCACTATGGAAATACACCCTCGCTATCACAGCAATAAAGCAAATCTGAACATTCATATTTAATTTGGGGACCAAGGATGCTTTTCATCTTTAGGTAGCATTCTTAGGGCTACTCTTTATAAAGTGGGGGGCACCAAGCCAGAAGAAAAAAAAATACATGAGGCCCAGTCCAAAAATCCTAGGCTTGATTTAAATGACTTTAAATGTAAAATTAATATTAAACTAATCTAAATACTGCTAATACGATGTACTTAATATTTTTCCCCATTCTGTAAAATATACAAAGTGGTGGAAATTTTGGGAGATGTTCTGAAATCAGGCTTTGGAGGATTTTATAAAGGCCTGGAAAGTGCAACTATTCACAATTGGATAAAAAAGATTTCGTAAGAAGAAAGAATGTTGATCCAAAAGGCAAGACCTAGAAAATCAGATTATAAACAAGCACCATTGGAAGCCATTTATTTTCAGTTTTAATCTTACCTTAATAACTCTTTGCTCAATTACGGTATCCAGCCATTCAATAAACGATTCCACAGTAGCATTCTTCTTTAAGAGGTCCTTCAATTCTTGGAACACTGTAATAGAGTCATCTACTATGTAAAAAGGAAAATATGTGATTGTGTTCTTCTCTGAACAGGAGAGGAAGCCACTCACCCGTCATTATTAGTTTTGTAGCATGTAAAGGAAAGAAAAAGGGAGAATTAGAGCAATGAAGGAAAAACAAGAAGAGAGAAAATATGGGAGATTTCTTGAGTTCATCAAACTAACTGCTGAGCTTATTTCCCAGGGAAATTTTATGTGATTAGGAAGGTTTTGCATTTATTCAAAATTGAGAGTTCTATCTATCAATCAAGCCAGTTCTATTGTACATTCAAATTTTGTATCATAGAACTTGTTCGGATTACTGTATGCATTTCCTTTTACAAAAACATTTTGTCCCACTATACATACTCATAGCATTCTTCTTTGGAGAGCTCATGCATGAAAGACTGAGTTCTCAGTTAATGGGATTATACTGTCTCTATTGCACATACCAAAATTCAGATCCTAGCTGCCTGTTGCACACAGATGCATGTTAACCAAACCAAAAAGCCAATGAGTGAGGGAAATTATAGCAGAGAGATGGCAGAGTAGAAGAAAATTAAGCTTTCTTTTACCCTTCCAATGTTATGCTTACTCATCCCATCAGAATGGAGAAAAAGAGCTACTAAGATTTATCTGTCAGGATTTGGATATAATATGTAGCTAAGCCTTAAGGAATACGGGTGCATATATTATCATTACAATTATATTTGCCATTTAATATTATTATGGCTAATAAAGAACTAATTCAAGAACTTGCAGGGTATGCCATGGGATGGATACAGAAACTTTGATGTCCCATCAACCATCACTATCTATAAAGATAAGAGAGGGAATTTAGAGAATCCAAAATGCCAAGAATCTTTCTTTACTGAACAGTCAAGAAAACAAAGAACACCACACTGGGTACAAAAATTGGAAAGTAATTTGTAATCTGAATTTTGTTTTAGTAGTTTTTAATCTAATAAATTTTTAGAAGCTATACTTATTTAAGAAAAATCAAGCCACATTAAATATTTCCTAAGCAAATATCTAAATTATTGAAATCAGTCTAAGTTTAATGTCCTGAGTCAATGATGTTTTATAGCTACTGTACTTTGGTATACTTAAAACATATTTAACAAAAACCCCTATGTCCTATTGGTGAAACTGCTTTAATTATCATTACAGGAAAGCACAATTCCTCCTTCAATCTATGGTTCCCCATGGAGAACTTTCTCAGAATCGGGTCTAAAGATTGGCAGATTTTTCAGA
The DNA here is from genome assembly GCF_059756535.1 of Pantherophis guttatus. Lineage (NCBI taxonomy): Eukaryota > Metazoa > Chordata > Lepidosauria > Squamata > Colubridae > Pantherophis > Pantherophis guttatus. The sequence continues at coordinate 250,296,656 of NC_142063.1, read as the reverse complement.
GCATTTGAAATTGACATAGAGGAGCAAAAAGCCCTATTGTGTGAATAAGGTTACATTTGCATGTTCTTCAGTTCATGCAAACCAGTAGCAATACAATTATATCTGTCTTGACGTAGTAGTGGGATTAAGCAATGTTTGAACCTCTATGTATTAATTAACTTTGCCTATCTCACAGCAGTGAGAAATTTATTTAATCAGTTTTTTTTAAAAAAGGAAGAACAAAAAAAGTAATCTTGGTCAATTAAATAAGGAAACAAAAAAAGGAATCCAACAAAAACATTTGAAATCTTCCTTATGTGATGAATTATTTTCGGGTCACACACAAAATGAGAGAGTACAGCCAGATCTTAATAAAAATATAAAGAAATAATCACTGGAGAAATATACACGTTGATAAATTATTTCACAATATATGTGTGTGAAGTAGCTATGCAGAAGAGGAAAGGAAGGAAGAAGGGACTAAGATTTCAAATAACATACACAAGAATTGATTACAGGCAGTCCTCGATTGACAAGTCTGTTTAGTGACCGTTCGAAGTTACAACAGCACTGAAAAAAAAGTGACTTATGACTGTTTTTCAGACTTAGAACCATTGCAGCATCCCCATGGTCACATGATCAAACTTCAGATGCTTAGCAACTTGATATATTCATGACAGTTGCAGTGTCCCGGGGCAGGGCTGGGTTCTACTTACCTTTACTACCGGTTCACAACGGGGCCGTGCGTGCGCGCTCTTCTACGCATGAGCAGAAGCTTCTGCACATGCCCAGAAGCATTTTGATGACGTTGGGGTAGGTGGGCGGAGCCTCCCGCCGGCTTTACTACCGGTTCTATAGAACCGGTGCAAACCGGGAGCAACCCACCACTGTCCTGGGGTCATGGGATCCCATTTTGCGACCTTCTGACAAGCAAAGTCAGTGGGGAAGCCAGATTCACTTAACAACTGTGGCAAGAAAGGTCATAAAATGGGGCAAAATTCACTTAACAAATGTCTCCCTTAGTAACAGAAACTTTTGGGCTCAATTGTGGTCATAAGTTGTATATACTTTCCAATGGATATGTCCTGTTTTATGAATTTTAATATTTTAACACTTTTGGGCTACTTTTTAATCCAAATGTTAAATTATGGGAAATTTTAGGGTCAAAGAGAGTTCCTTGCAGGCAGTGGAAAAGTTGATCTAAAGCTGCTTATGCCATTGAATTGAATTGGGAATCTCCTGTGATCAGGGAATTTCGGTAGTCAATTGAACATTTCTGTAGAGAAGTCCATGTTGACATATGTGTGAAGCCAGCTTTGTTTTAAATTGGCTTCTAATGCAAAACATTTCATATATAGGGAGTGTAAGGTAAGTTCAAGCGTGCATTTCAGTTTTACAGAATAGAACAGGGGTGACAAAGTCAATTTCATTTAGGGCCGCATCAGGGTTGTGTTTAACTTTGGGGGGCCAGGGTGGGTGTGGCCAGCTCAACGTCAGTTGTGTTGGGGGAACCTGTAGTGGTGCAAGCATTCTGCAAGCAAAAATGGGCTCCTGAGCTCCGTTTTCAGCTGTGATGGCCTCCTGCAACCCTCTGCCAGGGAAAACAGAGCTCGGGAGGGCCGCATACAGCTCTCCCGAGCTCCGTTTTTGCTGGCAGAGGCACCACGGACTAGTCCCGCCCATTTCCAGGGCAGCCCTGCAGCTCTAAGCACCCGATGGGCCGAATCCAGTCCCCGGGCCTTGAGTTTGACACCTCTGAAATAGAATGAAAATCCTAGGACAGGTTGAGAAACACAATCCTTTCGGATGTAAGCAGAAGCTTACATTCAGTGTAGCCCTCCGCCTCAGAGTCCAGACTCCCTGAAATTGTGAGAAGTGCCTGAGATCCAATGCCATACAGATCAACCTTTTCAATATCAGTAACCATGGCGTTCACTATATGTTGATCAAAGAGAGCAGGCCGTGCAATCTGTGAAGACAAAACAGAGGAAAAATCCTGAATGTCTGTTGATGGCGTAGCAGTGGCATAGCACAGCTACATTTTCAAAATTATTCATGATCAAATATGATTATTTTGCTACTTAAATATTAATATTATGCAATGTAATTTAATGGAATTAATAACTTGCTAAAATTGCGATCAGATTGGTAACTAAATTTTAGCTGCCTCAACAGCAAATACAGGGAGTCCTCGACTTACGACCACAACTGTGCCCAAAGTTTCTGTTGCTAAGTGAGTGAATTTTGCCCCATTTTACGATCTTTCTTGCCATGGTTGTTATGTGAATCATTGTAGTTGTCAAGTTAGTGACCCAGTTGTTAAGTGACTCTAACTTCTCCATTGATTTTGCTCGTCAGAAGATTTGCAAAAGGTAATCACATGATCCCAGGATACTGTGACCATCGTAAATATAAGTCAGTTGCCAAGCATCTGAATTTTGATCACATGACCATGGGGATACTACAATGATCATAAGTGTAAAAAATGGCCATAAGTCACTTTTTTCCGTGCCATTGTAACTTTAATTGGTCACTAAACGAATTGTTGTAAATCGAGGATTATCCGTATGGGAGCCAGTTTCGTGTAATAGTTAAGGCCGTGGTGGCACAGTACTGCAGGCTACTGTTGCTGACCACTGGCTGCCTGCAGTTTGGAAGTTCGATTCTTACCAGGCTCAAGGTCGACGGTAAAAAATGAGGACCCAAATTGCTGGGGGCAATATGCTGACTCTAAAGCACGGTGAAGCAGTATATAAGTCTAAGTGCTATTGCTACTGTTATTACTAAGCCACCAGGCTAGAAACCAGGTGATTGTGTGTTCTGTTCTGCCTTATGTAAGAAGCTATCTGGGTGACTTTGAGTCAGTCACTCCCTCTCTGCTTTAGGAAGGAGGCAAGGGAATTAAGGAGAAAGTTCCTAACAGTGAGGACAACCAGTGGAACAGCTTGCCTTCAGAAGCTGTGGGTGGGTCATCCCTGGAGGTTTTTAAGAAGAGATGGGACAGCCACTTGTTGAAATGGGATAGGATCAGGGGTGGTATTCACTTACCTTCACTATTGGTTCACAAATGTGAACATGCGCAGAGCGTCAAAAACGGGACGTGATGACGTCTGGGCAGGTGGGCGGAGGTTCCAGCAGCTGCCGCTACTGGTTCGCCAAACCCGATAGAACTGACTGAATACCGCCACTGGATAGGATCTCCTGCTCGAGCATGGGGTTGGACTAAAACAGCAGTCACCATGGAACACTGGTGGTCCGCGAGAAAATTTTGGTGGTACGCAGAAAAATTATTTGCATTTTTTATATTGCACTAAATCAGGAGTCCTCAAACTACAGCCCCTGGGACAGATATGTGCAATGAATGTTTGTGTTGCAACCCCTTCGGGGTTTTTTTTTTTTTTTGTGGGTCGGAGGGGGACAGAATTCCGACTTGGGTCTGCTTCAGCCACCTGGTGCAGGGCTATGGCCAAAGGCTGGAGGGATGTGTCGCTGGTGGCAAAGAGCCGGAGGGCCTTGTTCCAGGGGGACTGCATCATGGCCTGGAACTGGCTGACCATCTCAGCTTGCTGAGCCTCCAAGCACCGGTACCTGGCCTTGCACTCCCACAGGTCTTCCTTCTGCTTGGAAAGGCTATGTAGTCCTCAGTGAGGTACTTCTACTGAGCCTCATTCTCGGTCAGATACAATTTGAACTGAGCTGTTTTTCCAACTCTTTCTCGTGGTGGCTGCTTAGCTCCAACAACTTCTTCTTGTTGTGGCTCTAAGGAGCCCAGGTGGGGAGGCGAGGAGTGGCTGAGAGGTTAGGGGCAAGTAGAGACTGGTGAGGTGCCTCTCGATGTGACATTGAGGTGGCCATGCCCACTCAGTCACATGACCACTTAGCCACGCCCACCCAGCGGTCATTAGGCAGATCATATTAGTGGTCCACGGGATTTAAAATTATGAATTTAGTGGTCCCTGAGGTCTGAAAGGTTGGTGACCCCTGGACTAGAAGACCTCCAAGGTCCCTTCCAGTTTTATTCTGATTCTGATTCAGGGACATGTACAGGGGTGAAATGCTACCAGTTTGCACCAGTTCAGGCGAACCGATAGCGGCGGCGGCACATGGTTTGGTGAACTGGTAGCGGCGGCAGCATGAAGCTCCGCCCACCCACCCAGATGTCGTTACTTCCTGGTTAAAACCTGTTTTTGACCCTCTACGCATGTGCATAAGGCTTTGTGCATGCGCAGAGGTTCCAAAATTGCACATGATGTGCACACACGGAGCACACACTTCCGAACCGGTAGGGAAGGTAAGTAGATTTCACCCCTGGACATGTATTTCTCTCTCTCCTCTTATTTAAAAAAAGGCTACTTTGCAGTACATATGCAGCATACTTTCACTGTAATTCTAGTAGTAATTTCTGCACATACTTGAGTACATACGGTACATCCTGAATTTACAAAATACCGTAAATGCTGTGCCCTTCATTACTTTAGCTCTACCTGGGCTAAGTGCAAAAAGGAGGTCTGACGCTTCAGGGAAGATACAAATCTCCGTCCAATCGGTAATTTCTTTGCTGCAAGTTCTTCTGGTAGATTTTCTAATGCAGAAATAATCCAGTGTTCCCAGTTTTTAGCAAAATTTCTTATATCAGCCAATATTCTGAAATAAAAATAAAGAGTTTGGAATCTAGCCCTACAGAATGACATGGGTATGTTCATGTTATATGATTAAAAAAATATTAACAGCTTCGTCCAGAAAAGTGATGGCCCAACACAAATCAGACTTTACAGTCTGAATTTAATAGGAAAATTACATGGCCAGAACCAGAAAACTAGATGTACAATAAGACAAGGAACAAGGATTTCCACTTATGGCATACATCCAGTGGTGGGTTACCCCCGCTTCGGACCGGTTCGTAAGAACTGGTAGTAAAACCGATGTGAGGCCCCACCCACCGCCCCGGATGTCATCATCAGCAATCTGTGCATGGTTCTGCACATGTGCAGAAGCAAGGAGCGCGTGGACGGATCCCATTGCGAACCGGTAGTAAAGGTAAGTAGAACCCACCCCTGCATACATCATTATAACAAGTTGTGCCAATGCCATTGTACCAACTTTAATTTCCACTGTCTGACTTATCCCAGAATTACAGCAATAGATTTTGACTGGATAAATAGGCTATTACCACTTCAATCCCTTCCAATCTAAACCTTTGAAGTATTTTATAATACTTAATTCTACAACAGAACTTTAAAAAATAGAGGCAGAAAGTATCATCTTCCTAATAAAACAGGGTTCAAATGAGGGTAAACTATTGGACCATTGTAGCTGGCTCATGATAAGAAGTAGATTGTCACTCCCAACACAACAGAACTATTGCTTATCTATCTGCTGCTACCGGTACGTGCAACCTATGTAGGGAAGCAAGGGAAATTTTGAAGAAACTCTGATATGTGGATGGTGGGATTTCAACAACAGATAGCCTTTATAGGTGCCCATTTAGAATAGTTTTTAGTAAAGAAAAATGGACTCAAGCTTCATAAATTAACATGAACTTCTGGGGAACTGAAGTCTAAATGAAAATAAGAGGTTTATTAAGTACAACTATTAATTCTTTCGTAGTCCACTTTGAACTTTGATGATTTTGAATTGTCATCAAATAAGTGCCCATTTCACACAAACTTATCAATAAATATTTCTCTACTATACATAATGGTCAAAACATTATTGTCAAGTTAAATAATGAACCTGTTCTTGCAGACATTTCATTATCAAATTAAGTAGCATCATCAATGCTAGGTGCAAGAATAAGAGATGTACCTTAATTTATTTTCTAAAAGTCAGAAATAAAAAACCAATCTTAACTCTATAAAAAAATAATAATCCATATTTTGGAAAACAAAGCCCTTTTCTCCAGTGAATGGCCTTCTTAAAAGGAATTCTTCCATATATAACTGCCCAGGTTCAGGTAGCAGTTTCTGAGATAGTTAGGCTTATACCATTTAAACCGAAGATCTGATATTTGCTGTATTTCAAAAAACAAAAAATATTATTCTGATTTCAACTATCATAATGTTGATTTTATGTTTTCAACAAGTTTACCTACAGCGCTACCTACCCTTCTGGCATTTCTTGCATAGTTGCGGGGATGAGTACATCTATAAGGACCTTGAATACAGAAGGAGGAAAATTAATATCAATGCTATATAATATAATGCTATCAAGTGCATGGAATCAGGCTAACAGGCCTTGCTATTACTTTGTTGCAAATAAAAAAATCACTGCATTGCAAATAAGAATGTATTAATTGATGACTCTTCTTGTGTTATCATACACATGACTTTTTGCTTAGTACAGGATCTGGCAAAAGATACTGTAAAGGTAAAGGTTCCCCTCGCACATATGTGCTAGTTGTTCCCGACTCTAGGGGGCGGTGTTCATCTCCGCTTCAAAGCCGAAGAGCCAACGCTGTCCCAAGACATCTCCATGGTCATGTGACCAGCATGACTAAATGCCAAAGGCACACAGAACGCTGTTACCTTCCCACCAAAAGTGGTCCCTATTTTTCTACTTGCATTTTTTATATGCTTTTGAACTGCTAGGTTGGCAGAAGCTGGGACAAGTAACGGGAGTTCACCCCGTTACGCGGCAGTAGGGATTCAAACTGCTGAACTGCCGACCTTTCAATCGACAAGCTCAGTGTCTTAGCCACTGAGCCATCGCGTCCCTTAAAGATACAGTATTTAGCTGAATTCTTCACTTCCCTGCTCATACTGGCTCATAGATGGTAGACTGCATGGTGTTCCCTCAATAACATGAGGCCCTTGGTAGAAGTGCACGTATGTGCATGTATGGGATAGAGCAGCAAACTGTCAGATATAAATTCCAAATTGGTCTTGAGCTGCTGGAAATAGTAAGGTATGTTGTGACCTATTAGGAGGCCATCTACTAGCCCAAGTTATCTATTACATGAGGCTCTTCCTGTCAGGAAAATTGACATGCATCCAAATGGGTACAGTTTAAAGAATCAATTGTCTTCCTGAATCATTTCAAGGAACTTGGGGAAAATTATCAACACAACAAAGTACTGGGAATGCTTTCCTCGTTAACTACTTATTAAACCAGAGGCGGCTTCAAATGCATCTTGGGCAGTTTTCATCACTTTCTTTAGTGGCATGTGGAGACATAGATGAGGCCAGGGCAAAAACAAAACTGGATTTAATAAAACCACTGTATGCTTTATTTTAATTTTTTCTGTATGATTATTTTCTCATTATTTAATAATTCCTCCCACAGCTACTCTAAATCAAACAATTTAGCTGTGACATTATTATAATGTATGTGCTGCCATACAAAAATTTACATATTATAGATGGCTTATAAATAGCGTATTAAAACCAGCACATGTTAGAAAAAGTTCCATATATAAATAAATGTACTTCTTTTTTGCTTTTGAAAAACAAGCATAGGACATTTTATGGATTTATATAACGTGTGAAGGCATCTATCACTGAATGTACCAGATACAGACACTGACCTAAAAATCCCTAACAATGTGCCTATTTCCTATATATAGGATCTTGTCTGTTTCTTTACTTGTTTGATTCTGTTTGGTCACCCACTCCTGTTGTCTGAAGCTATCAGTGGTGTCTGCAGCAAATCATGATTACACAATTAAAGACGGTTGCATATTTTCCTGCCTGCCCTCCTTGCCTAACCCACTAAAGCAGTCCAGGCTAACTTTTCCATATCAGTAAGAATCTGGTTTGCAAAGAAACATCTGTCATTGTGACAGAAGGCAACAGACCTTATAGAGTATTGAGTCGCAAACACAGAAGATGTCAAGGATAATTGCATTTTCAAGCAGGGGAAGAAGATGCTCTGGCATTCCTTGCCAGAAATGTAGTAGGAAATGTTGAATCTAGGAAGGAGACATAAGACAGTAAATATGAGTGAGATTTCTGGCCACGCTCCTCATATTAAGAACAGATTAGCATAGATCTATAGATCTTACCTCTTCAAAGTTTCCATTAATGGCATTGTCAAGGACACATTGACAGTGAGTTTTGTACATCATGATAAGGGTATCCACCTATTTTAGGAATTAAAAATTAAAACAATGTAACATTAAACAAAATCTTTGTATCTCCTTCAGGAATATCTTCTGTAACATTTTGCGTTTGGAAGGGAGGATAGATTGCAGATGATTGAAAATTAAAAGAATAATGATGAACTTAGTCATAGAAAGACCATTAATCTATTTCTAGCTATGACACTTTGACACTTTGATAGGATAGGACTTTAAACAATCAAATTCATTGTCCCAATCTTGCTTATCCATACTTCAAGCAACATCCTTCCTCAGAGGAGTTCCAACTTAACTAGGACACTTTCCATTGTTATCTAGTTATTGCCAAATAACTACTGTTCCATTTTTTGCTTATGGAATTCAGTCTTCATAAAACAGAGGACTACAAATGTTGCCATTTGTCGACATTCAGTTTCTTTCCCAGGATTGTGACCAATCAAATCTCTTTTTTGGGTAAGGACGTTAGATGTAGACTAGGGGTGTCAAACTGCTGGCCCACGGGCTGTATGCATCACACACAGGCCACGCCCACCCCATCATCTTGATGATTATTGTCAACAGCATTTCTTTCATGCTAAATGTGTCTATGCAGATTAGATAATAATAATAAGTAACAGAGTTAGAAGGGATCTTGGAGGTCATCTAGTCCCTGCTCACGCAAGAGACCTATACTAGGGATTCGAACCACTGAACTGCCGACCTTTCTGATTGACAAGCTCAGCGTCTTAGCCACTGAGCTACCCAGTTAGGCATCTAATTTAAAAATTAGGTGTGTACTTTATATGAGATGCATACTTAGACTGCCCTAACATGGGTATTACACTGTATTTGGAAATTAAATCTACTCAGTGTATGTATTTTTATTACTTAAACTTATCATGCATATCACCTAGAGAATTATATTTGTAAAACAAGAATAAAACACTCTGCGTTACTTTCAGTGGGATATGAGCAGAATAAAGGTCTTGAAAAGCCACACCTAAGATACATTCCAATATGATACAGATTTTCTTAAACAGAAAAGTGGCTACATTTTAGGGACCTTCCTTCAGATGGAAGATACTGGAAGATGCCTTTAATGGTTCATGTACTCTATGTCCTGGTGACCAAGCTTACTAATGAATATGTTTTCCTCCATAGTACGTATTATAGAGATGATTCAAGTGCTCTTATTCCTCAAGCCACTCCTCAAAAGGATACCAGACTGTTCTACTACCCACTTATTATTTCTACACACTAATTCTTTCATTATTTACAAGTAGTGTGCGGTGACGCATAAAATAAGGCAGGATGAGATTGCCAGTAAGAACTGATTCAGTTTATTCAATATTTCTATTTTCAGCATAGTTCCTATATTTGGATTTCCTATTTAAAGACTATATTATGATTTTATTAACTTTTTAAATGAAATATTGTATTAATAATTTAACTGGTTATGTATTATTTTATGGTTAAGGTTAGAACCATCAGATTGTTTTAAGTTAGTTCTGTAGAGGTTTTTTTAGTGTTTTACAAATATTAGACTTTCAATACAAATTTCATCCTTTTATATGTTGTATTTATAGGTGTTTGTGTGTGAGTGTATATTATTCTATTATTCAAAAGCATATGTATATACTTTTAAATAATAGACATTTATTTATATGTAATACAATAAAAGGAGTATTTTATAGTAAATATATTTTATGCATATATGTAAAGTTATCAATTTACTGACCTTTGTATTCTTCTATATTTTATACTGGTCAAGACTGAAATAATATTGATTTAACACAATATCAATATATGTATAGTTTTCTCTCTCTGTGTGTGTATATGTATGTGTATACAGGAACATACTCCCTGTATGTTCATAATCATAGGATTATAGACATTTTGACTCTTATTTGGTTCAATAATTATAAGATATTATTATTTGAAATTGATTTAACAGTCATCTACATTTTCCCCCACAAAGAAATACAAGAAATCAGCCACATTAAGAGCACTATTTAAGAGTCACAGTGATGAAATTAAATACAGAAGTGCTAACTTGTGTTCATTGACCAAAAGAAAAAAAGTAGAAAAATCCACTTTATAATTTGCCTCAAATAATTTGCTTCTGCCTTATCAGTGTTAAATTAGTCCGTTGGTATTTCAAATGGATAGGGCCCTTAACTATTTCTTTGTTTTGCCTTTGTCAGTACGAATCCCTCTGTTTGTAAAATATTAGGCAAGTTAATATGTAAATAATTCAACCACTGTTCCAATGGAAAACCCTTTAAAGGGCGATAGTAAAGTTTTGTTCCCTCTATAAATCAGTCAAGTCTGTTTGATTACAAACATTTGTAGTTGTTTCATATCACTACAGTGAATCATTTGAGAGCAGAGGTGAAATAAAAACTGCAAATTTAGAAGTCAGTTTAGTATGCAAACACTTCACATTTTACCTTGTCTTTAGAGATACATTGGTCCAACACAAGGTGCTGAGCACTGGGGAATTCTGGAAGAAGAGTCCCGGTTTTGGAGCTTAAAGAATACTTCCGTGTAAAACCACCCTAAAATATATGAAATAACTTTACAAATGCATGGTTATAATATAATGATAATCTTATTGAACTGTTTAGAAATAATCAGATTGCTCAATATCACATGCATTCATGCAGTTGAACTCTTTATTATTATTATTCCCTCTGTAAGAATATCAGGCCTTCTCCTGCATTCATCCGAAGATGTTCCTCAGAACAAGAATGCAACAGGAATTTCAGCAGATATGTGACACACATATATATATTGACACCGCTAGGTTTGCAGAGACCTTGGAGAAGTTAATTCAGATTGACCAATTGGGCATTTTTGCTGGATAACCCGACTTCTTTCTTTTCTCCTTCATAATTGAAATGACTTCTTTCTTTTCTCCTTCATAATTGAAATGCAGTTACGATAATTAGAAATGCTTCCAAGAATAAACAGGTCCTATCCATAAACCCTTTCTGCCCTACATTTTTCTATCAGCAACAAAGGCCAGGAAGACAAAAGGAGAGCACAAGAAAAGATACAAAATCTGAAATACATTTTATAACAGTTTCATATATGCTATTTTATCTCCTTTAAGCGTTCTTTTAAAGACTCGTCATCCAGCCTTTAACATCTTCTTCTTATTCTCTGCATTATTCCCATCATATTGCAGGATCGGCAGATCTAGCCTTTAACATTTATGTATAATATTTTAATTGCTCTTTTAATACATAACTTGAAACGATTTAAATAAATGTTTCCATCAAAAGAAATTCTAATGTTTATATGCATTATAATATCAATAAGAGTTGCATAATGGATTCAGCTTTCAAGATGTCATTTTAAAAAAAGAAGAAGAGACGAGAGAAAAGAAGAGCAAGAAATAGAACAGGTATCTGGTTGAGTGCAGAAATGCAAAATCAAGGAGTCAGAAAACAAAACAAACAAACAAAATTTCTACCTACAGTACATTCCCCAATAAGAGAATCCCATTAAAATCTCCATTTAGTTTTTGGGTCCTTAGCAAACATTCCCGTATATGCTTGGGCATTGCCAAGTTTGAGAAGTCCATCAAATGAGATATTTATTTTGGAGATTGAGTCATTTCTGGCTTTCTTGTTTTTAACATATGGAGGCATCCTTCCCTGCCCCCAACAAAGAGGGCGACTCAGATGATAAGTGACAGCCTGACTTTAGTTCTTGGAATTCTTACGTAGTACTTTCAAATCACATGGTAGGGGATCCACTTTCTAGCTGAACCAAACAATGGAAACAGCAGGGTGTTTTTTAAATTCATACATTTGGCTAGAACTGTAGATATTTTCAGATTTTTCTTTAAAAACATTAGCAAAGAAATGGAATGGAAATTACTGATGGACCTTGGTAAAGATCATCAAACCGAGTTCTGAACAACTTTATTAGGGTGTTTCCCAGGGGTGAAATGCTCCCTGTTCAGACCGGATCATGCGATCCAATAGCGATGGTGGCGGGTGGTTCGGAGAACCGATAGCAAAAATCTCTGAGTCTCCCCCCCCCATGTCCAGCTGAGCCGTGTGATCATCAGAGGTTGGTTTTTTTACTTTTAAAAGCATTTTTTCTACAACCTCTTCGGCCAAAATGCTTTTAAAAGTTAAAAAAAAAGCCTCTGGTGATCGTGCGGCTCAGCTGGGATCGTCAGAGGCTTTTAAAAGCATTTTTTTCTACAACCTCTTCGGCCGAAGAGATTGTAGGAAAAAAAATGCTTTTAAAAGCCTCTGACAATCCCAGCTGGGTTGCCTGATCGTCAGAGGCTTTTAAAAGTAAAAAAATAAATAAAGTTGGCCACGCCCACCCAGTCACATTACCCCCCCCACCAAGCCACGCCCACAGAACCGGAAGTAACAAATTTTACATTTCACCACTGGTATTTCCTATTTCAGATCTCATAATTTATACCATTAATCCAAGAAGATAAAAATATGAATAGTGTAAGACAAAGTCATAATTTATTTCATCAAATTATTCTTTACAAGCATATACAGTATCTTGTACATATAGCTTCTGGATTTATTTCAGTTGAACATTATTACATATAGGCAATCTCACACCTAACATCGATTTAAAATTGGCACTCTGTCTTTGGATTGTGGCCAGTCTCACAATCCAGAAAATGTTTCAAATTAATAATTTAGGTACACTTCTTTTTTATATTAAAGAAACGAAGATTATCCAAGCTATAACTAGCCCGAACATCAGGCTACTCAAACACAGATAAGGAGCTAATGAACGAAGTGATGTGTAGTTCCCATTGTATGTTGACATAAACATTAGGTCATTTAAAAGCTGTCATGAGTCAATATGGCTTCATTTGAACAATTACCTATTAGTATGTGGTGATTTTTTTAAAAAAAAAAAAAGATAAGACCAATCTGAAAATATTATTTTCCAAGTATATGATAAAATACACTCTGGGAAATTAAAGAGATGGAAAATAAAAAAAAAGGGCAGGAGCACTGTGACAGCAAAGCTATAATTAATACATTCACATATACAGAAGCTCGTGTTTCAGTTACATGTTTGATTCTTTTAACAAGTAACTTCCTTTGAAAACATGATAATGTGAGACTAAGTGGTGATAATACGGTCAGCCCCCTTATTCGCATTGTACCAGGTGGAGCAGTAAGGACATAATTCTTTTGATGGAGTCTGTCAGCATAGTATTTTTCAAAATCAGGGGAATTTTTGTGTTATATTTTTTAATCCTTAATCTATTGATTAAATATTTCTCTAAAATAGGGGTGTCAAACTCAAGGCCTGTGGGCCGGATTTGGCCCAAGGGGTGCTTAGACCTGGCCAATGGGCTTGCCCTGGAAACAGAAAAGGACTGGCCCACGGAGCCTCTGCCAGTGAAAACGGAGCTCGAGAGGGCTCCGTTTTGGTTGGCAGAGGGCTGCAGGAGGCAGTCACGGCTGAAAATGGAGCCTAAATGAGTGACATTAGCTGGCCATGCCAGTGGTGGGTTGCTACCGGTTCACCCTGAATCGGACGAACCAGTAGCGGCGGTGGCAGGAGGCTCCACCCACCCGCCCGGACACATCTGTGCATGTGCAAAAGCATTGTGTGGGTACGCAAGCATGAGCATGAGCGAACCGGGAACAAACTAGATTGAAACCTGCTACTGGGCCATGCCCACCTTGGCCACCTCCCCAGCCCCCTGAGATCAAACACAACCCTGATGCAGTCCTCAATGAAGTTTGACAATCCCTGCTCTAAAGAAGCTCAAATATTTAATTAATACAAGTAAGGTTAGTTTCATTGGCTTATATTAAAGTATCTTGAGCTTAGATTAAAATATTTTGATCCAGAAGTCATATGTAGACTGCACAGCCATTTTGTGAGCAGTGCAGAGGGCAGCAAATGGGGAACAATCCTTAATTCTTTGGCAAACAAACATAACTCCTGCTCAGACAGCAAACCATTACATGCACCTCCCAACATGAACAGTAGTTATACTTGGGTACTCTATGAATCATAACCATATTTCACAAAAAAGTGAAAAATGGAAGAAATATCTTGATCCTGTACTTTTCCTTTTTATTCTCTCACTCTTTCATTTCTTTCAGAATTTTCAAACTCTAGGTGTTCACACATAGTGGCTGGATTATGGGAGTTGAAATCCAATCCAGTCAGAAAATAGCTGGCTTCTCCACAATTGTTTTTATTGGGCATAGTTAAGGGTTTTACACGGGATGAAACAAAATTAATATTGTATATGATAACAGCAGCAAGATTGTTGATAGGTAAATATTGGAAGAATGAAGCTTTGCCTACTATCGAGGAATGGACTTCGAAGATGGCTAGTTTTGCAGAGATGGCGAAGATTTCAGCATATTTAAAAGATTGTTCACAAGAGACTTATGAATGGGAATGGAAAAGGTGGATAGAATATGTTCAGAACAAATACCAAATTAGAAAGTATCAAATAGCTTTTATTTGAAAACAATGTATTAGAAATATTTTAATATAAAGAGACAAAGAGGGAAAATTATGTAGGGGGAGGGATGGGTTCAGGTATATATATCAGTGTTATTAGTTATGAATACATAATAGGGAAGTCTGGGGGGGGAGGGTTAGGGAGGGTTAGGGAGGACGGGAAGTTTGGGGAGGGAGGTGGGGGGGTGAAAAAAAGGGGTGAAAATGTAATTGTAAAACTTTTGCAATAAAAAAAAAAAAAAAGAAAGAAAATAGCTGGCTGGAGAAAGTTGCATTTAACCATTCCTACTGGTATCTCTAGTCGGCATGAGTTTCTCTTTGAGCTTTTTTTTTTTTTTTTTGCTTTAATTTATATGCCGCCCTTCTCAGGGCGGCTTACAATGCGTTAAGCAGTAGCCTTCATACTTTTGTATATTTATACAAAGTCAGCTTATTGCCCCCACAATCTGGGTCCTCATTTCACCTACCTTTGAAAGGATGGAAGGCTGAGTCAACCTTGAGCCTGGTGAGATTTGAACTTGCAGTAATTGCAAGCAGCAGATGTTAATAACAGTGCTTTAGTCCACTGTACTACAGGCTCTTAAAAGGAGCTTAAAAACTTTCCATCTATATATAGAAGTGGTCTGGATGTATGGACTGTGCAAGTGGGAAAAAGCTAAACACAATGGCAAAGCACTGTTTGGCAAGGGGAAGGACACCGATTCAATCCCATATATCACAAATCAGGGTGAGAAAAAAAAATTGTCTAAATAAACCACTGGTTTCCCTCAGGCAGCTTCCTCAATTATTCTGTTTCTCAATTAACTGTAAACATTTGTGGAACTTTTACAGTTGAATAACCAGAGATTTATGTTTGTCAAGTTTATCTCATCACTGCACATTTAAAACATCAAATAGCAAAGTTGAGGATACTCACCTCATTCTTCAATTTGCTTCCAGAAAACCTTGGAAAACCAAAATGTTTTACTTATATTTCAGAAAAGAATGCTAGATGAATGTTTATTATGATGATAGAACAGCATCAAATACCACATTGTAAGGAACAATAATAAAGGTAAAAATTTTCCTGTCAGTAGTGTTCAATTCCAGAGCATGGTGCTTGTCTCAGTTTCTTGGCTGAAGGAGCCAGTATGGTGCAAAGATAATTTCTGTGGTCATGTGGCCAGCATGGTTATATGCCAAAAGAACACAGAATGCCTTCCCACTTGAAGTGGTACCTATTAATCTACTTGCATTTGCATGCTTTTGAACTGCTAGGTTGGCAGTATCTCTGCAAATATCTATAGGAATAGTTAATTTTTCTAGTAAATCTGGAATCTATAAACACACTTCAAATCTATGTTGGAAATTTGGACAACAAGAATGGTCATGCTGACTAAAAACGTTTATGGACATTTTGCTTGAAAGAGAAAAATATGACTTTATGGTTTTGATGATTAGACAGGATAGATTATATTTATTTATTAATTTGTTTGTTCAACTTGTATGCCACCTTTCTCCGAAGACTCAAGGCGGCTTACAATGCATTTAAAAACCATATATAAAAACATTAAACATTAAACCATTAAAAACAATTAAAACCCATTCACACCATTCATGGCCGGATCTCGCCAGATCGCAACAGCGAGATCAATGGTCCCAGGCCTGCCAGAAAAGCCAGGTCTTCACCGCTTTTCAGAAGGCCAGTAGGGTGGGGATGGTCCAGATCTCAGGAGGTAACTGGTTCCAGAGAGCTGGGACAGCCACAGAGAAGGCCCTCCCCCGCGGGCCCACCAGCTGGCATTGTTTAGCTGACTTATAGAGAGTCATGTGTGACGTTAGAGAAAGAGCTCAATTTATAATTGCACTTATAACAACTGTAGAGAAGATTGGAAGACACTTTGTTGTATCTTTTGCTTCCTTTTCCATTTTTTTCTTTTATTTTTTCATACTGTCTTGCATTTTTGGCTCTCGTTGATTTTTTTTCTGTTCTTTTTCTTTTTCTTTTTTGTTGCTCCTAATTCTTTATGAGTTTGTATTTGTTTTTACCTTTGTTTTAAATTTTTTAATGCAATTCTTTAGAAAAAAAGGAATAGGTAATTTTAGACAATGAGGTCCCCCCCCATTTTTGAACCTTTAATAAAATCTATTTTGTTTGCAAGATGGCACAATTAGAACTATTAGAAAAAAAAATCTTACAGCATTAGCAGGCTTGTGGCAGAATCAATTTAATTCAAGCCTAGAAAATAATTCTGTCCTCTGTTTCACAGTTGTAATATGTTGTGGTTTTACTACAGTACATACAACGAAGCATTGGTATGATATTTATCTTTTTAAAAATATACATACATACCAGGGGTGGGTTCTAAAATTTTTTACTACCGGTTCTGTGGGTGTGGCTTATTTTGTGGATGTGGTTTGATGGTCATGTGACAATTCTTTAGGATTTAGCAGAGGTACTGGTCTACCAGCCTTTTAACTGCTTGCAGAGCTGTACCGGTCTACCCATTTGTTTTTGGAGCGCTCTGGTCTACCACCACACTGCCTTTTAACACTGATCAGCTGTAGGAGGCCCTTTGAAGCCCTGCGGCAAGAGTTTAAACAGTTTTTTTCCTTCTAGCCGATCAGCTGGGACTCGGGAGGCAGCAAATAGATTAGGGGCAGGGCCAAATAAAAGGTAAGAATAACGCAGGGGATGGGTGGGATGGCCCAGCTCCCGAACAAAGAGAACCGGTTCGGTGACGTCATATCGTCACCGCTACCGGCTCGGCTGAACCGGGCCGAACCGGGAGGAACCCATCACTGATACATACCAAGGATCTGCTTTTTTCCAATGATATTTGGTTGTAAAAGTGATGAGAAGTAAAACCATTTTCATCAGGCAGAAGATGTATGGAAATGTCTATTTTTCTTTATATAGGATGTGCACACTGGTAAACATCAACCCTTTAATAAGGAAAGCATTGCTATAACCTAATCTTACGAAGATTTGAGAATCTGCACACAAATGGTTTGTTCCAGATCAAATAAGCAAATCAATTTTTTAAATTGCTTCATGTGCTAGTTTCTTGCCTGTAATATGCTGTTTTGCATAGAACATTTTATATCATTATATGCAACTTCAAAAAAGCAGAACCATTTAGTCATCACCAAGTAACAGGCAGTTCATGTGATGAAAATTGAAACGATAAACATTAATGTGAAGACTGGTCGTAACTGATTCATCTTTGTTCATCATCTAACATTTTATTGATTACATTTTTGAAAACTTTTTTTTTTAAAAACATACCTTGTTAAACCTTTACCAGAATACACAGAATGATAATATGCACTGCTTTCTTTGATGCCAATTCCATAATAGTGATATCTGTAGAGGGGGGAAAAGGGTATTAACAAAGATACATGAATCATGTGCCTGATGGATGGTGCCAAGAGCTCATTTTATTTCTGTTTATATTTGTGTGTGTGCATTGCTCTCTTACCATAAGGAAGGCTGAGCGTCAAAGAATTGAGGCCTTTGAACTATGGTGCTGGAGAAGACTCCTGCAAGTTCCTTGGACTGCAAGGCAATCAAACCAGTCAGTCCTAGAAGAGATCAACCCTGACTGCTCTTTAGAAGGCCAGATCCTGAAGATGAAACTCAAATACTTTGGCCACCTAATGAGAAGGAAGGATGCACTATATATATATATATATATAAAGATGCACTTCATGTCAATGCATACAGCAACAGATTTATGATGAATTTGGAAAAAAGCAACAGAGCTAGAGGCAGAAAAAGGTAGGCTGGATCTGTTTAATTTGTATTAGCTTGGAAAGAAATAAGAGCAGTGATGCTCATTGTTAGCTTTCTCATTAAAACTTCCAGGAAGAAACCAGCCAGGCTGATTTTTCTCACCCTCCTTTTCCATGTGCACGAACATCTGTCCCTGTGCTGCAAGCAAACCTGACTAGAGCATATGCCAACACAAATGATAGCTGATAAGGCAATGATATGATTAAGCTGCTCAGGGACTTGCAATAACTCGTTATCGCAAGGCCAGCTGCCATATCAGTTTTATTAACCCACTAAATCACTTTTAATAAATAAGATAATGCCTTTCAGAAAAGGTGGAAGGAAGTTAAGATTTAACGTTGATCAAAGTCTACCCCCCCCCCAAAAAAAATTAAACTGCAACAGGAATTCACAGTCCCAAGGGGTCTACAGGTAGTCCTTGGTTTACAACAGTTCATTTAGTGATCGTTGGAAATTACAACATCATTGAAAAAAGTGACTTATGACCATTTTTTCACATTTATAACCGTTGCAGCATCCCCATGATTTACATTCAGATGCTTGACAATTGGTTCATACTTATGATGGCCGTAGTTCTATCCCTGGGTCATTTGATCCCCTTTTGTGACCTTCTGATAAGCAAAGTCAACGGAAAGGCCAAATTCACTTAACAACCATGTTGCTAATTTAACAACTGCAGCGGTTCACTTAACAAATGTGGCAAGAAAAATCGTAAAATGGGGCAAAACTCACAGTAACAAATTTCTCACTTAGCAACATAAACTTTGGGCTCAATGATGGTTGTAAGTCAAGAACTACCCTGTTTCCCCTAAAATAAGACATCCCTTGATAATAAGCCCAATTGGGCTTTTGAGTGCATGCGCTAAAATAAGCCCCCCCTGAAAATAAGCCCTCCCCGAAAATAAGCCCTCCCTGAAAATATTTAAACACATGCACAGCCAGTCCCCGCCATTTCCTCTGGTTAAGGTTAGGGAGACAGAGCTGGAAATCAGGTAAGATGGCAAGAGGAGCCCCGTCTTGCTCTATGCGCCCCAAGGTAATAAGACATCCCTGAAAATAAGGCCAAGCACTTATTTCGGGTTCAAAAAATATGACGGGGTCTTATTTTCAGGGAAACATGGTACCTGTATTCTGTGACCCATACACATATTACCTTCAAAGGAAGACCCTGCAATACTGCTGAAGTTAGCTCTCACTCAGACTAAATCTAGGCTGAATTTATTTCTCTCATTAATTCCCTCTAAGTTTATATGCATCCAACTGTCCCTGGATTGTCATAATCATTGTATATGATCCTTGCTGACTCCTTTTTCCTTCATTTCAGTTTCATTTTAATGGTACACTTGACTTAAACATTATTTGCTGTTCTCTACTGCTGATCTATAATGCTTTTGCATTACTGTTCTACTCATTATAATTCTTTATTTTCTTCTTCACTCTTCTCTTGCCCGAGTCCCTTGTTTTTCTCCTCATACCACACCTTGTTTGCTGCTATGATAGTAAGAACTACGGTAGCAACTAAAGGCAATGGATCTGATAATAGCAATGGATCTGATGATAGCAGTGGCACACTCTACTGAATGTCACCTGTCATCTCTATGAAGGAATTTTCTCTGAAACTCCAGAAAACACTTGACAATAATTTATAACAATTATAGGTTAGAAGAGAGCCAGTTTTTTTTTTTTTTTTACAGTAGTTAAAGCACCAGGCAAAAAAGCAGGAGACCATGATATGATTATTTTGTGTGTTACTTTAAATATTAATGTTATGAAATGTAGTAAATAAAATTAACACAAGTTGTTAAAAACGCTATGAGATTGGTAACTAAATTTTAGTTGCTCCAAGAGCAAATATGTAAGCCAGTTTAGTGTGGTGTTTAAGGCATCAGGCTAGAAACTGAGAAACCATAAATTTTAATCTCACTTTAGATACAAAGCCAGCTAGGTGACCTTTGGCCAGTCACTCTCTCTCAACCCTAGGAAGCGTGCAATGGCAAGCCACTTCTGAAAAACCTTGCCCAGAAAACTGCAGGGACTAATCAAAGCAGTCTCTGAGAATCAGACATGATTGAACCGGGGAAAAAAAACAACAAGATATTTTTGTGGGGAAAAAAAATCGGCTGTCCCTGGTGCACAAAAGATAGCCAGCTACAGAATGCAAATGAAAAATCTGGGAAATGCCCTGTCTTCTCAAAGATACAGGAAATGCCAGGCATTTGTTCTGGTTTAACTCAAGTCTCACATCTTCTTCCTTCGGCTCAAAAGAGAATTCCTCCAAGTTAGCAATCATTAAACACACTACCAATGTAATAAATTCCTCTATCATTATAAGGCTTTTATTGTGGGTAGGAAATGAGCAGCTTCAGTTCCTGCGGGTATTGTTTGACTCCAATCCCTATCAGCCAAAGTGTATGTACTTTTGGCCTAATCCAACTTGTCTTTCCAAAACCTATTATGCTAGATAGCAAGAGACTAAGGTTCTTGCACTCACTCAGTATCTAAGGTGCCGGTTTCTTAAATGATGAAATTGCCTTATTACAATCACAATCACTAATGTTCAATAAAGAAATGATGAATAATATCATTATAAATATATATTATATAAAGTATATATTATATAAATATAATAATAATAATAATAATAATAAAATGATGCATAAGCACACCAGTGTGCCTACCATCCCTGTCCTAATGTTTCCTTTTATATTTATCCATTTCATGTATTCATAATCATGTTTATACTTATATCTGTTACCTAATGCATGCTTAACAAAATGAATGAATGAATGAATGAATAAATGAATGAATGAGCAAAAATTACACATTCACTCCTCCCCAGAAAAGTATTCATACACTATCCCTGAAGCGCTCTCTCTCCCTCTCTCTCTCTCTCTCTCTCTCTCTCTCTCTCTCTCTCTCTCTTTTTCCTTTCTTCATTTTTTCACTATCCATTTGCTGACAAATGAACTTCTTTCCGTATCCATTCAATTCAAACAATTTCATGATCAGGAAATTCACATAAGAATTTCCATTATTTAAAGTCTTCTCCTTTTTTTTCCTCATAAGAAAAAAGGGGTAAGGGTGGGGAAGACTACATTGGCAATATTTTAAATAAAAATATACAGCCAGTTTGGTATAGCGGTTAAGGCACTAGGCTAGAAATGGAGAGATTCTGAGTTCTTGTTGTGCCTTAGGCAAAAAGCTGGGTGACCTTGAACCAGTCACTCTCTCTCTGCCCTAGGAAGCAATGGCAAATCTCTTCTGAAATCTTGCCAAGAAAATTGCAAGGACTTGTCCAGGCTGTTGCTAAAGTCAACATTGATTGGAAAGTGCACAATAAACAAACAAAAATATAATGAGAACTTCTCTACAGTACTATGTCATTTGGGGTGCTATTCCATCACCTCATGATCCCTTCCATTGTAACCCAAATATACCTCCCAATTCTCTATAAAGGGTTTTCGGAGATTATAAGGATCTGGAACATGTGGGAAATGGGAAATTATGGTTTTCTGTAAGCAAGTCAATGCAACTTCAGAAGAAACATGGGAATCGATACACCATGCTATACCCTTTATAGCAGATTTCCACACATCTGGATGTCTTTCAGATATGTGGATCTTCACTTCCTATAATCCTCTAGTTAGCATGGTGTTTGTGTCTCTTGGAGAATTCTGGGAATTGAGATTCAACGAAACATAGACCATTGTCAGTTTGGGATTGGTTACTCTAAAAAGTGTTTTTCAGCTAATAATACATTTGGATTCCATCTACCTCTATCAAGAATGCATGACTTTGCCTCGATAAGCATGAATTTAAAAAGTGTAGCTCCTAAGAACTTACTTTGAATGGCCTCTTGTACCCAGCCGCCTAGTGGTGAGGAGAGGAAATTTCTGTCGAATTGTCTAAAGAAAAAGTCAAATATTAAACAATGGAAACTGGTAAATTCAAAATGATTTTATTTTTACTTTCTTACAATATCTGTTCTAATTGGCCCTTCTATAAGTAATTAATTTTGTTAAATTCATTTTAATGATCAGGGGCAAAAGAGTATTAAACTTATGAAGTGGAAATTGCAACAAAATATGATCATGCTCCCATCAAAGGTAACAGGTAACATTAACAGAATTGGAAGGGACCTTGGAGGTCATCTAGTCCAACCCCCTACTCACACTGGAGACCTATATCAGGGACCCAATATTATAGAGCAAATGGAATAGCGTCTCTTTGGAATAGTATAACCTAACCAGTTATACTATTCCAAGGAGCTGCTATTCCATTTGCTCTATAAAATTAATAGGATATGTTACCATCAAAGCTTATCAAAGGTACAACAGAAATCCTTCTCTGAAATTCCCTTCCTTAAAAAAACCCCATTGTTCCTCCTCCAATTTCCCACAAAATTATCTTAAAATTCAGTTTTATTGGAATTTGGCTTTATTAAAATGTATTCACGTTGAATTATCATGTCATGAACTACTATTGGAAGACTGGGGTCTTGAAAAGAGGTAAATGATGGAATGAATAAAAATAGAATGGTGCTTAAAAACTTGCTTAATATCAGAATTCAAGCAATAATCTGCTGAGCCCTGGGCACAGCAGACTAGAGCACCGTTATTAACATCAGCTGCCTGCAATTACTGCAAGTTCAAATCTCACCAGGCTCAAGGTTGACTCAGCCTTCCATCCTTTCTAAGGTAGGTAAAATGAGGATCTGGATTGTGGGGGCAATAAGCTGACTTTGTATAAATATACAAAAGTATAAAGGCTATTGCTTAACGCATTGTAAGCCGCCCTGAGTCTCCGGAGTCTCCGGAGAAGGGCGGCATATAAATCATCTATCTATCTATCTATCTATCTATCTATCTATCTATCTATCTATCTATCTATCTATCTATCTCTATATCTATATCTATATCTATATCTATATCTATCTATCTGTCTGTCTATCTATCTATCTATCTATCTATCTATCTATCTATCTATCTATCTATCTATATCTTTTTTGTAGGTTTCATGTTATGTCTCTTTAGCCAGGTTCTACCTACGTAAACCAAGATATTATACAGCCCTAGTCCAGTGATTTCATACATACATACATACATACATACATACATACATACATACATGCCTGTAGAGATATGTTTCTTTTAGTACCAAAGGGTGGATAGACCGACAGCTAGACAGAAATAGCTTTTTGAGTTATACTTCTTTCATTCAACAATGCTATTGTAGAGCTGAAGGATAGTGACCAGTCATGTGGATCAGAATTCAACTGATGAAAAATTTAATAAGAGAACACATCTACATTACAGCTTCATATACATGCTCTGTAGCTCCACCCAAAGAATCTTAGAATAGTGTTTGGAATACAGTTTGATTTGGAAATATCCTTTGATACTGGAAAACTGGAAAAGGAATGACTATCAGTCTAAATGAAACAAGACAAGTGATACTGTTACCACAGAGATTTTCAGTGAGATTTCAGGGATTTTTTTTTTCTATAGATATTTCTTGCCTGAACTAACAAGTCATTCGAATGCAAAATCTGCACACCTAAAAATGTATCACTCAGTTCTAAAAACACTCTCATGTTTTTTCTACTACATGAAGAACAAGGGGTCAAATAAGTTTGATACAAGTGAGGCTTGTAGCTCTTTTAATATCATTGATGAAACCAGAATAACAGAGTTAGAAGGGACCATGAAGATATTCTAGTTCAAGTCTCAGGAGACCCTATACCAGGGGTGTCAAACTGGATTTCTTTGAGGGCCAGATCAGAATTGTAGTTCTCCTCCATGGGCCAGTGGGGGGGGGAGACGAGACGAGATGCATGCCTCCTGCAACACCCTGCCGGCCAAAATGGGGCACAGGGGGGCCACGTCCGGAGCCCCCACACCTCATTTTCGGCCTCCCCGGCCTCCAGCAGCACTCTGTCGGCCAAAAGTGGACCGCGTGGAGGCCTTGCAGCCCATTTTTGACCAGCAGAGGCACTGCAGGCTGCTCCTTTGATATTTCCAGGCCAGCCCCATGGGTCAGATTTAAGCAGTTTGACACCCCTCCCCTATACCATTCCAGACAAGTGGCTGTGCAGTCTCTTCTTAAAAGCCTGAGTGATGGAGCACCCTCAACATCTGAAGGCAAGCCCTTCATACATCTTCATACATACATTCATAGTCCTAGGCCCAAAACGGGGCATGGGGGGGCGGTGCATCCCCCCCCAGCCCATTTTTGCTCCCAGTGGGGTGCAGGAGGCCAAGTGCTGCCTGTCACACTCCCTGGCCATGCCCACGAACTCACGCCCACTGAACAGGTAGTAAAAATTTTTTGAATCCCACCACTGTTCGTACCCCCATACATCTATAAAACAATTGCATTTCAATTAGTAACTTTCCCAAAAGCTGTGTGTTCCTTTGGCAAATCAATTTAATAGCTAATTGAGAGAAGCAACTCTGACATTAAATGGAAATGCGATTGCGAAGAAGCCTTCCGCCTTGGCCCCTTGGTTTATCTAACCTGATACAGTCTAAAGCCTGGCTTTGAAATTTACTTGCACAGTGAGCATTTGAAGACGAAACAATAGTCCCTGCCTCAACAGATATCATAACCCAGCAATCAACACTAAAACAAATAAGGAGACAGGTAGCAAATAGGAAAAAAAGATAATCCTGCTATTTTCAAAGCTAGAAGAGGGATTTTTTTTAATGTTTATAGTCAGCTGTGTTCTCTTGGTTCTGAGTCATTTAATATCATAGGGAGATGTGAACCCCAAATTTCATTAAACTAATGTGTTTCGGTTTTTTAAGGCAATTGGAGGCAATTGTGGATGTTTGAAAAAGACTGATCTCTGAAGCTGTCTTGGTATTTAGTTTCACCAGCTCCTAGTAATTTGGATTTAATTTGGAAAGGCCACCTCTCATGTTGATTAAATGATTTCAGCTTTTAAGTAGAGTAGATGTTGGGGGAGGAAAATATCTACAATCAGCACTCTTTCCTCGCAAAAGTTACATTACTTTCAACTTTGCCAAGCTAATTATTTCCTTTCCAATATCCTACACTCCTTAAAGCAGTGTTTCTCAAGCTTAGCAACTTAAAGATGTGCCTGGAGAATTCTGGGAGTTGAAGTCCACACATGTTCAAATTGCTAAGGTTGAGAAACACTGCCTTAAAGCAACCTGCAAACCTCTTGCTTCCATATTAGAAAATAAATAGAGCCACAAATATCCCCCCAGCAGCAGGATTTAAACTCTCTTAAAATGCATCAGTTGCAGGTTTCCTCAATCCTGTTTTTGCAAAACAAGTCAAGAGCTATTAATTATATAAGTCAAGGGAATATAGTGGAAATTTTCTTCTAATTTAAGATTAAATAAGGCAAGAAGTTCAAATGGATTAATTACCTTCCCAAATGTTGCAGCACAAGCAGGCTCCAGTTTCTCCTTCCTGCAGAAGTCCAGGTAGTGAGTATAAAGGATGCATCGGGGCAAACAAACGCCTTCACAGACAATGTAATTTTCTTCTAACCTGTAGATAAAAAGCAAGCCAAGGATTTTAAAAATGGCTCTTATAGTTTTGCCATATTTTTTCACTGTTACTACCAAGCTTATAATATTTTAGAGAGGTTTTAGCCTTCAAAGTATAAAATATTTTAATTTCCCCAACACTACCTATTCTATTCTATTCTATTCTATTCTATTCTATTCTATTCTATTCTATTCTATTCTAGTCCAGTCCAGTCCAGTCCAGTCCATTCTTTAAATTTCTATAGCTGTCTATCTCATTCTAATTGACTGAGCAGTGAACAATATCACAATTAAAACCATTAAAAACCCCAAAAAACTAAGCTCTAGTAACTAAAGAAGTGGTCCTATGAAATTCTTCGTAGGTCCCATTGCAAATGGTAATGTTGACTTACTAATGTATATAATTAATTGAAATTAAGAAAAGCTGTTGCTTGGTCATGTGTGAAAAAAATCATCCTTTACTTTGATTGGGATTGGTAATATTACACATACATACAGAAATGCTTCTTTGAAATTGTCACTTGCTGTGCCCAGGATGGTAGACATACAAGTAGGAAAATGATGTGATAAATCCACAGGATATTTTTTGGGGCTGAATATCAGGTTCAGTGTTAAAACTTGGAGAAAAAAACTAGACTGGAATTTCATTACATCTATAAAAGCAATTATTTTGTTGACCACAAAGTGATTACTGTACATAGTTTTTTTTATTAGTTTCTTTACTAAAAATATAAACATGAGCTTCAGATGAATTAAAGCTGCAGTTATGTAGCTAAATAGATATATTAGCATCAGAACCACCACATTAGCATTCAGCTGTGGCTGGCAATTAATTTTTCCAATTGGCTTTAATAAGTGCTAAGAATTTATGAGTCAACATCTTAACTGCTAATTCCTGCAAATGGTTGGCAACTAGAAAGAGGCAGGTAGAAATATGAGAATTGGTCTCAGATTGGTTTAGACTTGGTTTACTATGACATATACTATCTATTAGCTCAACTTTTACAGAATGCTTGTATATATTTCCTAAATATATACCCTTGTTAAGTACTTCATTATCAGAGATTACTATTGTTATTATGTCACATTTATATCCTGCCTTTCTTCTGTAAGCCCAAGGCACAGTAAACTGGGAGCTCCCTTCCCATCATGGCAACAGTGATAGGAGGACAGACCTGGAGTCACCAAGTGAGCTACAGAATTGAGTGATGACTTGCACCTGGATATTTCTTATTCCAATCTTCTACTTTAGTCACAAGTGTTCACTGGCAGGGGAAAAAAGAGGCAATCCTGATGGCTCAATGGCTGCCACAAGGTAATTTCTCCAGCTCTATAATGAAAGAGGCTTATCATTGCTTTCTGGAATATGTTTCCCACTTCCCAATCAAGTCTACAGCCCGACGGTTTTTTGGCAGCCTTCCATCCAAATGCCAGCCAGCTAAACCTGATTTTGTTTTAGCCTTTTTTGAACTCAGCCAAGGTACAATGTTAAAAATGTATGACTACAATATACTACTCTGAAATTGCCTAGGATTTTATTAAAGGCTATAAGCAATAGTAGACAAAACATTACTTATAACTTCTTGGACCACTCTTGCAGAATTTTGCAAATTCTGTTCTGTTCTATTCTATTCTATTCTATTCTATTCTATTCTATTCTATTCTATTCTATTCTATTCTATTCTATTCTATTCTATTCTATTCTATTCTATTCTATTCTATTCCATTCCATTCCATTCCATTCCACTCCACTCCACTCCACTCCACTCCACTCCATTCCATTCCATTCATGGCCAAAAAAGCCCAAAAGGAATATTGTTTCTGAAATTTCAACCAAACAGATGAACAGAAAAGTTCAGTTAAATCAATACATTTATAATCTCTTTCCATAAAATATATAATCCAGTTAAGTGAAACTGTAGTGAAATTTTCACAAAAACAGGTTAGATGGCTGAATTACAATAGTAACAATGTATTTTCTCAGATTTATTTTTATAAATCTTGCATTGATAGAGTTTTTCTTGTCTAAAATTATTGGCAGTTGACTTTCGTCCTTGACCACCCACAGGGGATGATGGGGGAAAATGACATTGTGTGACATTTGCATGCAACCTCATTTTGAGATCATTGTAACTTCTACCAGATGACAAGATTTCCTTTTTCCTGTGACAATACAGAAAAAGCTAACTAGCACACATTGTATAGTAGAAAATAATTTCCCATACATTAAAGCTTCATTGGTTGTTTAGCCTACCATTGCAAAGTGAGTTGTGTCTGCTTCTTTTTGTCCTTCATAATCTGAGTGATTGTTTTCTTTGGAGGCAAATATTTGCTCAGAGATTTTATCTTGTTTTCTTGACTCTCTCCATCCTCATCTTCTGAAGAAATGGGTTCACTTCTGAAATGAATTTCTGTGTGCCAAAACATTTAAAAAGAGAATGTATGTATTTATCTACCTCTCTATCTTGTAGATTAGATTAAATAATGCTATGTAGATAAAATTAAATATATTCAAATGGATTGTTGATTATTGGATGATATATCTGGGGCAACAGCTGCCAGATTAATCACTGAAAATGTTTAATTCATTTATAACTTTCTCTGATGATGCAAATGGAAATGAAGGCAGTAGGAAAAGTACTTTTTTGTCCATTTGCTTACTGTACAATGATAATCTCATGATTTGCAGACTCCATATGTCTGATAATTTTGGGGTATTTTTAAGTCTGTTTTTCTCATCCAAACATAAAAATCAGGAAAAATGTTATTGAGATTACACTAACAAAAATACTTTACTGAGCAAATCTGATTTGGTACAGGACTCTTTGGCCAATACAGTGTAAGAGATAGGCCATTTGAGAAGGAAAATAAACAAAACAAACATGTATAAGCAGTGGAAGTTCCTTCAAGAAACACTAACATTTTGACTATATGAACCTATTGTAAAATGTGATGCTGCTCCCTCATTCCATATGCCAAAACCCAAATCCAACAGATGTTGCATGTTGGCTTTGAGCCTTTAGATATTTAGATGAATAAAGAATTCTGTGTCACTTGGAAAATTACAAACTCCAGCATCAGAAAACATTGCACCATATATCTGCAGGTAGGTAAAGCAGCAGTTAGATAAATACAAGAGGCCTCTGCAAGATCAAAGAGACTTTGGATATTTCCACTTGGAGTATATATGCATGGGGATATATGGAAAGATATATGGATACACAGAAGATAGATGATAGATAGATAGATGATGGATAGATAGAAATAGATAGATAGATAGATAGATAGATAGATAGAAAGAAATAGATAGATAGATAGATAGATAGACAGATAGATAGAAATAGAAAGAAATAGATAGATAGATAGATAGATAGATAGATAGACAGATAGATAGATAGAAATAGATAGATGATAGACAGAAATAGATAGATAGATGATAGATAGATAGATGATAGATAGATAGATAGATAGATAGATAGATAGATAGATGATGGATAGATAGAAATAGATAGATAGATGATAGATAGATAGATAGAGATAGATAGATAGATAGATAGATAGATAGAAGTAGATAGATGATAGATAGATAGATAGATAGATAGATAGATAGATAGATAGAGGTAGATGATAGATAAACATAGATATAGATATGGAAATTGCTTCTTAGGATCAGAGGTGAGAGGCAAAGTGATAACACTCATTTTGTATAACATGAAGAATTCTGAATAACTGAAGGCAAAACTTTTGCATCAAACATTCCATAAACATATATCCACTGGGTACAGAATAATGACATTTCCATCTTTGAATCTGTTGTCCTCAAACAAACTTTGTTTGTTTGTTTGTTTGAGCATCTTTACCCAACCCCTCTTCATCTCAAAGACTGACACAGTGCAAATGCATGTTTTCACTACGACCATATTGGTCCCCTTGTGTCTCTTTTGGGATGAAATTGTTCCCAGGTGACTTTTCCAATAAATAAGTGACAGGGGAAGCCAACAATGTGTTTATGCTGGTGCCCCTCCCCTTCCCCATGGCTGTCCAGGGCTCAAACTGGCATCCTCTTTCAAGATTTGACTGATAATCCATAACAAGCCTTTCCCATCTTGAATCTGCCCATGGCAGAAACATGCCCGGGAGTATCTTTTTTTCCCACTGTGTCCCTATGATGTTCCTTTCCTCCCGGGCCCAATGAGCAAGGCAGGCTTAAATCACTTTAATTGTACAAGTGTCACCTTTTATTCCTATACTGTCCAAAGGCAGCATCCTGGTGGATAAAATTTTTGTCCCCCAATATCTTGGCAGCAAGACTTCACTTACACCATAGGATGTTCTGCCCCCACGAAGATGGGGGGGGGAGGCCCATAGTAGATGGAAATTCCCCAAGGCCAGCAAGGTGCTTTTCTATCCTATTTACAGGAATCAGGGAATGGAAAGAGGGAAAGTGCCCAAGCGGAAGTCTATCCCGAACTTCCATCAGAAGAGGCGGCTGAACACAGACACCTCTAGGTCCAGCCAGGTGAAGAACCAGGTTCCCCTCAGACCGAAAGTGGCACAGATATTAACCAGGTTGAAGGCAACCGAGGTGCCCAGTTGCTTCTCCGCCCAGCTCCGAACCTGTTGGAAAGTCGCCCTCACCTGCCTTGATCCCCGCGCGGAACCCCAGCTCCCCGTCGGGACCTTGCAGTCTGCCGCGCAGCGAATCGACCTCGGACAGCGGCTCTCCGGAGGGCGAAACCTGAAGCAAACCTCTGGAGAGCAGCTCGCCATAGGAGTCCTCCAAGGGTTGGCTGTGCGCAAAGGCGCCGTCGACCCTGGCCGGGTACTTGGCCATCGCCTCTTCAGGACTCGGAGCCTTTCCTGTCCATGGAGCGTCGGGGAAAGGGACCGGGGCGCGGGGGGTGGGTTGCAGTTGGGATCGGGTGATGGGGAGGATCGCTCGGGAGCCAAGCAGAGGGAAGCGCAAGGAAAGGTCCGGCGGGGGGGGGGGGGGTAAAGATGCGCGATGATGGACGGACAGGTGGCTGAGGCCGGGTTGGAGAGTTGACTCGACGGAGGGAGACGGGCGGTTTTTAAAACGCGCTCGGGCTCCAGTCCTGGACGTGGAGGAGGAGGAGGAGGAGGTCGGTGGCTAGAGTCAACCGCGGGTCGAGATCACTGCGCCACAAGTCCCAGCCGGCCCGGGCACAGCAACAAGCCCTGCCCACCGATTGTCAAGAGCTCAGCCCGGACCGCCCCGCCTCAAGTTTGCTAGAGTAAACTCCGACCCCAGTCCAGTCTCTCCCCCCTCACACACACACACACAAATACACCCAAATGTGGGACGCTCTCTGGAGCTCTTCTTTCAGTTCCCCCTTGGGACTGGAACCGGAACCGTAGAAGAGGGGAGGAAGGCGGGAAAAAACCACCACAAGAGTGCTTCTGAACACGTGCAGAATCTCAGCAGCACGTTGCTGGGGGCCCGAATGTGGTTTTCCACCTATCTGACGAATGTGGCGGATGGCTTTCGAGCCAAAGGTGTGTGTCTGAGGCTTCTTTTGAGCCGCTGGCCTTCAAAGGCCAGAGAGGGAAGAAAAGTATGTGGTGGGCTTAAAACAAGCGCTGGTGGTGCTTTCAACCCCAGTCTGCTACACAGGAACAAAGCCGCCTGTGCATACAAGAGGGGAGGAGGGAAAGGGTGGGGTGGGATGGGATGGAGAATACGGTTTCTTGTGCCATAACTGGCAGCAGTAGATCTTCGGGGTCTTTTGTTGTCAGATCTCTGATTCTAGGGAATTATCAGTCCTTGCGTTGGGAAAACAGTGGTGACATTCATTATTTTTTTTTTTACTACCGGTTCTGTGGGCGTGGCTTGGTGGGCGTGGCAGGGGAAGGATACGCCAAAATCCCCATTCCCTCTCCACTCCTGGGGGAAGGATACTGCAGAATCTCCATTCCCACCCCATTCCTGGGAGGAGGATATTGCAAAATCTCCATTCCCACCCCACTCCTCGGAGGAGGATACTGCAAAATCCCCATTTCCTCCCCACTCCTGGGGGAAGGATACTGCAGAATCTCCATTCCCACCCCACTCCTTGGAGGAGGATACTGCAAAATCCCCATTTCCTCCCCATTCCTGGGGGAAGGGTAGTACAGAATCTCCATTCCCACCCCATTCCTGGGGGAAGGATATTGCAAAATCTCCATTCCCTCCCCACTCCTCGGAGGAGAATACTGCAAAATCCCCATTTCCTCCCCACTCCTGGGGGAAGGATACTGCAGAATCTCCATTCCCACCCCATTCCTGGGGGAAGGATACTGCAAAATCTCCATTCCCTCCCCATTCCTGGGGGAAGGATACTGCAAAATCTCCATTCCCACCCCACTCCTGAGGGAAGGATATTGCAAAATCTCCATTCCCTCCCCAATCCTGGGGGAAGGATATTGCAAAATCTCCATTCCCACCCCACTCTGGGACCAGCCAGAGGTGGTACTTGCCGGTTCTCCAAACTACTCAAAATTTCTGCTATCAGTTCTCCAGAACCTGTCAGAACCTGTAGGATTTCACCCCTGGAGACCATTCTTTATTGCTTTTATAGCCCTGTCCATTCCTCACTTCTTATCATGCTTGCTTGCCACCCATGGTAAGAGTAGGGACTGAGAGAAGAGAGAGACTCCATCTCCCTTCTCTTGTCTTGGATGGCAGACAAAGGGAGGTGGGCACAGAAGAAAGGGAAGTGGTCTTCTGACCTTCTTCATTTCCAATATGATCAGTGAACTGGCATCAAAGGAACCCTCCTCTCCCCTTGTGCTCTTTGCCTTGGGGCAAAGGAGAGGATGGGAAGAGGGTCTTATCCATTTACCCGGGAGAGGCAGCTAAAAATGTTCCCTTCATAACAAAGACCACCAGATACATGTCAAGAATACCTACCCAGCTTAAGTAGGTGCTGCAATGCCAAAACCACAGGAAGAAGATGTATGGGGTGGAGGAGGCACAGCTTGACAGGCAAAACAACCCCATGAGAAGGGAAGTGGGGAAAGGAGGGCTTCAGCTATCACAGCATAGGACAAATGTATCTCTTTAGGTACAGCTGGCACCGAAAAAGACTACTTCCCTTCCATCTCTCCCTGCTTCTCCTTCTACCCATGAATTGAGAAGTGAAGGAAGAGAAAGAGTTTCTTTCTTTCTTTTTTTGGCACAGTGGGAAGCCCTCACTCTCCTACTGGCAAAAGGAAGGGGTCCCGGCAATGAGGGGCCAGGAAAAAGGGAGTGGGTGCCCACACCGGCTCCAGGTGGTCCATAGGAGCTTTGCTGACCCCACCCATATCCTTATTATGATGTGCTTCAAGACTGAATGGAAAAAACTGGAAAATCCCACTCGACAGCTGCAGCAGGAAAGGCGGTTCAGGCTGTCCTCTTGACAGGCTGAGTAGGTTGAACATGACATCATCCAGTCATGTCTTCGAGCTGTATTTGCTGAAGCATCTCTGACCTAGGTCATGTGGAAGAGATTTTTTGGAACAGTTACCTCAGACTGACATTTTCTGACTTGCTGCCAGCCTAATATCCATTCCCCCCCACCCTTGCGGGAAGGGGAAGAAATGACCATATTTAATACCATATTTATCTTGTCTTGGACCATATCATTTTGGTCTACCACTCCTCTTCGTAACCAGGATTATTATCTTCACTTGGCTGGCAATGCAGAAAGCACCACTTTATTTCAAGTAATGTTTTACAATCCACTCATGTCTGTACAACTACATAATTTGTTCCATACTATAATAACTCATTGATAGACAATGTCTTTCTACAAGAATGTAACAGTTACTTCTCCACTGGCATATAGAATCAATGGAAAGTTGTCTTTTGGTACTTTGTACATGTGCCTGTATACATATACACACAGAGATTCCAGTGTTGTTGCCTTTTCTTGTATCTTTTCTTTCATGTACTCTGAGAGTGTATGCACCAAGACAAATTCCTTGTGTGTCCAATCACACTTGGCCAATAAAGAATTCTTTTCTATTCGATTCGATTCGATTCAATTCTTTTGAATAAATATCCCGAAGCCATTCAAATTATGTTAAAGTTCAACCCCTATCATTTTTTTCACTAGTTGTAACAGAATTGGATACAGGCAGGAATAGAAAAAAAGCTCTGGTTTAGCACCCAGATTCTGCCTCTCTGGAGGTTGTAAATAGAAGGTTTACATTATTAATTTTTTTTTATTTGATTTATATGCCGCCCTTCTCCGGAGACTCAGGGCGGCTTACAATGCTTTTAAGCAATAGCCTTCATCCTTTTGTATATTTATACAAAGTCAGCTTATTGCCCCCACAAATTGGGTCCTCAATTTACCTACTTTAGAAAGGATGGAAGGCTGAGTCAACCTTGAGCCTGGCGAGATTCGAACTAGCATTAATTGCAGGCAGCTGGATGATAATGACAGGCTATTAGTCTGCTGCGCCACCAGGCTCTTATCAATTAATGGAGTTTATTCCAATAAACAGATACAATTAACCAATTCCCATCCACCCCTGAGCTGGCCAACCTCTCAGGTCTAACTTTGATTATTCATGGTGCTAACGGATGCATTTGTTAATATACTCTGAGAAATGGGGGAATGAAAAAACACCTCATGAATGTCCCTGGTACATCCTCTGCGGTCTTCGGAGATGGCACATGCTTTCAGAATCTTTTTCTCCCCATTTAGCTCATAGCTTTCCCATCCCATATGACATAGTCTTCTGGATGGGCGCATGCCCTTATCTGATGGGGAATCAGGAATCCAAGAAGAAGGCGGGCTATTTGAAAGGACAGTGAGAAAAGTGGGAGATTTCATCCAATCAGAAGTGGCGGAAGGAAGAACAACATGATACAGGTGCAGAAGAAATATTTTGATGGAGAGAAAAGAAAAATGATAAGGATTCATATGACTGATCCCAGGGAAAGTAAAGAAAGGTAATCTTTGTTTTAGCTGTATGCTCTAGCCCTATCCCTCCTTCCATTCCATTATGGTGAGAAAAAAGGAGGAAACAAAAACAGAAACTTCGCCTATCTTTGCCTTTTTTTTATGACTGTTTGTCCCAGAAATCACAGCATTAAAGCAGAGCCCAGCTATAAGGAGCCAAAACCCAGTGATTCCAAGTCAAACTCAGAGAGTATATAATCCTATTCCTAGCCATAATTAGTAGCAATTTTTAACTTTTTAAGATTTTATTGATTTTCTATTGTTTACATGTTGTTACTGCTTAATAAACATTGTGTTGTCTGGGTTATTTAATTGCTTAACAGTACAGGTTACATTCTTAATCTCCGCCTCTTTTTTCTAACCACTGGTAAAATAAAGTCCATGTTTGATAATATTCTGTGTCTACTATTTGTTTAATCTTCAGTGTAAATCTGTCCATTTCTGCACAGTCTAGTTAGTATCTTCCTAATTCTCTTGTCTCGCGGTGTTTCTTCATTTTTCCAATATTGTGCAAATATAATCCTTGCTGCTATTAAGATATGCAATGTTAAATATATACTTTGCTTATCAAGTTTTTCTGATGTTATACCTAATAAAAATAGTTCAGGTTTAAAATCTACATTTTCCTATCATCTTTTCTAACCACTTATGTATTTTTGCCCAATTTTTTTTTGCTTTAACACAAGTCCATCACATATATGCCCATTTTTTGGTTACATTTCCAGCATTTGCTAGTCATATTTTTGAACATTTTAGCTAACCTAGCAGGTGGTAAGTGCCATCTATAAAACATTTTATATAGATTTTCTTTATAAGAAGTTGCCATTGTCAATTTATAGTTCCTTTCCCATAAGTTTTGCCATTTGTCTAATTCTATATTATAACCAATGTTTTTTACCCACTTTGTCGTTCTATCTTTTATTGTCTGTCCTCCATTTACCAGTTTAGTAAAAAATTATATATTTTCTTGAGTTTTCATCAGAGTTTTAACAATATCTGATCAAAGACTGTTTGTCCTTTACAAAAGCCATACTTTTTCATGTTTTTATCGTATCTAGATTGTATTTGCAATTGAGGCCACCATGATAATATAATGCCCTGGTCTTCAAGCTCTTGCTTAGATTTTAATTTCCCTTCAGTGTCCAAAATATCTTTATATCACACAATTTCTTCAAACTTCATCAGATTTGGGTATGTAAAGGCTTCCATCATTGAGAGCCATTCTGGGATTTTTAAATAAATCTTGGGTTTTATTTTTTCCCATACAGATAATAGTGAGTTTCTTATATAATGATTTGAAAGTATCTGTGGATTTTATTGTTCTCATACCATAAGAAGGTATGCCATACCAGTTGTAGCTGCTATACCAGTTTTAAATCATGTCCTTCTAAATATAACAGTCCCTTATACCCAGTGGTGGGATTCAGCCAGTTTGCACCACTTCGGGAGAACCGGTTGTTAACTTTCTGAGCAGTTTGGCAAACTGGTTGTTGGAAAAAATCATTAGGGCAGAGAACCGGTTGTTAAATTACTTGAATCCCACCACTGCTTATACCTGAGGGTTATCCATTCTTTTAGCCATGTTACCATACATGTTTGGTAATATAAAAGCCAATCTGGTTATCTAAATCCTCCATTCTCTTTAGATTCTTGTAGCATTTTCAATTTAATTCTCGCTTATTTTCCTTGCAGATAAATTTCAAGATCAATTTATTCAAGTCATCAGTGAATTTCTTTTCAATTTTTATAGGTGCTGTTCGGAACAGGAAAAGCAATTTTGGTAGGATGTTCATTTTTACAGAAGCAATCCTTCCAAACATTGATAGCTGGAGATTTTTTTCCATTTTTCCAAATCTACTGGTAATTTTAGTTGCTTGAATAATTTTATGTAGTTGTCTTCTTTTATTGTTGAACATCTTGCTGTTAGGTATATTCCCAAATATTTAACTTTCTTAACAATTTGCAAGTCCACTTTTTCTGCCAATTGTTCTTTTTGTTTTTGTGTAAGGTTTTTTATTATAACTTTAATTTTTTCTCTATTTATTTTCAATCCTGCTACCTCTCCAAAGTCCTCAATCTTTTTTAATGGTTTAGGAATTGTCTCTAATGGTTCTTCT
Organism: Pantherophis guttatus; assembly: GCF_059756535.1. Lineage (NCBI taxonomy): Eukaryota > Metazoa > Chordata > Lepidosauria > Squamata > Colubridae > Pantherophis > Pantherophis guttatus. Next base: position 250,259,769 of record NC_142063.1, on the reverse strand, counting down.
ACAATAAATATCAAATCATCTGCAAATGCTTGTAATTTATATCTCTCCTCTCTTATCTCCATTCCTTTAATTTCTGGATCTTGTCTAATACTCCTATTCAAGACTTTCAAAGTCAATATAAATAGTAAGGGCGATAGCTGACATCCTTGTCCTGTTCTTTTCTTTGTATTGAAATTTTCTGTGTAGTCCCCATTTATAATTACTTTAGTTGTTTGTTTATAATATATCGCCTTAATTACATTTATAAAATTTTCTCCAAAATCCATACAATTTAGTTGATGTGTCATAAATTGCCAGCTCACATTATCAAATTAGCCATTTCTAACTTGAATTCCCCAAATACGACTAGTCCCTGTATTAAAAGATGCTGAATTAGTACTACTTCTTATTAAAGCTATTGCCACTGCCTATGTTGTGACAGCGAATTAGATAAGTTAATGATAATGGCAGATGATCTCTGCCAATTAAATGACAGTAATTGGTTTATGAGAGATTAAATGATTCTATTTGCTTTCTTGTTTAGTTGAAAATATTGATCTGGCAGGTATTATAGACTTGTCTGAGAGAGGATAGGAAGTCAACCTCTCCCACCTCTATCTGCTGAGATACTCTGTGATCAGTTTAGAACTGGAAGATGGTGAGGTGGTATGGCTGGATTCCATAGGAACCTGTATCACTCCCTGATGTTCTATCCCATTATCTACCAATTCTGTTTTTGCTGCTGCTTCTGGGGTAGTTAAGGATATTATTAGTATACTCTTCAAGCCATTGTGCAACACTTTCTTCCTCAACTAGCCTGTGAAAATAACTTTTTTTTTTTAGCTTTTTCTAGCTCCATTATAAGGAATGGGCCACTCAGTTTTAGCCTGGCACCTCCTTGAAACCTCTGGAGGGGTGGAGGACTAGTTAATATGGTCCAAGCCATATTTGTTGTCCTGTTCATTCTCTTGGTGGCTTTTCAGCCTCATCTAGTATGGTGAGCCTCTTGGTATCCTTCTTGGGCAGGGGTGTCAAACTCGATTTTATTGAGAGCCACATCAGGGTGTGTTTGACCTCGGGGAGGCATGTGGCGTGTGGCCAGGGAGCATGGCCAACTCGGCATCACTCAGTGAGGCTCCGTTTTCAGCTGTGACGGCCTCCTGCAGCCCTCTGCCAGTAAAACAGAGCTTGGGTGGGCCGCGTGCAGCTCTCCAGAGCTCTGTTTTCATGGCAGAGGGCTGAAGGAGGCTGTCACAGCCAAAAATGGAGCCTGGGGGGTCCGAATGTGGCCCTCCCGAGCTCTGTTTTTGTTGGCAGAGGGCTGCAGGAGACTGTTGCGGCCAAAAACGGAGCTCAGGAGGCCCGCATGTGGTCTTCCGAACTCCATTTTCACTGGCAGAGACACCGTGGGTTGGTCCTTCTCTGTTTCCAGGGCGGCCCCACAGGCCAGATCTAAGCATCCTGTGGGCTAGATCTGGCCTGCAGGCCTTGAGTTTGACACCCCTGTTCTTGGGTATCTCTCATGGAAGCATTGTTTTGCAGAAGGATTAGAAAGTGGTACTTGGTAACAGCAAGGTTATTGTTTAATTTGTTAATTTACATTTATTTATAAGAATCAGATACTACATCAGTCTCATAGCCCTAAGTGGTTACAACAGTAACAAAACTGCTAATGCAAGTAAATTTTTAAAAAAGTATATTTAAAAAATCGAATATTGAAATAATTTAATGAAAGCTTCCAACACTCAGTGCCAAAGCAAGCAAATCCTGATGGAGTTCCACAGGATTCTACTATGATTCCTATTGTGTTTAATGTCTACATGAAACCACTATGAGAGTTTGAAATTTAAATTGTGGAGTAGGTTCCAAAAGGATCCTTTTCTTAAAATGCCAAAAGCAACATCGCACCAGTACAATACAGGTAGTCCTCAACTTCCAACAGTTCATTTAGTGACCATTCAAAGCAGTGGTGGGTTGACCCCGGTTCAGACCTGTTCACAAGAACTGGTAGTAAAACCGGCAGGAGGCTCTGCCCACTGCCCCGGATGTTGTCATCAGCGATCTGCGCATGCGCAGAAGCTTCTGGACATGCGCAGAAGCAAGGCGCGCACACAAGCGAAGCATCTGCACATGCACGATCCCATTGTGAACCGGTAGTAAAGGTAAGTAGAACCCACCCCTGATTCAAAGTTACAACAGCACTGAAAAAAGTGACTTATGGCCATTTTTCACACTTGCAACCATTGCAGCATCCCCATGGTCATGTGATCAAAATTCAGACATCTGGCAACTGTCTCATATTTATGACAGTTGCAGTATCCCAAAGTCATGTGATCACCTTTACGACCTGCTGACAAGCAAAATCAATGGGGAAAGCAGGTTTACTTAACTAACTTAACAACTGCAATGGCTCACTTAACAACTGTGGCAAAAAAGATCATAAAATGGGGCAAAATTCACTTTAATGACTGCCTCACTTAGCAACAGAGATTTTGGGCTCAATTGTGGTCATAAATTGGGGACTATTTGTACAAGATCCCCTCCTTTCATAGATAAGTTTGGGACAACAATACATACACTAAGGAAGTGGAGTTTTCATTGTGATGGAATAATGTTACTTTGATCAATCCCCCTCCCCTGCCAATCCCTTTCAAAACCCAACTCTATAGCTCTCTTCTTCTAATTCCAAAGCAGCATTCTATACTCTTGAATATTTCTGAATCTTGATATTGGGATGCTGCCGTGTAAAAGATTAGATCCTTGTTTGTTGCACAAGTATTGCCTATGTCGATTTGTAGAAACTCTTGAGGTTTCAGACAGAATCTTTTCTAGGGAATTAAATAATCAATTAAAATTGAATTTTAATTAGAATTTAATTTTAATTATTTAATTAAAATAGAATTAAAATTGGCTTTTCTATATGCAAACCAAGGCTCTTTTCGTGAATTGTATCTCTTGCTTCAGGTTAGAAACAATCAACATTGTAAGCATGCCAAAGAGAGTGGTAATAGAGCCTCTGGAGTATGTATTTTGCAAGGAATGAGAATACTTGGCCAGCATTTGGATTCCTCAGCTTACTTCTGTGTTGTAGCTAACATAATAACATTTTTTACTCAAATGTTAGACTGCATCAAGGTTGTTGAGATTATATGTTTCTCCTAAGATTACAAATTTTGTGTCTGGCTGCAATTTAAAACCGATATGATACCATAGTAAAATATACAATTTCTAGCATTTTTGATGGCAAGTCTGCCAAAATAGATACCGTAGAATTGATTTTGGGGGAAAATGTATAATAAGTCTAAGTTTCCCATTTTTCAGTGTGTAAATCTAGGTACTTCCTAGATTAAAATCCAAGAAACAAACAAGCAAAAAAAAAAAATAGAATGATGCAATTTATACTGATTTTTAATATTCCTGAGCGGGGGAGACAAATAGCATCACTGTCCTTCTGAGATAATTACAGCAATTTTGCTGGTAGCATATGTTTGTTTGACATGTCTGGGTTGCTTCTTTCCAATTCAGTGAAATGTTGGAAAGAAATAATATGAAGGGCCTTTTTGTCTATGTCTGTTTATCTGTCAGTAAGATAATCACCTGAAAACCAAATTTAGTAAATTTAGTATGAGAGAGAAACTAGTAAACTGTGAGTTCTAGTCCTGTTTTAGGCATGAAAGCCAGCTGGGTGATTTTGGACCAATCACTGTCTCTCAGCACAATCCTTGTCACAGGATTGTTGTTATGGAGAAAATAGGAAGAGGAAGGAATATAAGGTTTGCATAGGAGTATTATACTTATAGAGTATTATAAAGAACTATAATAAAGGTGGAAGAAAAAAATCTAGAAAAAGAAAGATTCATTTTAAAAACGAGCAGATCTGAACAAGAGGGGGATTACATGGACCAGAATGTTTTATTTTTATTTATTTGTTTATTTGTGTCCCATCTTATATTATTTTTACAAATAATTCAAGGTCATGAACATATCCAACACACTTTCTTCCTCCTCATTTCCTCACAACAACAACCCTGTGAGTTGGGCTGAGAGAAAATGGCTGGCTCTAGGTCACGCAGCTGGCTTTCATGACTAAGGCGAGACTAGAGCTGACCATCTCTTCTGTTTTTTTTAGCCTGATGCTTTAATGGATCAGATGTGGATTTTTTTAAAAAAATCCAAAAACAAAACAAATCAATACATTTCTATGGGAGAGATCATCAACTGCTCTCTTCTTAGGTCCCACTTCATCCTAGTCACATGACCCAGAAAGAGCTACTGTATTTAAATGAAAATTGGGAATCGGAGGATTTTTATATATTGTATGTGGTGGCAAGGGAATGTGATTTCCTTGAGGATGCCCATTAATATATCAATTTTGGGACTAGGATGCTAATATTTCTCTGACTCATTTGTGTCATAGTGCTGTTGTGAGATAAAATTGAAAGGTTGTTATGAGGATAACATTGGAAGAGCTCCTGGAAGTAAAACTGTCTATAAAATTCCACTCTACCGCAATTATGTTAGTAGTGAAAGGCAGGTCAAAGAAACAGTGGCTTTGGAAGAGAGGTTCCCTCTATTAGAATAGCTATTCAATGAAGCCATAATTATGATTGACAACAATCTGCTTCTCAAGTCACAAGATGCCTGAATGGGGTTGGGGTGGAGGATAGGGCTGATTTCTCTGGTCATATCTGGTAACTGTCACATTTAAAAATCACAAGAATAGAAGTTTAGGTTTTGTAGATTTCAGAGTTTTTTGTATTTCACCCTACATCTGCTTAGCTCCTGAGCATCAAGTATCCGGAAATGAAGCCAACTGAAGAAACCCCATTCTGGATTTTAATTTCTTCCACTTTGACCATGATTATGGTCTGTTTTTCTTTCCAGGCTTCATTTAGCATAGTCTTTTATTGGTGGATTTCCCTTCTTGGACTCTTGTTCCCATTTTTGACACTAGTAATGATAAAATCTGATGTCCACAAAGATTTTGCCCGTCTGGCAGGCTGTGCAAGATTTTATTAATCCCTATGTGCATATTAAACAACAACTCTATTACATGAACATTTGTATATCATTTAGAATCTATTTGAAGATATCCTTGCTGTGATTATGGAAATTTTTAGAGATCAACCCCCCCTCCAAAAAGCCAAGAATCTCTGCTTGTTTCCACCTGTGCTAGGAAAGCAGCACCAAGTGGGGGGTTGGGGACATATGTTTTTTACTAATAGACTTTTTGTATGACTGCCATACCTGACAGCTTCCCATCTGTTGCATTCACTGGAGAAAAGGTGGGTGGGTGGGAGGAAGGAAAGAAAGAAAGGAAGGGAGGGAGGGAGGGAGGGAGGAAGGATCTCAATCTTTGACTGTTCTGCCAGTTGACTTGATTGTAAAGTAGTCCATTTCACCATTCCACTAATAGCTTCCCATCTGTTGCATTCACTGGAGAAAAGGTAGGTGTGTGGGTGTGTGGGTGTGTGGGTGGGAAGGAAGGAAGGAAGGAAGGAAGGAAGGAAGGAAGGAAGGAAGGAAGGAAGGAAGGATCTCAACCTTTCACTGTTCTGCCAGTTGACTTGATTATAAAGTAGTCCATTTCACCATTCCACTAATGAATTTATTAACTGTTCTTGGTTACTCCCAAGGAGATCAGGCGGAGGGATTACAGATTGGATCCAGAAGGTGGTCAACACCTCATCGTAGGACAAACTGATACCAATAATTTTGAAGGGGAAGGTGCCTATAATTCATTCATTCTCTCCCCCCATCTCTCTTTCTCTCTCTCTTCCCCTCCCTCCCTACCCCTCTTAACATGAAGCTGGAAAAATTGGACCCATTCCATCTGTAATTCAGATAGGGCAAGGAACAAAGGCAGCATTGATCACTCTGATTGTAAATAATGTAGATGTAAATGTAAATGTAAATAATCTGAATGACCTAAACATGCTCATCCTAGGCCTTTTGGACTTCTCAGTGGCTTTCAATTTATCTTTTTGGCCACTTGGTGATAGCTGGAGTTAGAAGTGCTATTTTGCTAAAGTCCCACTCCTTCTTTGGTAGGCAATCCCAGCAGTGATAATGAGAGAGGAGGGACCAGCAAAGCAACTCCTCCTTTGTGGGGTCCTGCAGGAATCAGTCCTTTCTTCCCTGTTCTTTAATATGTACAGTAAACTGAAAAAGGTCATCTGAGGGTTTGTGGTTCCATATCATCCATATGCTAATGATACCTAATTGTATATAGAATTTGAGGTCACATGAGATATGCAACTAAGATATTTAGACAGTGTTTGGAAACTGTGGGGATCTGATGAAACACCCTCCTCGCTATTGATAGGTATGTCTACTCTAGCCTATTGAAGTGAAGGATTAGGAAAGACATGATAGCTATCTTCCAATATTTGAGGTGCAATCACAGAGAGAAGGGCAACCCTTTGGAGAACTTATTTTCCAAAGCACCAGAGAGTAGGACAAGACGTAATGGGTGGAAGCTTGTTAAAGAGACATCTAACCTAGATCAAAGGAGAAATTTCCCCGCAGTGAGAACAATTAATCAATGGGATAACTTGCCTCCTGGTGTTGAGGGTGCTCCATAGCTGGAGGTTTTCAAGAATAGACTGGACAACAATTTGACTGGGATGGTATAAGCATAAGATCTCCTATCTTGAGTATGATGACCTCTAAGGTTCCTTCCAACCCTATAATTATATGTTCTATGACTCTTAGCAAGTTGGAGTTACACTTTGTTCATTGTGGTTTCTTATACTCCCAGTTATATCTTTTGATGGAAACGGATTCATAATTTGGAGGTCCTGCTGGGTCGTAGATAGATGGGCATCACCACTCATTTGGATCACGGCAGTGTGTTCTACATGATGCTTCCTTTGGAGATTACCCAGATAATTCACTTATCCAGAATGCAGCAACTTGACTGTTGGCAGATGCTTGCCATTATAAGTATTGAGACAACAATGCTCCAGGCTGTGGCTGTGGCACTTCCACTTCTAATTTAAAGTGCTAGTTTTGATCTTTAAAGTTCTACATGGCTTGGTGTAGGGGCATCTCCAGGACCATCTCCTCTACCACATCTTGCGGAATTATTGAATGGATGACTTCCTTTCTGAAGGAAAATACCACCAGCAGATGGCAATGTTTAATAAAGTATGTCTTCATTTGTCATAACTGGCATGATTTTTCTCCCTGAAAGAAAAAATTAAAAGGAAACTTTTAATAATTATAAATGCACTTTCTAAAGTCTCTAGAGTAAATCAAAATAAATGTTAAGGTTTTACCAAGAAAAGCATTTATATGTGGAAGTGATATCTTTATGTACATTTCTGTGAAATCTACTTGGTTTTCAGGGACAACAAAGTCTATAATCATATACTTATATAAATGCTATATAATTTTATGTTTTTGTTTCTTCTGCCACTCAAAATACTTCCTATGTAATCCAAATAACAATTATATTTAGTGGATATAAGAATTTCTAGATAATGTAATAAAAATCAGATGTATTTGCATCCTAATTTACTTTTATTAAGACAGAAATATCCTTAGCTTCATTTAATTGTAAGATTACAGATATGTTCACTTCTCAGGGAAAGAAACCCAAATAGTTTAGTTCTGATTAATATCTTCATTAATTGTTATCATCTTGAAACTGTGGTTCACATCATTGATAGTATATCAAATGTTATGTGATATTTATAATTACGTAACAATATGTAACTTGAACTATGATGATAACTATGATATATGACTTGAACTTTAATTTTAAGAGGAGAGATAATAAAAAATATTATAAGAGGAGACCAAATGCTGTTTTCCAGGGGTGAAATACAAACCTCTGGCAAATACAACCTCTGGCTGGCTTCAGAGTGGGGTGGGAATGGAGATTTTGAAATATCTTTCCCCCAGGAGTGGGGTGGTAATGGAGATTTTGCAGTATCCTTCCCCTGCCACGCCCACCAAGCCACACCCACAGAACCAGTAATAGAAAAATTTGGATTTCACCACTGCTATTTTCTGAATCTTTTAAAATTGAAAATCCTTTAAATGATTAGCCAACATTAATATCAAATATTGAGGTAATGAATTTAAATCAATTGAGAACCAGTTTGGCCTAGTGATTAAGGCATCAAGCTAGAAACCAGGAGACTGTGGGCTCTAATCCCATTTTAGGCATGAAAGCCGGCTGGGTGACTTTGGGCCAGTTACTCTCTCTCAGATCACCTCACCTCACAGGATTTTTGTTGAGGGGAAAATAGGAGGAGGAAGGAGTATTGGGTATGTTCATTGCCTTGAATTATTTATAAAAATATTAAAGGCAGGACTTAAAAATCTAAAAAAAAATTCTGCCCTTTCAGAGAAAACACATTGAACATCAAGGATACTATCTGGCAGGAGATAAAATATCAGATTATTGAAATGTTGGATTATGTAGTTCACTATATCATCATCAAAAGCTTTTGAGCTCAACAGAGATCACTTTTAGGGAAGAAATGGTGAACTGAAGGCTCAGTGAAAAGCAGGGCTAATGACTGTGATGGAATAAAGAGCCAGTGAGTAGACTGGCTCTTCATAATTCCTCTCTGGACAAGGAGAAGATTTGAAATCAGCCATAAGGGCTCCAGACAATTGTTCCTCATGAGAAGACTGCAAAATGGGGGAGGGGCAGGGGGAGGAATGGCCATCTTGCTCAAACCACAATCAGTGCCTCTGAAACATTAACTTATCAATCACCGGGATGGAATCCATAGGTGGATTTTTGTCTTTGTTTTAAATATATATGTTTAAAACAATCAGCCTTTGAATCACCCTGGGATCTTTCTAAAATTCACCATAATGCCTTTTGCCCACTTGGATGTTGCCTCCTCTCCCCTCCCAAAAAAATGGGAGAAGAGAAGAGAAAAAGTAAATTGTCTTATTTATGCATATAAGTGCTAAGGTAATGATTATTTAAAGAAAAATAAAATCCATGTCAACAATAGTTGGCAGGGCTGTGACCAGTTGATTTGTATGCATGCTTGATCTAAGATCCAGTTGCTAACCATAGATGATAAATTCAAGGCCTTACTTCCTATGTTCCTTTACTTTAAAAAAAAAATCTTGCCTTGGCCAGGCCTTTCAAGTATGACTCATGCTCACTTTGGTGTATGCTGGAGAGGTGACATTCATCTGAAATACTGAAAAACAGATCTGAAAAGAAGTGTTCTTACAAATATGATTTGTATGACAAAGTAATGTTATGTTACTAAAATAAAACCTTATCCAAAATGTGATAAATTTCTTTCTTGTTGGCATAAGGAAGCTGTCTATTGCTACAGACTGATTTTAAAAAATGCTTCTATGAACTATCTACTAAGGAAATGGCTTGCCTTGATTTTGTGCTCTTGATGAAAGAAGTTGTGGCTTCATTTATAGTTAATTGTGTTTGCTGCAATTAAGTCCTGCCACAAACAGCTTGTATAACAGGGATGGAGTGAAGAAAGTAATGGGCTGATACAATAGCAAAGTAGATAAGAAAGCAGAAGTTGAAGCAATCTGTGAAAAGGAATAAGAAGATTCTCCATATATAGTTCACTAATCATGACTGTATACAAGGGAAATGTTGATCAAATTACTGGTTATTGATCAATTGGTGGTATTAGAGCCACAACTGTCGGGTTATTTGAGGGACAGTCTTTTCCCAGTCACATCTACCCAACCTACCAGAGTAGGGAGACAAGGAATGTTGTGGGCCCCCCCTCTCCTGAGGAGCTACCAAGAAGAAGGGACTTCTATATTGTAGCTCCCTCCTGTGGAACATTATCTCTGCAGAAATAAGATTGACCCCCACTTTGATACTCTTTTTCAAGGCCCTGAACCCCTGGTTTTGTCAATGGGCCTGAGGAACCCAGAGTGAAATAGAGTCCATCAACTGCCTTATTTGACTGATTATGGTCAGTGGAAGTGGGGTGGGGTATTATTGCTTTTTATTGTTTTTTTTTATATGAGATTTTTTTTATCTTTATAAGCCACCCAGAATCACTGAAAGTGAATTGGATAGCCATATAAATTTTCTTAAATAAATAAATAAGCGGTTCAAATGCCCTTTTATTTTCCTTTTATCTATTATCTCCTTTTTAAGAGCCTTCTCCAATCTATTATAGAGTGGTCCAACAACTGATAACCCCAGCATGTTTTACCACTGTTTTAGAATAGTTATTTGGCTGTTGTTTGCAATGTAGTAAGTATGCAGTCCGTCATCACATTGGGGAGAATACTACAGGGGCAGCAACATCATTGACCATTGCTTAAAAAGAATGTAGTAATTGTCAGAAGCAGAGATAGGTTTGTCAAAAACACATCTTGCTAGACAAATTTTAACTCATTTTGATGGTTCACTTCTTTGTAAATAGTGGGAATGTTGTAGATATATTTTGATTTTATCATAATTTTAATAAAGTATTCTAAGACATTCTGATTAATATATTAGTTAAGTGTGGACTGATTAGCATGACAATTAAGTGTATACTTATTTGACTCATTCTTAAACACTGTTTGTTAATAGTTCCTCATCAAATTGATACATTGAGTGGAGTAACAGAATTCCCCCCCCCCTCGGCCTGTTCTCATCAACATATTCCTTGGATGAAGAAGTAAAGACAACACTTTTCAGATTTTTCTACAACAAAACACTGAATGAGAGAGCTAAGACAGAAGTAAAATTCAAGGTGATCTTTGGTTAGAGTAACCTTTTTCAGTCATTTTACCCTGAAGTAATTGAAGATGAAACTCAAATACTTTGGCCATCTAATGAGAAGGAAGGACTCACTGGAGAAGAACCTAATGCTGGGAAAGATAGAGGGCAAAAGAAGAACGGGACAACAGAGAATGAGGAGTCACTGAAGCAGTAGACGTGATCTTAAATGGACTCCAGAGGATGGTAGAGGACAGGAAGGCCTGGAGGAACATTGTCCATGGGATCGTGATGGGTCGGACATGACTTCGCAACTAACAACAACAATTTTCAGGTTTCAGGGAATCACTGCATAAAATCACAAAAAGTGCAGTACAATACAATATAAGCCATGTTTTATAATGTTTACAACAGCAAAGCAGCAGGTTAGCAGCTGAGTTGCAGCACATAAAAATTCTCACCATTGCAAGTGCTAGTATTATACAGTGTGTCAAAAAAAAATATTAAACAATGTTTTTCAATTGCTATCTCTTGTGGAACCCCTAGCAATCTTTCACAGAACCCCAGCTGAGACAGAATGGTTAGAGAATGGGATGAAATTAACATAATGCAAATTAACACAGACATATGCAATGTTCTGCACTTAGAATTAAAAATTGAAAACACCAGGAGATGTGAAAATGATCTCAGAACAGTTTTGACTGAAAGTGGATATGAGTTGGTAGTGACTACATGAAAAGCAAGTGTTGTCTTCACTTTCATTATGTAATAATTTAATTTTATTCTATTTTGGTGAGAGCTTATTTATCCCTTACATTAGGGACTGTACCCAATGCTGAGCATCACACTTCAAGAAGGATTCAGAGACCCTGGAACAGGTTCAGAAAAGAACATCTACAATGATCAGTAGACTGGAAATTAATAGCAATAGCAATAGCACTTAGACTTATATACCACTTCACAGTGCTTACAGCTCCTCTGTAAAGTCTAAGCAGTTTACAGTGTCAGCATATTTCCCCCAACAATCTGGGTCCTCATTTTACCAACCTTGGAAGGATGGAAGGCTGAGTCAATCTTGAGCCGCTCAGAATTGAACTCCTGGAATGAGCAGTGAATTAGCTCTGCAGTACTGCATTCTAACAACCATGCCACCATGGCTCACTCTATAAAGAAAGATGAAAGATGCCAAACATGTATGGCCTTGAGAATAAAAAGGGAGGATATGATAGCATTCCTCAGATTACAAAAATAATGTTACATAAAAGAAAGTCAAGTCCTATCCTTAACTTTTTGGCATTCAGGATACATAATAGTGCATCGAATGTAAGTTCCAGGAAAGCAAATTCTAGCTGAATGTTTGGAAGAACTTTCTAGCAGTTAAGACCAATTGACAATTACTTACAGAGATGGTGACCTCAAGTGAAAACTAGACAGCCATTTGTCTGAGAAGTTTTAACTTCTTGCATTGAGCAAGAGGCCATTTCCAACTCTGTGTGCAGTTGGAAATACATGTAAAAACTATTGCATGCTCAAAGAAGCTTATTCCACTTCTCCCATTCAAAAACTGTGTGGGAGGGGGGAAATAGAGCCTTGTTAGCGCAGCAGGCTAAAGTGCTGTTAAGTAGCACCAACTGCCTGCAATTACTGCAAGTTCAAATCTCACCAGGCTCAAGGTTGACTCAGCCTTCCATCCTTTCGAGGTAGGTAAAATGGAGAGCTGGATTGTGGGGGCAATAAGCTGACTTTGTATAAAAAAGAACACCGCTTGGGGGGGGCCGAAAGCCCTACTAAGCAGGTATATACAAAAGTATGAAGGCTATTGCTTAACGCATTGTAAGCCGCCCTGAGTCTCCAGAGAAGGGCGGCATATAAATCAAACCAATAAATAAATAAATAAAATAAATAAATAGAGACAGAAAAGTCCCTGCTTATACCACCCATATTGTATCAATGTTCTCTCTACTCCATCTGTCATTCCCTCTTCTCCTCTCTTATTGCTGGTATCCCGACAGCAAAAAGCACCCCATTCCTTTGCCAAAGACAGAGAAGCACTTTTCAAAGCAAAGCCTCAATGATAACTTACATGTAGTTCTCAACTCATGAGCACAAATGGAACCAGAATTTCTGTTGCTGAGCAAGGAGGTTGTTAAGTGAATTGTGCCATAGTTGTTAAGGGAATCATTGCAGTGAATCATTACATGCAATAAGTGAAACCAGCTTTTCCCCATTGACTCTGCTTGTCGGAAGCTCCCTGAGAAGATCACAAATGGTGATCAGCTGACCCCAGGATGCTGCAACCATTATAAATAGATGTTGGTTGCCAAGCACCTGAATTTTGATCGTGTGATGGTAGGGATGCTGCAATGGTCATAAGTACAGGGACCGGACTTAAGTCACTTTTTTCAGTGCCACTGTAACTTCAAACAGTCACTAAAAATGATTGTAAGTCAAGGTTTACCTGTACTTGCTTTTCTCAAACTAGAAATTCTGGGTTTTGGAAAATGCAGTTCTTTAATGGATTTTGCTAGCAAGTGCCTACATGAAATTCAATGTATAGAAAAGTAAAATCTTACACTTAGGCAAGAGAAATGAAAAGTACACATATAGATTGGGAGAAACTAGCCTTAAAAGCAATAACTGTAAGAGGGATTTTCGAGTCTTAGTGGACAACTAATTAAATATAAGCCAACAGGGTGCAGCAGCACCGAAAAAAGCCAATGCAATCCTAAATTGCATTAACAGAGGTATTCAATCAAGATCAAGTGAGGTACTAATACCACTCTATAAAGCCTTAGTAAGACCACACCTAGAATACTGCATCCAGTTTTAGTCACTACGCTATAAAAAAGATGTTGAGACTCTAGAAAAAGTGCAGAGAAGAGCAACCAAGATGATTAGGGGACTGGAGACTAAAACATATGAAGAACGGTTGCAGGAACTGGGCATGGCCAGTCTTGTGAAGGGAAGGACCAGGGGAGACATGATAGCAGTGTTCCAATATTTCAGGGGCTGCCACAGAGAGTCAACAAATTTTCCAAAGCACCTGAAGGCCAGAAGTAGGAATAATGGAAGAAGAAGAAACAAGAAGAAATTCAACGTAGAAATAAGGAGAAATTTTCTGACAGTGAGAACAATCAACCAATGGAACAGATTGTCTTCAGAAATTGTGGGAGCTTCATCACTGGAAGCTTTCAAGAAGAGACTGGACTGTCAGAAATGGGGTAGGCATGGTCTCCTGCTTGGGCAGGACTAGATGACCTACAAGGTCTCTTCCAATCTGTTATTCTGTTTTAAATACAAATTAAGAGACTACTTAGAGCTACTTCAATGCCACTACATACAATAAATCATGCAGCAATGCACTGTGGAATATTGTCTGTGGAGATTCTCAATCGTCAGGGTCATGGTTGTCCCGAAGGTGTTTTTTTTCAAAAGGCAACTGAGCTTTCTTGGGGTTTTTTCCCCCTTTGGAAATGTTTTGCCAGTTTTTCAGAATGAAGCGGAACATTTTCAAAGAAAAAAACCCAAGAAAGCTCAGTTGCCTTTTGAAAAAAGCACCTTCGGGACATTGTGGAATATTCTATCTCCATCGTCTCTGGCAATTGGGAAAATGTGGGTTTGCAGCAATCAAAGCTCAATTTGTTTGTGTGTGTGTGCAAAAACGTAATGTGTTGTCTGTATAAGGAGTGAATCATTGGCATACTTTCCTTTTCTCATTTCGTCTGCACTCTTAGATTTGTTGTGCAAGTTTCTTAGCCATAACCAGCTTCAGCTAGTCTTTGCATTTCATATGAACTCCGTGAAACCTTCTAAAACACCATCTGTCCAGTCTGGAAAGTGTTTTGCAAACAGCAGAAAAGCTTTTGCTGTGTTTTCCTATTCAACAGACTATGTAAGGTGATATGCTTGCATTGGACAACTGATTTTTCTTAACAACCTACTAATGTTAGAAATTCAGGTACGTTATGAAGATACTTCGGTATCTATTTTTTTTTAAAAAAAACACCTCTTCTGATATTTAAGCCAATATTAAAAACAAGTCACTTTTTTAAAAAAGGATTGTGTTCCATCATTCCTTGCAATAGAAATATTTGTATGTTTTAAACACCCATTGAACAGATGGAAATAATGCCACAGTCCTATATCTTTCAGAATAGGACACATTTTTATTTGTTATAGAAACAAAGGGGGGAAATATAATTTACTATATTTTTTAAAAGGTTAAAAACCCCGTTCATTTAATATTTGGTTACCCTAAATAAACTTCTCTTGATGAAATAGTTATAAAAGATAACAACGGAACTGAACAGGAACAATCTCGTGTTGGATCTTAGTATTACAAAGTAGTCCCATATTTGTCCAGCTCATGTTTTTTAGGATTAATTTTAAGAGGTTCAAAGAAATGCAGCTTGTAAGATGTATTTCTGCCATAAAAGTGCTCATTGTGACATACAAGAACATTGTCAACTGATTAACCTGAGGCATTGTTTTCCCTGTCAACTAGCGCTGAAGAAACTTGCTTACTCTTTTAAAAACAAACAATATTCTTTATTATGTTTGCTGTAAAAATGACTCCTTTTACAAAGTTTTAGGAAGGTTGAAAAAGCATCTCTTAGATTGCATGAACAATAAAGATGCTACCATATAAATCTTATTTTTTTAAAAAAAATAAGAATAATACATACAGATTCTAATGCCTGAAAAGATGGATATATCTCACTTAGCAACGGAAATTTTTGGCTCAATTGTGGTCATAAATTGAGGGCTACCTGTACTTTAAAATCTGCAGAGGTTTAGATTTCCACTACTTGAAGGATTAGTGGATAGCACTATAATGCAGTTGTGTAGCTGTGTCTTTATCCTTAAGTTCTCTCAGTTTTGGCCTTTGGGCAAGCTTGAGTTTCAAGCATGAGGTGCGATTAATGTGCCACACAATTCTTAGTGAACTGATCTTACAGCTATTACAAAGATTTCCATCTTCTTGGCAATTATGTCCAAGTCTGAGATGGCTTATGCTTGAGTTAGAACATTGCCTAGACTCTCAGGCTGGTCTTTCTTGCTATTTTCTCTCAAGTCTAGGACCCAAAATTAGATTCCCAGTAAGAGCATTAGGATTCGATGTAAACATACAGGAATGTGAAAAGGCAAAAACCATAATGCAATCAACCTAACAGATGGCAAAGCTTCAAGATGCAGCATGAATTCAATGAAACCCCTTTCCTTGAATTAAAAATCAGCTCATTGACTTTCTAACTGCAACAGGCACCTTAGTCTTTGAAAACAAGTAGAAAATGGTCATTTCTCCATTGAATTTCTTTTCCCCCCCCAGCTCAATGCAGAAGGGTCTTCGGCAGCAAAAAATGCACAGAACCTATGATGGCCAGTTCAAGTACTTCAATTTATTTTAATTAAAGAGAAATTTAATATGCTGGCTAAACTAGAAAATAATGAAAGGGCTGCAATAGATCTAATTTGGTCTAAGAAACCTACTCATACTGCAAAATAAGGATTTCAATCTCTGGAAGTGAATCAGCTTTTGAAATTCCCAGTGGTTTTTCTATAATACTTCTTGTCCATTTCTGTGTATTTATGCCACATGATATAGAATGAATGTTAGCAATGTGAAGATCCATCAATAACCAGTATGAACTTGCTTTGCTTCCAAGATTTTTTCAGTGGCCTGCCAGAAAGGTCAATAGAGTTGGCAGAGACTCATCAGCTCTATCCCATCCAGCTCTATAGAATTCCTTCCAAAAATTTTACATCTGACTTTTCCTACAAAAGTCTTTCATTTCTATTCTTCATGCTTGCAATTTCAAAGGTTTTGTCATGTTTGTCTATCTGTAGGATAGTCCCTTCATGCCCACAAGAGATCAAGAGTCCAGCCCACCTTGAATTCCTTCCATTCTTAACTCCCACTAATTTCCCTTGACTGTTAGTCAATATTCTTGAAGAGAATGAATAGAATAGAGTAGAGTAGAGTAGAGTAGAGTAGAGTAGAGTAGAGTAGAGTAGAGTAGAGTAGAGTAGAATAGAATAGAATAGAATAGAATAGAATAGAATAGAATAGAATAGAATAGAATAGAATTTTTTATTGGCCAAGTATGATTGGACACACAAGGAATTTGCCTTGGTGCATATGCTCTCAGTGTACATAAAAGAAAAGATATGTTCATCAAGAATCATAAGGTGCAACACTTAATGATAGTCATAGGGTACAAATAAGCAATCAGGAAACAATATCACTAAATATTAAGCTTACAATAAAACTTTATACGCATTTGAAATGCTTGGATATCCTGGTGCTTGACAATATATTAGATCATTGGTGTCAAACTCACAGCCCATGGGCCGGATGCTTCAGGTGATGGCCACCCCACCCCCATTTTAGCAAAGGGGGGAAAAGTCACGATATGTCACGTGACAACAACGTGACACTGAGAGTTTGACACCCCTGTATTAGATAGTTGAAATAGTCTTTGATTTTAACTGGCTTTTGTTAATCAAGTTAAATTTAAGAAGGCGACATAATTTTATACCAAAAAGGGGTTTTTTAACTGTAATTTTCTGAGAAAGGACATGATTTTCAAAAGTGGTTTAAGAATTTAAATGTAATATTTTTTTTTGCATGTAGGCATTATATATCCTTGCTACTGTCTCAATTAGATATTTTTTCTTACTTTAAATTAGGAAGGCTCAGTATGACGGTGAGCAGCTTCTCTGAAAATCCAATAGATTTAAAATAAAACATTATGTTACATAAACTGCAGACTGGACAAAGAATTCAACATGGAGTCCGGGCAACACAGAATAAATGGATTTTTTTTAACTTTCTCAATTGGAAAATTATACTTCTCTTGATGCAGTTTACCTTTATGTTTCTTTATGCTGCAGCCACATTGTGTGCCAATCGCATTCAGATTATGATCTACTACTGTTCCAGGGGTGAAATCCAACAGGTTCTAACAGGTTCTGGAGAACCGGTAGCGGAAATTTTGAGTAGTTCAGAGAACCGGCAAATACCACCTCTGGCTGCAATATCCTTCCCCTGGAGTGGGGAGTGAATGGAGATTTTGCAATATCCTTCCCCTGCCACGCCCACCAAGCCACACCCACAGAACCAGTAGGAAAATTTTTTGAATTTCATCCCTGTACTGTTCCAATATGTTCCTCTCAAGTACTACCGGCAACCTAGAATATCATCCATCCTGCATTTGCTTGCTTGAGTTCTCTTCCCTTGAGTTCTCTGTTATTTTCAATCCATGTTTCAATCCATGATATCGAAACTTGCAAGTATACTTTCCATTCATTGCCCACATCTTTAACAAGAATATTGATAGATTTTGATCCAAAAATTAGCTCCTTTTAATTAAAATGAGGAGCTTTTGCTGAACACTCTTCAGGTCTATGGAAATTCTTAATCATCCAGGTTGTGAAGTTTCTGAAAGATGCCCTAATTAATTCATGAGCCATGAGCCAAACTTCAAAAGAAATACAGTCATTTATTAGGAGCACCATTTTGGCAATATTTGGATGCAGTTAGAACTAATCCCACATAGACTTATGTTCCCCTATGACCCTGTCTCTCCCCTCCTCCCTGCCCATGTCATAAATCACATTCTCCAATTACCCACTTTGGCTGGCTGTGAAATCCAACACCCTCCTACTGATTGTGGTAAGAAAGCATATATGGAATGTAGCTTCAGTTAGGGAAATCAGTCAGCTATAGCAGTTCTCCCTCCCTCCTGCTCATGGCAACTTGAAAGCTTTGCAAGTTGACATTCGGCTCCCCTCACTTCCCGAGGGCGACCTGCGCAAAACAAAGCATGATTGTCCCTAAGATGCTTTTCCCCCCAAAAGACTACTGGACTTCCTTGTTTTTTTCCTTTGAAAATGTTTCACTTCCCATCCAAGAAGTTTTAGTTCTGAAGAAGAAGCTTCTTGGATGAGAAGGGAAATATTTTCAAAGAAAAAAAATATACAAAAGTCCAATTGCCTTTTTGGAAAAAGCACCTTTGAAATTTTTGGCACCTTTGGATTTTCAAGCCAACTATTGAACCATCTAGCCAACATGCTACCAAAACCACCCTTGCCTAATTTATTTATTAAAACTGCACTGCTAAGTTATCAACTAATTTGCCAAGTATGTCCAAGATTTATCAGCATTCCCTCAATCAGCTATGGAATATAGCACATCTCATAGGGTTTTTTTCTCCCTGAGTTATCACCACTTGATTTTTCAAATACTTGCAGGTTGATCAATTTATTACCTCTCTATTTATAAATCTGGAATATATTATTCAAGATTAGTAAATGTATTTATTTAATAAATCAGTTATTTCATTTTTATTTTTTATATTTTAAAAACATTGCACTCATTAGATTTGTAATTATGGAAAATTTCAGAGATGGCCTTGAAGAAAATATGCAGAAATGGTTATGGAAACAAAAGCATGCACTGAACCCAGGAAAGAGAGAAAGCGTGAGAAGCAAAAACTGACTCCATATAAGAGGCTTATACTCCATAAATCACCCAATCAGGCTTTCAGGATCGTGTTACTGTAGTTTACGACAGTAAAGTTTTAGCTGAGCTTGTGGTGTCTGGTCCTCCTCAAAGGGCTGACAGTAATGCAGCTTATTTAAAATCAAGAAAATAAAGCAGCAGCTACAAACACAAACATACATTTCTGTTTTACAAATTATTCAGCAGCAAATCTGATTTTGTCATTGATTGTGCAGCCCTCACAGTATAATACTAAATCATGGTTTGGTGATTCCTGGTACTCTTTAGAGGTGAACAACTTGTGAGAACATCCAGATATTGCTGAACTACAGTTCTTAGCATTCTTCACTACTGCCATGTTTTCAGAGACTGCTAGGAATTGATTCAAAAACATCTGAAGGGTAACAGAGCATACTGGAATACAAAAAATTTGATACATTGTACTTTCGGCATTCCTTCCTTCCATTTTTAGGTTAAAAAAATGTCTCGCAAATGAAGACAAATATATGTTTTCCAGTATATTATTGCAGGATCCAATCTGAGTCAGTCACCGAGACCAGAAGTTTAGTCTTCCAAGCTTTCAGATTCGTGATGGAGTGCATCCTCTGGGAAACTCTCTCTTTCCAGAAAGTGTCTGGAAAGAGGAAAGTTCCCTAAGGATGGGCTCAAGCACAAATCTGAAAGTTTGAAAGAATAAACTTCTGATCCTGATGACCGACTCACGTTGCATCCTGAAAAACTTAATTTACTCACACACACACAAAAAATGTTATAGGAGTAGACGTTAAAAGATGAATGCTCTAGATCAAGGGTGTCAAATGGGATTTCTTTGAGGGCCAGATCAGCATTGTAGTTGTCATCCACGGGCTGGCCAGTGGGAGAGACGGGACGGACTGAGTATCGGACAGACGCCTCCTGCAGCACCCTGTCGGCCAAAATGGGATGTGGGGGGGGGATGTTTTTGTTAGGAGAGACACTGTAGGCCAGTCCTTTGCTATTTCCAGGCCGCCCCCGCAGGCCAGATCTAAGCACCCCATGGGCCAGATCCGGATCATGGGCCTTGAGTTTGACACCTCTGCTCTAGATAGTGAGGAATTTAAACCAGTAAATACTGGACATCATCTGTATTGATCTTCAATTCTCATTATAACCATAATAAAACCATAAACTGGAATCAGTTCGCTGTGTTCTACAAATATAAGAATGATCAAAAAAGTAAGCTGGAAATAGTATTACACAAGCTTTTGAAAGGAACATTGGAATTACAGTTCATGACAGAATTACAAACAAAGAAAGAAATTACAAGGTAGAGGAAAATTCACATGCTCTGTCATGTGCCTTAGCTGGTTGAACCAACTCTTTTAAAAAAAAATTTAAAAAAGAAATGAATAAAAATTTACTTTTTTGGTTGTCTTCTGTGCTTCCTGAAACAAGCAATTTAATACACAAAACAGATAAACATATTACAGAGTTGAGTAAAAGCAGAATGTTTGCAGTATAACTTACAAAGCAAAATGAAGCTACTGAGATCTAAAATAAAGATATAGAATATACAAAAGTGTGTATTTTTCTCCCACCCACTCCCAGGGATAAAGTATACCCCTCAAAGAACAGACTAGGTGCATTCAAAGGTTCCATGATGATTTGCACTGCCTCAGTTTCTTGGAGAGCCATTTGTCTGGAACGGTTTGAAGATTCCTGCACTCAGATCCAAGTTCCTTCCATTCGTATGATTTGAGGTTCTCACCAAGGAGAGGTGATCTACAAATCTGAAACAAATCTGTGACAGATTTCTTCTCAAACACGGTAGTTTGGTTGATCTCAGCAGATATTGGCAATCTCCCTTTCTTTGATGGAAAATATGTATACAAAGCAATGGTACATACAAATGCAGCATGGGAAAATGTTACCAAAGGTGCTTTTTCAATAGGCAATTGGACTTTCTTTATTTTTCCTTGAAGACATTTTGCTTCTCAAGAAGCTTCTTCCACACTAAAGAACTGAATCTTCTTCAATTCTTCAGCTTCAGTTCTGAAGAGAACTGAAGAAGCTTCTTGGATGAAAACCAAAACATCTTCAGGGAAAAACACAGAAAATCCAGTTGCCTCTTGAAAAAGTACCTTTGGGGAAATCATGACCTGGATAACTAAAAATCTCCATAGACATGGGGAAATGTATGCCAAGGAGAAGGAGAAGGAGAAGAAAGAGAAGAAGACTTAAGAGTGCTGTCTTAAGAACATGGGAAACAATCTTATGTCAAGTAATACTTTACAAGACATGGACAGACAGAAATACACATACATACCTCTTAATTGTTTGATAAAATGTGTGTGTGTGTGTGTGTGTGTAAAGTGTTTTTCTATCGAGACACCTGGTCTACCCCAACATGTGGGAGGGAGCATACTGCATCCTTTTCACCTTTCAGCTCCAATCCAGGAGCCCTCAAGCAGTCGCATTCATGACAATATAAATTTGCAAAATATAAATTATATTATATATATATATATATATATATATATATATATATATATATATATATATATATATATATATATATATATATATATGTCTTCTTAAGTTTTCGAGGGTGTGCATATGCAAAAAATTAAAATCTCGGGTGTTTTCCCGCGTCATTATAAATAAGTTGGTTAAAATATTTAAAATCCTGGTTAAAATCCCAGCTTAAAATCTTCTAAAATTCCTTACAGAGCACTCTGCAAGGTCCTTTAAAACCTCACCCTGGTGTGAGCCTGTCGAAACGTTGCTTTAAGAAAAACTTTTAAAGTCACTGGTAGGATTTTAGCTGAGGTTTTAAAGGACCTTGCAGAGTGCTTTGTAAGGAATTTTAGAAGATTTTAAGCTGGGATTTTAACCAGGATTTTAAATATTTTAACCAATTTATTTATAATGACGCGGGAAAACACCCGAGATTTTAATTTTTTGTGTATATATATATATATATTTCTTTATGAACAATTCTAAAAACAAAAGATTAATAATCAGTATCTTGTGTTTCCATTAATAATATCAAATCATGCTCCAATTATGTCATGTTTATTTTGTAAACTTCCATTCCTAATGTGAAAGCCCTCAATGTTTTCTTATCTAGTGTAATCCATGTAATTCTGTTTAAAACAACTTGGTATGTAACCAGAAACCAAGGCGGGATTTCCAGATCCTCCCAGCTACTAAGAATAGAGTCAAAAAGCATCCCAAGCAATCACACAGATCCTGAAGGTTCTAAAATCTGTTTCAAGCATGTGCTAATTGATGCACATCCTGAAAGAAGCACTTGTCAATGAACCGTTTCCAAAACTCCAAAGAATAGCATCAACCAGCATGGAAGAAATATAGAAAATCACAGAAATTCATACAAAAGACAGTTGAATGAAATTAGATATATTCGGTCACCGAGATGCTATCAAAAACAGGACTTTGAGGGAGATAAGCAGGGATTCATTCAGCAGAAAGAATGGACCCTCCCTGCCCCTCCTAAGATTAAAGACCTGATTGTTTCTGCAGGCATTAGCGCTAGATTATTAGAGAAGTTTCCTGCAGGGTGGAGTATTTGTTGGCATTCCCCCAACTGTGTGTTTGGTTGTTGTTTTCTGTAGTGTTCTGTTGTATTGCACTTCTTCTTTTATTATTGTACACTGCTTGAAGTGAGTTTTGTAAGTTGGGTGGCCATATAAATACTTTAAACCAGGGGTGTCCAACCTTGGCAACTTTAAGACTTGTGGAATTCAACTCACAGAATTCTGGGACCTGAAGTCCACAAGTCTTAAAGTTGCCAAGGTTGGAGACCCCTGCTCTAAACATCTAAACATATATGGAAAGCAGTATCTGTTGCAGCATTCCTTGGGAATCCTGAGCTTTACTATAGCTTTTTATCTGAACTCTAAACTTCTTCTTTGATTGGATTTAGGGCACATCTACATGTTCCTTAATTTTGTTTCAAGGTTGTCTCAATAACTGTGGTTTGAG